>NC_141701.1:0-525000 GCF_971803275.1 Cyanistes caeruleus
CCTAACCCTAACCCTAACCCTAACCCTAACCCTAACCCTAACCCTAACCCTAACCCTAACCCTACCCTAACCCTAACCCTAACCCTAACCCTAACCCTAACCCTAACCCTAACCCTAACCCTAACCCTAACCCTAACCCTAACCCTAACCCTAACCCTAACCCTAACCCTAACCCTAACCCTAACCCTAACCCTAACCCTAACCCTAACCCTAACCCTAACCCTAACCCCTAACCTAACCCTAACCCTAACCCTAACCCTAACCCTAACCCTAACCCTAACCCTAACCCTAACCCTAACCCTAACCCTAACCCTAACCCTAACCCTAACCCTAACCCTAACCCTAACCCTAACCCTAACCCTAACCCTAACCCTAACCCTAACCCTAACCCTAACCCTAACCCTAACCCTAACCCTAACCCTAACCCTAACCCTAACCCTAACCCTAACCCTAACCCTAACCCTAACCCTAACCCTAACCCTAACCCTAACCCTAACCCTAACCCTAACCCTAACCCTAACCCTAACCCTAACCCTAACCCTAACCCTAACCCTAACCCTAACCCTAACCCTAACCCTAACCCTAACCCTAACCCTAACCCTAACCCTAACCCTAACCCTAACCCTAACCCTAACCCTAACCCTAACCCTAACCCTAACCCTAACCCTAACCCTAACCCTAACCCTAACCCTAACCCTAACCCTAACCCTAACCCTAACCCTAACCCTAACCCTAACCCTAACCCTAACCCTAACCCTAACCCTAACCCTAACCCTAACCCTAACCCTAACCCTAACCCTAACCCTAACCCTAACCCTAACCCTAACCCTAACCCTAACCCTAACCCTAACCCCTAACCCTAACCCTAACCCTAACCCTAACCCTAACCCTAACCCTAACCCTAACCCTAACCCTAACCCTAACCCTAACCCTAACCCTAACCCTAACCCTAACCCTAACCCTAACCCTAACCCTAACCCTAACCCTAACCCTAACCCTCACCCTAACCCTCACCCTAACCGAAAGTGAAACTGAATGTGAAAGTGAAACTGACAGTGAAACCGAAAGTGAAACCGAAAGTGAAACTGAAACCGAAAGTGAAACTGAAACTGAAAGTGAAACCGAAAGTGAAAGTGAAACCGAAACTGAAAGTGAAAGTGAAACCGAAACCGAAAGTGAAAGTGAAACCGAAAGTGAAAGTGAAACTGAAACCGAAAGTGAAAGTGAAACCGAAAGTGAAAGTGAAAGTGAAACTGAAACCGAAAGTGAAAGTGAAACCGAAAGTGAAACTGAAACTGAAAGTGAAAGTGAAACCGAAAGTGAAAGTGAAACCGAAACCGAAAGTGAAAGTGAAACCGAAAGTGAAAGTGAAAGTGAAACCGAAAGTGAAAGTGAAACCGAAAGTGAAACTGAAATCTAGAACCCGATCTAGAACCCGATCTAGAACCCGATCTAGAACCCGATCTAGAACCCGATCTAGAACGTGATCTAGAACCTGATCTAGAACGTGATCTAGAACCTGATCTAGAACCCTGACCTAGAACCCTAACCTAGAACCCTGGCCTAGAACCATAACCTGGAACTTGAGCCTGGTATTGCAACCTGGAACTCGAGTCTGGAGCTGTAGCTTTGAATTTCAGATTAAATATGGCGGCTGCTAAGTATTTCCGGCAAAAACATGGCCGCCCGCATGTATTTCCGGTTTAAAATGGCCGCGCCCTGTATTTCCGGCAAAAACATGGCGGCGCCCTATATTTCCGGTTCAAAATGGCCGCGCCCTGTATTTCCGGCAAAAACATGGCTGCGCCCTGTATTTCCGGTAAAAATATGGCTGCGCCCATGTATTTCCGGTTTAAAATGGCCGCGCCCTGTATTTCCGGCAAAAACATGGCGGCGCCCATCAATTTCCGGTTCAAAATGGCCGCGCCCTGTATTTCCGGCAAAAACATGGCTGCGCCGTGTATTTCCGGTAAAAATATGGCGGCGCCTATGTATTTCCGGTTCAAAATGGCCGCGCCCTGTCTTTCCGGCAAAAACATGGCCGCGCCCTATATTTCCGGTTCAAAATGGCCGCGCCCACGTGGTTATGCTTAATTATAGTGTCGTGCTTCTGTGTGGCTTTAAAACGCGGCGCCGAGAAGCGCGAGAAAAACGGCACCGAATGCCGCGCTGCCGCGCGGCATTCGGTGCCGTTTTTCTCGCGCTTCTCGGCGCCGGGATTTGGGATTCTCGATTTGATTTTTTTCCGGGACAAAATGGCGCCGCGCATGCGCCGTGGGGGCTCCGGGGCGGTTGCCGTCCCGCCGGTGACGCGCTTCCGGTCAAGATGGCGGCGCCCGTGCCGGGGGGTTTACCTGAGCCGCGCGGCCGCGGGAGCGCCCGGCGCCGACCCGAAACGACCCTCAGGCGCGCTGGCGCGCGCCGGAGGGTCGTTCCGGGTCGGCGCCGGGCGCTCCCGCGGCCGCGCGGCGCTTGGGTGTGTGACGATGGTCGGGATTGTTTCAGGGGCTTCGGGACGGGTTTTTTGGCGTGGGGAGGGCGGCGGGATGTGTGCGGGGTGTGGTGCTTGTGTTACGGTGCTTTTTTGTCTTGTTTCTGGGTTTATTTTATTAAAAATGTTAATGTTTATATTTTTTTACAAAATGGCGGCCGTCTGATGTCATCGGGGCGGAGCGCCTTGACGGGCAGGCTGGGGGGCGGTGCCGGGGGGCGGAGCGGCGTGACGGACACCTCGGGGGCGGTATCGGTGGGCGGGGCGGCCAGGAGGGCACTTCCGGGCGGTTGCCGTGGTGCCGGTGACGCACTTCCGGTCAAGATGGCGGCGCCCGTGCCGGGAGTTTTACCGGCCCCGCGCAGCCGCGGGACCGCCCCGAGCCGGCCCGGAACGCCTCTCCGGCGCGCTGGCGCGCGCCGGAGAGGCGTTCCGGGCCGGCTCGGGGCGGTCCCGCGGCTGCGCGGCGCTTGGGGGGGTGACGGTGATCGGGACTTTTTCTGCGGGTTCGGGACGGGTTTTTTGGCGTGGCGGGGTCGGCGGCGTGTGTGCGGGGTGTGGTGGTTGTGTTACCGTGTCGTTTTATCGTGTTTTTGTATGTATTTTATTAAAAATCATAATGTTGATATTTTTCATAAAATGGCGGCCGTCTGATGTCATCGGGGCGGGGCGCCGTGACGGACGGGTGGGAGGGGGTGCCAGGGGGCGGGGCGGCGTGACGGACGGCTCGGGGGCGGTGCCGGGGGGCGGGGAGGCGTGACGGACGGCTCGGGGGCGGTGCCGGGGGGCGGGGCTCGGTGACGGGCGGCTCGGGGGCGGTGCCGGGGGCGGGGCTCGGTGACGGACACGCGGGGGGCGGTCCTGAGGGGCGGGGCCGCGTGATGGACGGCGCAGGGGCGGGGCCGGGGCCGCGGGGCGGGGCCGCGAGACTGACGGCGTGGGGGCGGTGCCGGGGGGCGGTGCCGGGGGTGGGGCGGCGTGATTGACGGTTCTGGGGTGGTCCCGAGTGGCGGAGCGGCGCCGGGGGGTGGTGTGGCGTGATGGGCTGCTCGGGGGCTCTGCTGGGGTTGAGGGGTGGTGTTTTGGTGGGTGTTGTGTTGATTAGGGGGGCTCCCGTTGTTCCTGGCGTGTTGGGAGTGGGGGTGCTGGGGTGGGGGGCTGTGTTTGGGGCTGGGGTGTGCTTCAGGGGTCGGGGTATGGGATGGAGGGGTGTGTATAGGGGGTGGGTGCTTGGGGCTGGGTGGGTGCTAGGGGATGGGGGGGTGCATAGGGGGGTGGGTGCTCGGGGATGGGTGGGTGTATAGGGGGGGTGGGTGCAGGGCTTGGGTGAGTGCTAGGGGAGGGTCAGTGGTGTGCCAGGTGTGAGTGAGGGTGGGATAGGCGTCGGTACTAGGTATAGTGTAGGTGGGAGGGGGTGGAGCCCCACTATATAGTATATA
Organism: Cyanistes caeruleus; assembly: GCF_971803275.1. Taxonomy (NCBI): domain Eukaryota; kingdom Metazoa; phylum Chordata; class Aves; order Passeriformes; family Paridae; genus Cyanistes; species Cyanistes caeruleus. The sequence continues at coordinate 3,931 of NC_141701.1, forward strand.
TACTATAAAGAAAAACAATAAAAATAATAAGTCTGGTGCAGCAGTAGAAGGTTTTGTGCTCCCGGGGAGTAAGTGGTATGTATTTTATAATTTTTATTTAAATTGTTTTTTTACTCCCCGGGAGCACAAAAGGTTCTACTGCTGCTTTTTCTAAGTTTAAAGTTTAAGCTAGAAAGCAAAACAAGAAGTTAGAGAGAAGAGAAATAAGTTAAAGCTTGAGGGAAAGAAAATAGAGAGAGTGAAGAGAAACTAAGTCAGAGTCAGAGAGAAAAGGGAAACAGAGCCAAAGTGAAAAGAAACTAAGTCCGAGTCAGAGAGAAAAGGGAAACAGAGGGGGAGCAAAAAGAAACTAAGTCCAAGTCTAAGTCAGAGGTACAGAGAAAAGGGAAACAGAGTCAAAGTGAAAACAAACAGAGGGACAGAGGGACAGTGGAGAGATACCAACTCTATTTCTTTTCTGTCTAACTCAGAGGCAGAGAGAAAGGAAACGGAGACAATCCCTGTTCACCGTAACTCGGAGTTACGGTGGAAAGGAATCGAGTCCGTTTGCTTTCTGTCTAACTCGGAGCTAGAGGCAAAAGAAACAGAGTTAGAGTGAAAAGAAACCGAGGGAGAGTGGAGAGAAACCAACTCTATTTCTTTTCTGTCTAACTCAGAGGCAGAGAGAAAGGAAACAGAGACAATTCCTGTTCACCCTAACTCGGAGTTACGGTGGAAAGGAATCGAGTCCAGTTGCTTTCTGTCTAACTCAGAGCTAGAGGGAAAGGAAACAGAGTTGGAGAGAAAAGAAACAGAAAAATAGAGTGAGCAACAGTGACAGAGACTTAGAGAAAGTTAGAAAGAGATTGAAAAGCAAGAAATAGATTGAAAACAATGACTACACCACACCAAAAACACAAGAGCCGGGGGGGAGTGGTGGTAGGGGGGCAGGGGGATGAAAGTTTATTCACCTTTATTTAATGAATTTATTTACACTACAGCAAAACACAGAGAAACTGGAGACAAATGCATTACAATACAATCCATGTACACACTGAAAAATCCCTAATTCACATACAGAGTAATGCAGCAAATGCAAATACAGAACAATACAAGCCAAATACATATTAACAGAATATAACTATTTCTACAGTTCTGGAAAGGTCAATACATGCTGTTTCATTATTACTACTATGCCAAACCACAAGGAGCACACAGAAAACACAATACTCATTCACCACAGAAGCCGGCTTCAGCTCGCACACGTACTCACCTTCACTCTCCTCTCCACCGCCCCGTTATAATCCTGCTGTCGGTGGTCCTCAGGAACGTGGTTCCCGGGAGCCTCAAACTCAGCCTGCCTGACGAAAACCTCGGTCCGGGGCCGGTCCGTGCCCAAACTTTGGCGATGACTGTCGCCTCGCAGACCGGCCGGGACCGAGGAAAAAAAACCCCAGCTGGGAGGGAAAAAAAAAAAAACCCCCCAGCTGGGGATTTTTTATTCTAAATTTAAAAGTGAATTGCAAGTCCTGAAAAGCAAAAGCCATACAGACCAGGTTAGAACCACTCGACACAAACACACACCCCCCTCCTACCCCACAGGAACTCGGTTCCCGGGGGGCCTCAAACTCAGCCTGCCTGCCGAAAACCTCGGTCCGGGGCCGGTCCGTGCCCAAACTTTGGCGATGACTGTCGCCTCGCAGACCGGCCGGGACCGAGGAAAAAAAACCCCAGCTGGGAGGGAAAAAAAAAAAAACCCCCCAGCTGGGGATTTTTTATTCTAAATTTAAAAGTGAATTGCAAGTCCTGAAAAGCAAAAGCCATACAGACCAGGTTAGAACCACTCAACACAAACACACACCCCCCTCCTACCCCACAGGAACTCGGTTCCCGGGGGGCCTCAAACTCAGCCTGCCTGCCGAAAACCTCGGTCCGGGGCCGGTCCGTGCCCAAACTTTGGCGATGACTGTCGCCTCGCAGACCGGCCGGGACCGAGGAAAAAAAACCCCAGCTGGGAGGGAAAAAAAAAAAAACCCCCCCAGCTGGGGATTTTTTATTCTAAATTTAAAAGTGAATTGCAAGTCCTGAAAAGCAAAAGCCATACATACCAGGTTAGAACCACTCGACACAAACACACACCCCCCTCCTACCCCACGGGAACTCGGTTCCCGGGGGGCCTCAAACTCAGCCTGCCTGACGAAAACCTCGGTCCGGGGCCGGTCCGTGCCCAAACTTTGGCGATGACTGTCGCCTCGCAGACCGGCCGGGACCGAGGAAAAAAAACCCCAGCTGGGAGGGAAAAAAAAAAAAACCCCCCAGCTGGGGATTTTTTATTCTAAATTTAAAAGTGAATTGCAAGTCCTGAAAAGCAAAAGCCATACAGACCAGGTTAGAACCACTCGACACACATGCACACAAGCAGACCCTGACCCACCGACTCTCACAGACAGCCACACTCTGACACGCAGCAGGAGACTAACTCGCACAGTGACCGCAACCCTTATTTGAAACACTCTGCTGAACAAAATGCCCTGAGATATCTTCTCACTGCTGCTTCTCAACATCAAAAGGTAGATCCTCAGAAAATAGGCATCAGAGACCTGCAAAACAACACAAGGTGGTCAGTGAGGGATTCTATGGTAGCTATGACTCAGCCACCCTCTAGGCCCACACATTTTTTACACAAAAACCTCATAGAAAAGAGAAACTGTAACCTTTTATAATTGTTCCACCTAAATCTAACTATGTGCCAGGGCAGGGCAGCTCCAAACCAATGCAGTTAAAGTTAAGTTAAGTTACAGAGGCAGGCACAATGCAGTTAAAGTTAAGTTAAGTTACAGAGGCAGGCACAATGCAGTTAAAGTTACAGAGGCAGGCACAATGCAGTTAAAGTTACAGAGGCAGGCACAATGCAGTTAAAGTTACAGAGGCAGGCACAATGCAGTTAAGTTACAGAGGCAGGCACAATGCAGTTAAAGTTAAGTTAAGTTACAGAGGCAGGCACAGTGCAGTTAAGTTACAGAGGCAGGCACACTGCAGTTAAGTTAAGTTACAGAGGCAGGCACAGTGCAGTTAAGTTAAGTTACAGAGGCAGGCACAGTGCAGTAAAGTTAAGTTACAGAGGCAGGCACAGTGCAGTTAGTTTTACAGAGGCAGGCACGGTACAAGGCAGTCGCAGGTGATGTCTGCCGGGTGAACGCAGCGATAGCTGTGGATGCGAAGGCCGGTTCCTCAGACGAAAAAATCCACGATGACGTCGAGAGGCTGAGATGGCCGATGACATGAAACACGAGACAACGAGAAGATGGATTGGAACTGCCCTGCCCAGCAAAAGCTCTGGTGAGCTTGCAAAGAAACCCTCTCCCTTGGCTTCAGAGGGGCCCATCCCACTACAGCCCTGTCCTCTAACTTAACTTCAAAATGCCAACTCACCTGCTCATCTCTGCTCCTTGCCGTGCTCGGGGCAACACCAACTCCTGCAAAGACAGAAAAGAAAAAAGCACTGAGTTACTGTCACAATGCACAAGGTGGAATTCCCAATGTGGTTCCTTTATTCCATCTTGGACTACAAAAGCTTGTCAGCCAACCAGGGACTGAAACAGAAGAAAAACCACTCAGTCCCACCTCTCGTACTCAAAGATCCCCTGTAAAGTTCTGAAGACAGAGCCCTCAAACGAGTGTGGGGTGCTTTGCCCTGAGGCATGTGCTGTTTTTAACAAATTCGAGTCACCTCCCTTGCTTTCTAGACACTGCTCACCGACGTGGCAGGCTAGGGGCGGCTGAGGCGAAACGTCTTTCCCCTGATAATGACTGCACGATAAACCTGCAACCCCTTCTGTCTCTCAGAATCCTGTCCGTGACACCGATTCGTGTCAGGATCCACAAGGTGGGATTTGTGATGTGGTTCTTTCCTTCTATCTTAGAGAACTAAAGATTAGCAGCAAACCAGGGACTTTAAACAGAAAAACCTCGCAGTCCCACTTATCGTACTCAAAGATCCCCTGTAAAGTTCTGAAGACAGAGCCCTGAAACGAGTGTGGGGTGCTTTGCCCTGAGGCATGTGCTGTTTTTAAGAAATTCGAGTCACCTCCCTTGCTTTCTAGACACTGCTCACCGACATGGCAGGCTAGGGGCGGCTGAGGCGAAACGTCTTTCCCCTGATAATAACTGCACGATAAACCTGCAACCCCTTCTGTCTCTCAGAATCCTGTCCGTGACACTGATTCGTGTCAGGATCCACAAGGTGGGATTTGTGATGTGGTTCTTTCCTTCTATCTTAGAGAACTAGAGATTAGCAGCAAACCAGGGACTTTAAACAGAAAAACCACTCAGTCCCACTTATCATACTCAAAGATCCCCTGTAAAGTTCTGAAGACAGAGCCCTCAAACGAGTGTGGGGTGCTTTGCCCTGAGGCATGTGCTGTTTTTAACAAATTCGAGTCACCTCCCTTGCTTTCTAGACACTGCTCACCGACGTGGCAGGCTAGGGGCGGCTGAGGCGAAACATCTTTCCCCTGATACTGACTGCACGATAAACCTGCAACCCCTTCTGTCTCTCAGAATCCTGTCCGTGACACCAATGTGTGTCAGGATCCACAAGGTGGGATTTGTGATGTGGTTCTTTCATTCTATCTTCAAGAACTAAAGATTAGCAGCAAACCAAGGACATAAACACCAAAACACACACAGAGCTTGCACCCACCTGTCCTCCAGCATCCTGGGCTGGGATATCTTGCAAGTAGACCACCTAAAATAAAAAAAACCCAAGGGATTAAAGTTATAGCAGAAACTGAGACCCCAGCAAGAACAACTGCTTCTCTCCACCAACCGAGGCTCACCTTCCACCTGCTTCGCCTTCCCCGCTGCTATCCGGCTTTACTTCCTAGAAATAAAGACAAAGAGCAGAGCTGTAACACAGTGACCAGTTCCAGCCCCGCTGCAAAGTAAAACCGTGACTGACCTTCTCAGGGGGACCCCCTCATCTGGGACAGGTGTTCTGCCAGGAGGTCAATCTATCTGAATCTGAAAGAAAGTTAGGAAAAAAGTCAAAGTGCTGCAGGGTAACTTCACAGCTCCAGACACCTGCTGCCAACATAAGAATACCAGCTAGACTCCAACTACAGCCCATATTACAAATCTCCAATTACAAGTGCCCGGGACTTGTCCTTAAACACCTACAACTGGGCTGGGCGCCAGGGCAGAGCAGCTCCGGACCAAATACCACCAGACACCCATGACACGTGAGACAAGGGGACATGACAAGGAGAGAAAACTCTCTGAGACAAGAAAGTCCTCATGAGGACCGAGAGAATGCTGAACGAGATGACCGAGGAGGGACCCGAGGCGAGCCTGCCGAGCTCCAGTGACCCCGGAGGAAAAAGATGCTAATGGAACAACTATTTTCCAAGAACCGCAAAGACGGATGCCCGAGAATCCTGTGGCTAGAAGCCTCTGCCTGCCTTTGAATCGGCACAAGTCCTTATCCACTGTAAAGAAACACTGCTGCATATAGCTGTTGACACAGCTGAGAACGAGACCTAAGAAAACATCCGATCACATGCTTCTAAAGACAGATGCAATTCTGACGCCTGTCCGACCTCCCGCATCGAAGCTTCGCCGGCGCCAGGCCGAGGAACGCAAAGATGGGAGATGAACGGAAGGACCCCAGGGTTTCTCATATACCCCTGGGAGGACTAAGGCAATAGAGATGTTACACAAGATGCACATAAGACACAGAAGGCACGAGACACAAGTGACAACACACCCTGGGACTGCTCTGCCCTGCCTGCCTCAGCATTGCAAACCAAAGTGAGGCTTTCCCTCACTGGGGCCTATGGGGTCATTTCCAGAACCTCCCCATCCCCAAAGCTCACTCAAAAACCCAAACCGATCTCAGTCCTGACCCACCGCCCTGCTTTGAACCCCTCTGTGGGCTCCACTTATCTCTCAGAGGGCTGAAGATGTTAGTCACGGCGAGAGGCCGGTCAGGAGCCAAACAAAGCCACCTCGCTGTCTGGGAAGTTCTTCTCTCACCGGGCTGTTGTCTCAGACAAGTATCATCACCTATGATAAAGAAAACCAAATATAAGTGCACAATCTTAGAGGCATATTCACCAAAACCCAACTCCTACTCACCATCTCTTAGGAACTCCCGGGTCCTCCGGCCACACGCTTCGGCCACGCTCCTAGGCGGATGCCGTCGTCGCAGGGTACGCCTAGGATAAACGGAGAGCAGGCGATGTAGCGTCGCTGAAAGTTGAGCGCGCCCTCGCCGCTCCTTCCAAAGCCCCCGACTTGCCGCGACTCCTCGGCCACGCCTAAAGGGTACCAGGACCGCACCGACACGTGGACGAGGTCGAGGCTTCGTCACGGACTCCGGTAATATTTGCTGGGGCTCACCAGAGAAGCAAACCGGGTCTCTTGGCAGGTCAGTGAGGGGGCCTCAGCACAGCATCAGGAGGCAGCCTAAAACACACCAACAAGCAGGGATGCTTGGAGTTGCACCAGAAACTGCGACCCCAGCAAGAACAATGGCTGCTCTCCACCAACCGAGGCTCACCTTCCACCTGCTTCGCCTTCCCCGCTGCTACCTGGCTTTACTTCCTAGAAATAAATACAAAGAGCAGAGCTGTAACACTGACCGGTTCCAGCCCCGCTGCAAAGTAAAACCGTGACCAACCTTCTCAGGGGGACCCCCATCATCTGGGATGCAGTACTCTGCCATGAGGTCAATCTGTCTGAATCTGAAAGAAAGTTAGGAAAAAAGTCAAAGTGCTGCAGGGTAACTTCACAGCTCCAGACACCTGCTGCCAACATAAGAATACCAGCTAGACTCCAACTACAGCCCGTATTACAAATCTCCAATTACAAGTGCCCGGGACTTGTCCTTAAACACCTACAACTGGGCTGGGCGCCAGGGCAGAGCAGCTCCGGACCAAATACCCCCAGACACCCGTGACACGAGGGGACATGACAGGGAGACAAAGTCCTCACGAGGACCGAGAGAATGCTGAACGAGATGACTGAGGAGGGACCCGAGGTGAGCCTGCCAGGCTCGGGTGACCCCGGAGGAAAAAGATGCTAACGGAAAAACTTTTTCCAAGAACCGCAAAGACGGATGCCCGAGAATCCTGTGGCTGGAAGCCTCTGCCTGCCTTTGAATCGGCACAAGTCCTTATCCACTGTAAAGAAACATTGCTGCACATAGCTGTCGACACAGCTGAGAACGAGACCTAAAAAGATCACGTGCTTCTGAAGACGGATGCGATTCTGACACGTGTCTGACCTCCCGAATCGAAGCTTCGCCAGCGCCGGGTCGAGGAACGCAAAGATGGGAGATGAACAGAAGGACCCCGGGGTTTCTCATATACCCCTGGGAGGACTAAGGCAAGAGACACATTACACGAGATGCACATAAGACACAGAAGGCACGAGAGACAAGTGACAACACACCCTGGGACTGCTCTGCCCTGCCTGCCTCAGCATTGTTAACCAAAGTGAGGCTTTCCCTCACTGGGGCCTATGGGGTCATTTCCAGAACCTCCCCATCCCCAAAGCTCACTCAAAAACCCAAACCGATCTCAGTCCCGACCGCCGCCCTGCTTTGATCCCCTCTGTGGGCTCCACTTATCTCTCAGAGGGCTGAAGATGTGAGTCACGGCGAGAGGCCGGTCAGGAGCCAAACAAAGCCACCTTGCTGTCTGGGAAGTTCTTCTCTCACCGGGCTGTTGTCTCAGACAAGTATCATCACCTATGATAAAGAAAACCAAATATAAGTGCACAATCTTAGAGGCATATTCACCTAAGAGACTCCTACTCACCATCTCTTAGGAACTCCCGGGTCCTCCGGCCGCACGCTTCGGCCACGCTCCTAGGCAGATGCCGTCGTCGCAGGGTACGCCTAGGATAAACGGAGAGCAGGCGATGTAGCGTCGCTGAAAGTTGAGCGCGCCCTCGCCGCTCCTTCCAACGCCCCCGACTTGCCGCGACTCCTCGGCCACGCCTAAAGGGTACCAGGACCGCACCGACACGTGGACGAGGTCGAGGCTTCGTCACGGACTCGGTAATATTTGCTGGGGCTCACCAGAGAAGCAAACCGGGTCTCTTGGCAGGTCAGTGAGGGGGCCTCAGCACAGCATCAGGAGGCAGCCTAAAACACACCAACAAGCAGGGATGCTTGGAGTTGCACCAGAAACTGCGACCCCAGCAAGAACAACGGCTTCTCGCCACCAACCGAGGCTCACCTCCCACCTGCTTCGCCTTCCCCGCTGCTTTCCAGCTTTACTTCCTAGAAATAAATACAAAGAGCAGAGCTGTAACACAGTGACCGGTTCCAGCCCCGCTGCAAAGTAAAACCGTGACCAACCTTCTCAGGGGGACCCCCTCATCTGGGACAGGTGTTCTGCCAGGAGGTCAGTCTGTCTGAATCTGAAAGAAAGTTAGGAAAAAAGTCAAAGTGCTGCAGGGTAACTTCACAGCTCCAGACACCTGCTGCCAACATAAGAATACCAGCTAGACTCCAACTACAGCCCATATTACAAATCTCCAATTACAAGTGCCCGGGACTTGTCCTTAAACACCTACAACCGGGCTGGACGCCAGGGCAGAGCAGCTCCGGACCAAATACCCCCAGGCACCCGTGAGACAAGGGGATGTGACAGGGAGAGAAAACTCTCTGAGACAAGGAAGTCCTGACGAGGACCGAGAGAATGCTGAACGAGATGACCGAGGAGGGACCCGAGGCGAGCCTGCCGGGATCAGATGACCCTGGAGGGAAAACATGCTAACGGAACAACTATTTTCCAAGAACCGCAGAGACAGATGCCTGAGAATCCTGTGGCTGGAAGCCTCTGCCTGCCTTTGAATCGGCACAAGTCCTTATCCACTGTAAAGAAACACTGCTGTATATAGCTGTCGACACAGCTGAGAACGAGACCTAAAAAAACATCCGATCACACGCTTCTAAAGACAGATGCGATTCTGACGCCTGTCTGACCTCCCGCATAGAAGCTTCGCCGGTGCCGGGCCGAGGAACGCAAAGATGGGCGATGAACAGAAGGAGCTGGGGTTTCTTATAAGCTCCTGGGAGGGCTAAGACAAGAGATATGTTACACAAGATGTACAGAAGATACAGAAAGCACAAGAGACAAGTGACAACACACCCTGGGACTGCTCTGCCCTGCCCGCCTCAGCATTGTTAGCTAAAGTGAGCCTTTCCCGCACTGTGGCCCCAGAGGCCATTTCTCAAAACTTCCCCCCCGCATAGCTGACTCAAAACCCCTAACCGGTGTGAATCCTACCCCACCACCCTGTTTTTATCCCCTCTGTGACCACAGCCCTCGTCTTATCTCTCTGAAGTGAATCTGTGCGAGGGGACGATCCGCTGCTAAGGAAAGCTGCTGCGGGGGCGGTTCCCTTTTGTGTTACGATGAATCTGCTGAGAGAATCTGAAGTATCGCACTTGATGTGACCTAGAACTTCTGGAAATTCTCCTAAAAAAAAAAAAAAAAGCCAAGAAGAAGAGTCATTATAAAAGCATCTTATTGCCCCTGAACCCCCAACACAAAACCATGAACTTAAATACTCCCTGTATTCAATATTGTTTTCTTCAAGGTGTTTTCAAAACTTCTGCTGCTTCAAATGCCCAAAAAGATGCCTGCTCTTAGCAGGCTGAAGCAAATTGAAAGAGCCTCTTCACTGAAATGAGAGAGGAGCTCTTTACCCCTGCTGATTCCCCTGGAAGGAATAATGCCCCTTAGCACAGCCTGGGGTTAATATACCCCTAATTGGGCCCGCCTCTTTTTCCCACGATGCCTGGGAAAGGGGAGGCGGCAAATCCCAGCGGGTATAAAGGCCCTCAGAGGGACCGTAGCTGTTTGGCTCCTCTGAGTTAAATTTGAGGTAAGGAGCTCTGCGTAGAAGAAAACTCTTTGCGAAAAAACAATGTTTTCTTTTCTGCTACAATTACTCAGGACAATGGAGCAAAGGAACAGAAAAAAGGTAAGAAGAAAAACTTTGTGTTTCAGCAGTGTTGCCAGCTAAGTTGGATAATTTATGGACTTCCATAATTATTTTTCAGTGATTACTAAGTAGCACTCCATCTGTGATTAATTAGGGTGGAGAAGAATAGTATTGATTTGAATGGTGTCTCATAGGGACCTTTAATCAGGGCTGTCTACATTCTAAATGAAAATAAGAAAAAGAATGGACTCCCAGGTGGCATTACCATTACATACCTGCTGGCCTCGCTCCCGTCGCAGATATTTGGTGCCGGGGTGTGGGTAGAAGTGCCCTGAAATGCAGCTTTAAACCCTTGAAATGCTGGAAAAGGCAACGCTTAAAATGAGCAAATGGGACAGCTAACTCCATTTAAACAAATACAGTGGTAAAAAAATGGCTTCTCCCCTTTAATTTAATCCCCTCAGATATTGGGGAAAAGAGTGGTTTTCCTCACTTTAAATCTCTCTGGTGATGGAAAAGGGGGCATTTTGCCCTTAATTCAGATCCATAAGGAAGCATCATCCATGCTTTCCCGTTCCACTTAAAGTGGGAAAAAATAGAAAATGGGCAGTCTCTGTCAGTTGATACCTCTAACAGCACAGAAAAAGCACAGTTTACCTCCAATTGAGACTATTAAAATTGCAGGGGAAGTGGATTCCTCTTCAATTTGAACACAGGCAATTGTGGAAAAGGAAGCTTTTTCCCTCAGATTAAACCCCTTTTTTCCTGATAACCCATCCCTTTTTTGGGGCTCTGAAGAGGAAGTGGTGAGGTAGAAGAGGAAAGTTGAAAACTGTCGTTGTTTCGCGTTGTCGGGGAGAGTTGTTGGCGTAGCGGATACTGACGAGATCTGTGCCGGTGTTAGCAGCGGGGCGGAGACAGGCGGGGGCCGTGTGCCGGCGTTGGGTGGCTTCGGTGGTGCACGCGGGGACGTGAAGACGCATGGCGGGGACTGGACGGTGGCTGGGCTGGGCGGTGGCAGAGGCGACGCGGGTGTCAGCAGTTGTAGAGCCGGTGTCCCGTCCCCTTTTTTCCCCCTCCGCGGCTTGAGAGGCTGGTACGAAGGGCGGTAGAAAAGCTGCGGGCGGGCACGGGGCAGCCGCGGGTAGCGGCAGGAGCATCGGCGATAGAAGCGGTGACTGCGCATGCGTCGATGACGTCAGCGCCGTAGGGCAGCATGGGGGACTGGTGGACGGCAGCGCGAATTTCGGGTCGGCCCGCACCGCACAGAATAGTGTCGGTGGGCGGCGGCAGGGCCGGCGGCCCCACGGGCGCCGGGAAAGCGGAGCCCGCGGGGCACCAAGGCGGCGCGGACGGCGCGGAGGGGGTGTAGGGGAGCTGAGCTGCGGGAACCGCGATGCCGAGGGCGGGCGGGGTGGCGGAGCCGGGAACCACAGTGTCGGCGGGGGAAGGGGGGACCGCGGGTTTAACTTGAATAGTTCTTTAGGCTATTCTTTAAGAATAGCTAATTCTTTAGCTATTTCAGAGCTATTTTAGGATACTTCAACATATTTTAAGGTCAGTCAGAGGGGACGCCCTGTGAAAATGTAGAGTTTTAGGACTGCAGAGGTAGGCTTTGGTAAGGGGCCGGTTGTGGTGCCGTGGGTTGGGTCCCATGCTGCTGATCCAAAGGTGATTTTCCAGGTCCGGTGAAGTTGCTGAGGTTAGACTCATGAATAGACGCTGGAGGTTTGGTCTGAGGAAAATCCTGCACTAGAAAACTCACGACACAATTTTGGTGATGTTGATTTGTCAGAAGTGTTTATAACATCGAGGGCAGCCCGAGTTCGAGGTGGGGAGGGCTAGAGTCCAGAAGGAACCCTGCGCCGTTCATAATTCTAGGAGGCAGAAGCCCGCTCCCAGCCACTGGGCCCCTGGACTCAAATGGCAGCCCTTTTAAAATGTAAAAAAACCCTCCTCTCGCCCTCCCTCCCCGACTGTCAGTTTGTCAGAGGCGTTTGGCAGTCCAAGGGCAGCCTGAGTTCTGGATGGAGGCAGCTCGGGTCCGGGAGGAATCCTGCTCCGTTTGTAATTTTGGGACGCAGAAACCCGCTCGCGGCCGCCCGGCCGCTGGACGTGAATGGCACCCCTTTTCCATGGGAAAGAAAACTCACCTCTGCAGGTTCCTGATGTCAGTTTGTCAGAGACGTTTGGCACTCCAAGGGCAGCCCGAGTTGTAGCTGGGGGTGGCTTGGGTCTGGGAGGAATCCTGCTCCATTCGTAATTTTCCTAACCCTCTAACCTTAACCCTGAACCCTAATCTTAACCCTAACTCTAACCTTAACCTTAAACCAACGTGGGTAGAAAGAAAATCATTCAAATTTTAAAATATATTCTCAGTGTATGTATCAGAAGTTTTCCTTCTTGTAGAATTCTACAAAACCCAGAATGCACTGGCCTCATCAGAGATGTCATCCTATGGCATGCCCAGAAAAACTGGATTAATGGGACCGAATCCTGGCGGCTAGCACTGAAACCGGTAGGAACTGGTGTGGGACATCAGACGCTAAAGCCATACAAGAGCTACAGCTGGTACTAAATTGTTTACAGCTATTTTCTATACAAATAAAAAGTTGTTACCGCTGACAGGACTTAATGATTTTTATACCATTTTTGCTGAACATTTGTTTTTTGAACGGGGGATCGAAGACTTCCAATAATAAATTGCATTTAATTTCCAGAGGAGCGGCATGTTTGTGAGTAAAAATGTGGATTGTACCCCTGGAAGCCAACCAAGAATGTGGTTTAGATAGTGCAGAACCAACAGGCCATGAACTGCAATTTGTTTTTAGTATCTATATAAAAAATAATGAGCAATTTACATGTCTCTCTCTAGTCAGAACCTCAGAAGTCTGTATAAAGGTGCTGTACAATATATAAACATTTACACCCGGTACATCCATCCGTTACGTAGCGTTCCGAGGCCACGTGGCTAAGTCTGATACGGGAAGTACGGATACAAGGTCTACGGAAGGAGAAATCACATACAGGTAAGACATTATCAGGTCACATGAACATATAGAAAAATAGAGAGGAGTTGAAGGCAAGGAAATAATTTCAGTGGGGCTAATTCATCTGGAATTAAAGGACTGGATTTGTCACTGTACTCAGTGGTCAGGCCGAGTGCACACAGCTCAACGTAAACCAACCTCTGGGGAAGAACGTGGGGCAATATCTACACAGGCTACTTCAGAGTATTAAATAGTTCACAGTCATATTCCGCTCAAGGAGAATTCGTACGTGTTGCGCTGCACGGCAAACCCGGCGTCAGTGTCTCACCCGGTTTCGAGCAGGTGACCGTGGTTCAGAGCTGCTTTAAAGCCTTTTGAATTCCCAAAATCTTTGCTTAAAAGCTGTTTGAGCAGTCAGCTGTACTTGTGAAGAATTCCACTCAGAACTATCTCACTGTGCTTTGATAGCCATTAAAAGCATTTAAGTTAATTTACATTTTAGTTCAAGAAGTAGAATAACACACTCTGACAGAAAAACAGTTTACCTCAAGGCTGAGGTCACCCAGATGTGGCTACAATAGAGGCAGATCTTTGGGAAAAGTACATGCCTGTGGTTCAGACTTACCTTCGGTTCAGGCTGTACCTGGCAACTCACCCAGAGCTGCTCACTCTTGAGGCGCAAAAGTCTCCTTATTTTCTGTGCCTTCCGCGACACTCCTGCCGAGAGGTGCCACAGCTGAGCGTTCGCTGAGAAATAAGTTGTTGTCTTCCTACTGCACCGTGTCCGGCTCTGGATCGGGGTCCCCCCTTTCACCATGGTTTTCAGCACATTGCAGAGGCAGTCTGAGAACCAGATCTTATGTACCGATGTCACTTCTCCTCTGAGAACCCTGGTGAGACACCTTTCTCTACGTTATTTTGTTATTTTTTCCCTCCCGTAACAGCCAGATAAAAATCCTCCCGCTACGTTATGACGTTCACAATTCTGGAACTCTTGTCCTGTTATAATTCAGTTATTAAAGTATTGCTCTAAACACAAGGGAAGAGTTTTTTTAGATTCTTTTTTCTCCTGGCAGTTTTTATATGGCAACACGTGTCACTGTAGCCAAAACCTGATTAATATTGCTGGGTTTTGTTAATAAGTTATTAGTAAGGGACAGTTTGGGAGTAAATGGTATCTACTAGAGGCTTCATAGGTTTACTATTATACTCCACCATGATCATTTAGGGGTAGCTTCTTTTGTAATCATTAATGAATAATGACAATATGATAATCTTCAAAGCTCACCATTCCAGCACCAGCCTTTCCTCTGACTTATAATTAAGACATCAAAGTTAATTTCCCTCTCACAAAGCAGGGACTTTTCTTTCTTTGCTGATGCATCTGTTTTATAGATATCACTTCTCAAGTCCCACTGCTGGGCTCAACCTCACTGAAGGATGACGGGAGGGAGTACACAGTGCTTCATCTTTCACTGTCAGCCCTCAAAACCACTTTCACAAAAGAAGGAAAAAAGCACGTATCCTGTTTCTAGATGGCTCCTGTGGGTTTGGACACTATCTGTTATTAACATAAAAGTCAGGAAACAAAATCATGACATCTTTTAGGTCAGAAAAAACCTTTATGACCATCAAGTCCAACCATTAACCCGGGATTGCCAAGGCCACCGCTAATCCTTGTCCTCGAGTGCCACATGCACCCATTTTTTCAATCCCTCCGAGGATGGTTACTCCACCAGTGCCCTGGGCAGCCTGTTCCAATGATGGACAGCCCTTTTGGTGAAGAAATTTTCCCTAGTATCTCATGTAAACCTCCCCTGGTGCAACTTGAGGCCATTTCCTCTCATCCTGCTGCTTTACTTGGTAGAAGAGAGAATCATTTAGGTTAGAAAAGACTTTTGAGATCCTTGAGTCCAATGTCAGGATCTTTCACTGGTCTCCAGGGTATGGTGTGATGCTTTTCATTTTCAGGTGAATGAAATAAGATCCCTGAGGCAAAGCTGTGCTCCCTGCATATCAGACATACCAAAATACTTCCGTACAGCAGCCTTTTGATATGTCTGACACCCAGACTCATGCTGGGCCTGCCTAAGTGTCATCCTTGAGAAAGCTTTCGTCCCTTTAAACATTCATGTGCCCTTTCTTCTTCTCATGTATTTTTACTACTAACAGATTTCCCAGCTGATAACACAGCGATGAGTACATTATTCAGCCTGGATTGCTGACTTGACTGCTGGCAGTCTCCATTACAGCAACATCTTCCAACACTTACGGGTGAGGGTCCCAAGCTTTATCTGAGTGTCCTGGCAGAACGTGGCTGATGCTGCAGGGCGTAATGGGGAGAGGCAGTGGGATGGGACTAGAGCCAGGGATCTCTGTCCAGACTCTACTCGGCACTGGAGTACACAAGCCCAGCTCCTCCAGTCCCCTGTGAGCCCCAGGAGATGCAGGGGAAGCAGGAGAAGCTTCTTGGGGCTGAAGTGACACTTGTGCTTCTTCTATTATATTACAGAGCTGCTATCACTGTGCCACATCCCTTTCCCTCTTATCCCACATGAACTGTGAAGTGAGCAATTATCTCTGTATTGTACAGGAGGGCTGTGAACCTTAATTAATTTGTGGGTTTCAGTTCTTTGTGCTCTCAAAATGCAGTGTGTTTTATTCCTTCACTACTTCACAGTTAATAGCATTATTTATTTGAGTCAGAGTAGTCCCCACCAAGCCTGTGTGATAGTGGGTTCCCAATTCTGCATGATACACTGGGCAGGCACAAACTCCCTGCACTCCCTAACACTAACTAAAACAGGAAACAATTAGGTTAGGTATTAGGAAGTGGTTCTTCCCTGTGAGGGTGCTGAGGCCCTGGCACAGGCGGCCCAGAGAAGCTGTGGCTGCCCCATCTCTGGAAGTGTCCAAGTCCAGGTTGTACGTGGATAATCCCGTGGTTGAACCTGGGATAGTGGTAAGAGGTTCTTGCCCGTGGCAGGGGGTTTAGAATGAGATGAGTTTTTAGGTCCCTTCCAAACCATTTGTGGAGTCTGTGATCACCCACCAGTGAGCTTGGGGAGTCCCTCCCCAGGTGGGTTTGTGTCCGTGCATAGCTGTAGGTTGGGGAAAGGACACGGGAACATGGCCATACCTGCAAGCACTGTCATCCATGTGGAAGAGGAATCCATGTTCCATGAGTGGGGTGGTTCAAGAGGAAGCTGAATTGCAAGCAGCCTTCATGTCCAGCTGCTTACAGAGACCAAGCAATACAAAAATTAAACAGGCCATTAAGCAGCACTCCAGTGGATTAACATTTGTCTGTCTCGCTTACGCTGCAGGATTTCAAAATTCCTTTGAAGTTTGCATATTAGAAAATCACTTTCCAAGCCACATAACTTTGAGGAACAGCTGACTAATCCTTTGGGATTTAATGAGGTTAACTAACATGCACAGTTTTGTAGAAAGCTATCATTTGTATTTTGGTAGCAAACATGAACAACATTGACAATAAGTAATGATCTGTAAAGAGCCATAATGGGAGCATGTCATCATTTTAGTAACTTTTGTAGAAGCTTTAATTTTCTTCATAAAGCACAGGTTGGGCTTCTGATCTGATCTTCTTAGTTATAACCATTAATAGTTAACATAACTGTTTGCTTTTAAGTCTCACTGAAGTCAATAGGATTACACTTTTCTGTTAGCAACGTTAATTTATCGTTTTGTAGTTTCTTCTCTGACTCTTCAGGATCTCCTTCCATGGACTGGCAGAACATCAGCAGTGTTTTCCAGCAGCTGGGGCTGAGAGCAGGAGGTGCCCAGCACTGGTCTGGCACTGGAGCCACATCCCACTGTTTGTCCAGCGAAGCCCAACTCTGTTCCTGACAAGGTCTGGATCAGAGCCGTCCCCCAGCTGAGCTCCTGGAGTGACTATAGAATAGAATCATAGAATCATTAAATTTGGAAAAGACCTCCAAGAACATCAAGTCCAGCCTTCTCCATTCAGGAGGTTGGTTCTGGACTCCTGGTGCCTCGAGATTGAACTATGAACTTAACTTGGTATTTATATATATTTTTATATATTTATATATATTACGGAATGCCAAAGTTGTGTGAAACAAGCTGACACGTAAGTTCATTAGGATGCAATTACTGCAATCAGAATGTAGGCTACTCAATTATTTTAGCAAGAAGGTGTAATTAACTGCAGGTTCATGTTGAATGCTGCCTGGTGCCAGATTTCGAGGATTGGCTTGCATGGGTAAACACAGCAGTGGGGTTTTACCTAGAGCACAGCCACTAGCTGAGAGATGCAGACTGATGGAAAACAGCAGCTGCTAGATTGGTGGGAGACAAGCCAGAGCAAGACAAGAGGAGCAGAGCATCTTGTCCTTCACCTAGCAGCCCAGCTGATAGAGCTGGAGCCTCTAGGGATGTGAGCTGAGTGCATCAAAACTTACTGGGTATAATCGCTGCTGAGCCGTTGCTGCCTTGTTATTTAAAAGCATGAATATTAACGAGTTCTTACAGCTTCTTTGGAAAGATCTGCCTGTTATGGCTTATAGATCATAGTAGTACTGGGAGAAAATAAAACTATGTCAAACTGTTTGCCTGTTGCTTGTTTGCAACTCTCTCCTTCAGCTCATGGGAGCCTGGACACTATTCTGGAGAGGTAGTTTCCTCAGCATGTCTTCCACTTGTGAATTATTTAATGGGAAGCTTTGTCCTAGTAATGAGTGGAATATTCAGTGTGCAATTAATATCTCTGTTGCCCTCGGGCCTTCACAATCCTTGTCAAAATGTACATTACACCTGTAAAAATTCCATACAGAGCAGCAGGCAGAGAGGCGGCTGTTCATGGACTGTGCATGGAGAGAAGGAAGAGAAAAAAGACAGGAAATCTTACAAGATTTGCTGCATACATAAAGCAGGAGACCATCAAGGGCATGAGTGGCACAACAGGACCTGGGAGCTGTGGCACAGAATCCTGTATGGTGCTGAGCAACCTGGCCTGGGAAAGGAGTCCCTGCCCACGGCAGGGCTGAGATAATGAGCTTTAAGGGCCCTTCCAATCCAAACCATTTTATGATTCTATGAAGTTAATTTTTGCTGTCCTTCATTCCCAGGGCAGTGCCATAGGTGCGTGAGTTCCATGTCCCTGGTCCTGTTCCATTGTTTTAGAAGGAAGTTTCTGCAAAGAGCCTGATCTTCCCACAACTCATTTCCAACTGGAATTTAAGAGATCCCCATCTGCCAAATAATAAATAAGAACCTTTACATGCAACACTCCGTTTGTTAATCAGAGCTATAAACAAAGCCTAAATAGCAGCTAATTTAGGGAACGAGGTTGGGAAGGCAATGTTGCCATAGCTGCAGCACACGATTGCGATGAACACCCAGCCCGACGTAGTCAGGTCCCCTGTCATGGTTTAGGGTAAATTTGGGAGAAAACCTCCAATGGGCCCTCCCCACCCCGGGAAGCAAACATACGTGGCGGTTCCCAAAAACCAAACCTACTGCCAGGCTTAAAGGCACCACTGAGAGCTTGTCCCTGTGGCAGTGAAGGGCAGGCTGTGAAGGATTGCAGAAAATGCCTTATTACCACAAAATGACGTGGCTCTGGTTTTCATTATTTTCACTCTGTGGGGAAAATCCAATGTGGTGAAGCTGGTGGCATATCAAGGGCAGGGCCAGCAGCAGCAGCTGTGTCTTTCCCAGGGAGAGCAGAGCCAGACATGCTCACAGACCTCCCAGGCCAGCCTTTGGGCATGCACCAAACTGGGACGGGAGCCCGTGCGCTGACTTGCCGACAGCCAGAATGGGGCTGGCAGAGATAGGAAAACCCCAGGGCTTGTGGCGCCTCCGCACACTGGATCCGTGGGCCGCTCCAAGCTCTTTACACACCGCTAACTCATGTATTTCCCTGATGCATAATTCATACCTTTTTAGCAGAAGGTAAAAACTTCATAACTGTTAACGTGCAAGTGTTCATTAATGTGAGTATGCCATACAGCCCTTGGATTTGGAAGGTGCTCTTGAGAAAGAGCCAAAGTCTGTGAGCAGATTTTTTTTGAAAGCTCAGAGGCTGGTGGGCACCAGTCTCCAAATGATTCTCCAGTGGCTGCTGCTTCATCCTGGTTCCGCTGAAGAACTTGGAACATCATAGAAGCAGAAAAAAACAAACAGATAATTTCCTCTATACAAGGCATGGTGCTGGATGTGCTGTATATTCCACGTCTCTGTCCTGCACAGAGAAGTCAACCAAGCACAGAAGAGAGATAAGAGCATTTGCTCCCACAAGGAACATGGAGAGGATGAAAAACAAGTTTTCTGTTGTGTTCCATGCAGGGCTGTTTATAATGCCTGTGACTATTTTTAAGCCTGAGAAATGAAGGGCTGCCAGCTGCAGCTGAGGGAAGGTGCATTGTATTCTGGAGCACTGTCAGGTGAACAGAGCAGATACTTGTTACCCAGCAGCCAGCACAGGGACATCGGTGACACCACCCTCCCCATCCCTCTCCTTGGCAGAAGTCTGGCTGCAGGCACTGTCCTGGTAAGTGGAACTGCGTGCCTGCTACTGGGCTGACACCAACATTCACAGGGACAATGTCACTGTGAAAAACCTTCCAAAAGATATTGCTGGGTGGAAAAGGCAATCTCTAGGTGTAGAGGAGGAGCAAGGTCTGCTGTTGCTGCTGCCTGTTCTGTAAGACCATGTTTGGCGGTATGGAGACATGGGCAGGATGAGGGCATGGGCAGGATGGAGGCACAGATGGAATGGAGGCACAAGCAGCCAGGAGTACCCTGCCCCTGTTGGAACAGAGGAAGGATAGCTGCCTGTGAGGCTGCCCCAGGAACCAGGGATGGAGAGCAAATCAGAGAACATCAGAGATACTCCAGCTCCTTTGGCAAGGTGAACAGCCAGCCCCTTACAATCTCTCACCCCACTGCTGACACACAGGAACTCCTGGATACTGACAGCAGCTATTTTCAACAGCCTCTGACACAGTAGAGTGAGAAATAATTTCCCAGAGCCAGAATCTCTCTTTTGAGTGTTTTGGAGAGGTCTGAGGCCACCCAAACTCATGCTGTAGAGTATCACGGACTCTGGAACTGGCTCCCCAGGGAAGTGGTCACAGCCTGCAGCCTGACAGAAGTCAAAGAAGCATTTGGAAAATGCTCTCAAGCAGATGGTGGGATTTTGGGAATTGTCCTGTGCAGGGCCAGGAGTTGAACTCAGTGATTCCTCCAGCAGCAGGATGTGTCCATCATCCAGTGTCTGTGCTATGGGGACTCAGGAATAGCAGACAAAGATGTCAGTGCTTTGAAGGACTCCAACCAGGGGCAGGAATCTTTCAATGAACCTCCTTGGCCAGACTCAACTTCCTAGAGGTAACAGAGGGGTTTTGCTCCAAAGCAGAAATTCCCAAGCACTGCTGACGGCCCCACCCCAGTCAGACCAGTCACACCAGGGATCACAGCCCTGGCCAGAGGCACAGCTCTGACTCTGGGCAGGGCTGGGGGGGCAAAGAGCTGTGCTGGGAGCAGCCCCTTGGCAGGGACACTGCCCACAGGGATACCCCCAGTGCTGTGGGGCAGTTCCACTACAGAAATAGTTTTAGCAGTTTGGACTCACTGGTACAATGATAAAGTAAGGAAACTTCCAAATTAAACCCCACAGGGATATCCACTGAGGGGAATTTCATTTGCTGACATACCTAAGCCATGGCCAAGGTTGTACAGGACAAGTGTCTCAGCCACTGTTGCGAGCACCGGAGGGACTCTTACTACAGAGTCATGGAATCATTAAGGCTGAATGGCAGAAAACATTTCCAAAAAGGGCTGGAAGCAAACGGCTGTGCTGAGGGGAAATACAAAGGGCAGGGCAGAGCTTGGGATTGCAGCAAGACCATCCAAGTGGCGCTGGCTTTGGCAAAGCAGCACCTGTAATTTCATGCTCATCCAGCCCCCAGGCTGGCCGAGCTGTGCAGTTTGTGCAGCACAGAGCAGCCCTCACCCTGGCCAGCAGCCCTCGCCGACACCCAGGGTTGACCCACGCCCACCCACACCACCGCTGCCCACTGCTCCTGGCTCACCTGCCATCCCTCTGCTGCCAGAAGCAAAGACCAAGGAAAATGTCTGTATTTACCACTGAGAGCTGCCTGAAACCTTCCTCAGACCTCCAGACCTGCTATATCCAAATGACAAGCGATTGTCAAAGTAGGAGCTCAACGCAGTGCACAAGTTTAGACCTTTCCCATAGTTTTGGAGATATTTGTGCACAACCAGGCAGGCTGGGCTTAACACACACTCCAGTGGAAAAGGGCAACTTCCCAGACCTAGACCTGGAGCAAAGTGTCCGGGGTGGCTCGTTTTCATTGCTAAATCCCCCAGAAAACATCCACAAGCAAAACAGAGAAAGGGACTTGGAACAGAAGAATTTGAAAGCCTAAACAAAGGTCAAACCACAAGTGTTTGAGCAGTGTGGGAAAAGCTGCCTGCCCTTACCTCCTTTTCCAAAGGACATCATACCATGTTCTTATTTTACCTCCTGCAGTAGTGACAGCCTTCCCAGCCTCATGGTAGCGCAAATGTCTTGTTGAAAGCTCCCAACAACATGCCACAATATCAGCAGATGCCTGTACTTGTGCAACGCCTGCCTGCCCCAGCGCCGATCACTATTTGCTAATACAAATCCTTACTTTTCATGTCAGTGCGCCTCTCCAGTGCAAACAGCAAGTCGGAAGGTAACCCTGGTTAAAGGTTCCTGATAACCTGTAGCAAGATAGTGACTTGGCTTATTTTCACTTACATATTTCCCTGGAGAAGCTGTAGCTGTCAGGAACCTGGATTCAAGCAGAAGTCCATAAAATCTCATGCAGTGTCTACCTGAGCTGAGGAGGAGGAGCTGGACATAAACTGAAACTGTTTGGACACCAAAAGCACTTGGCAAAATAGAAACAAAACGCAACTAGTCCCCATGATACGCAGCCAGCCACACCACTGCCTCTAGTGTCCAGTTTCCCAACTGGAACACTTTCCCAGGGATATTAGCTTGAGGGGGCTCAGCCAAGCCCCTGCTCGCAGCCCACTCCACGCAGATGCAAGCCAGGGATCACAGTCCCGTTCTCCCGGAGGGGTGGGAAGGCTGGGGCTGGGTTTAGGGAGGTTGGCGGCCACTGAGAGACTTGGCTGCCAGAGTGCTAGTGCTGGAAAAGGCCCCGCAGTCATGCTTTTGGAATGCTCCCCTGCTCCTAAGACATTACACAATTATTTCCCCTCCCCGCAAACCCCCCTAATATAAATGTTTAAGAATGAGCTCAGCAGTAAAGAAAGGGAACTTTTTTTCCTTTTTCTGAAGAAAACACAGAGCGGCCACTCCATAAGCAAGGCTGTCCATGGGGACACTGCTGGAGCAGGGGCTGTGGGGACGGATGTGGGATGGGGCAGCAGCCCCCAGGCTCCCATCCCAGGTCAGACACTGCCTGGGAGACCAGGCAACTTGGGACCCACAGCCCAAGGCCACCGTCAAGGGATGACAACCCGCATCAACGAAAGTGCAGCTGACCCACCCTCACCACACCCAGGGACCCCCACCCCAGGCACGTCCACCCCACCCTGTCGCACTGCATCCCACCCAGCAGCCCAGCTGGGCCACCCACCCTATGCCCCATTCCCCCACCCTTGCACTGACCCCACACCCCAGTAACCCCAACTTTAAGCCCATACCTGACCAGAGGCAGTAACCCCACACCCCATTAGGAACGCAGATCTCAGTCCCTCCAAACCCGACAAGGAAACCCTGACCCCAGTTCCCCCAAGCCCCAGCAGTAACCACGAAGCCCTGTTTCTCCGGACTCCACCAGTAACTTAGACCCCACCACAACCAGTAACCCAGACCTCAGTTCCCCCAGATCCCAGCTCGGGCCCCCCTCCCCACCAGTATCCCCCCGTCCCCGGCTGTCCCCGCTCCGCTCAGCTCCCCCGGACCCCGCACCTCTCTCGGCCTCTGCCCGGTCCCGCTCCCTTCTCCAGTTCTGTCCCGGCCCCGCCGCGCGGCTCCGGGCACCGCCCCGAGCGGGGCCGTACCGTGATGGGCTGTACCGTGCCGTGATGGGCTGTACCGAGCCGTGCGGGACTGTACCGGGGGCAGAGCGGGAACGCGGGCCCGTGCGGGGCCGGGCGGGGCCGAGCAGACCAGAGCCGACCCGCCTCTACCCGAGCCGTGCCTACTCGGGTCTCTACCCGAGCCGGGCCTACTCGGGTCTCTACCCGAGCCGGGCCTACTCGGATGTCTACCCGAGCCGGGCCTACTCGGATGTCTACCCGAGCCGGGCCTACTCGGATGTCTACCCGAGCCGGGCCTACTCGGATGTCTACCCGAGCCGGGCCTACTCGGATGTCTACCCGAGCCGGGCCTACTCGGATGTCTACCCGAGCCGGGCCTACTCGAATGTCTACCCGAGCCGGGCCTACTCGAATGTCTACCCGAGCCGGGCCTACTCGAATGTCTACCCGAGGCGACCCTACCCGAGCCGACCCTACCCGAAGTCAAAGAAGCATTTGGAAAATGCTCTCAAGCAGATGGTGGGATTTTGGGAATTGTCCTGTGCAGGGCCAGGAGTTAAACTCAGTGATTCTTGTGGATACCTTCCAGTTCTGTACTGCATGATTCCAGAATCACTGCAGTGCCTCGACCAAGCTGTGGCTCTGTATAGTGCCTCCCCATGGCAATCCCAGCAACCACTAACACAGGTCTGCCTGGCTTCCCTGAGGAGCTACTCTCTCTCATGTCCTGGAGGTTTGATGTGTGTTCATCAAATTGAAAAAGGATTTAAAAATAAAGGAGTATCATAAACACCCTAAACAATCAGATCTATATAGCATGTTGTCAATATAGATAACATTATTTAAATAATAAGCTCAGAACTTTCACCTGTAAATTAAAACCTCTTATTGAAATATATGCTGATTACAAGGCAAATGTCTTTGTTTTAATTATCTTAATTATGGGCTTTTAACGTCAAGAATCTGAATAATAATAATAATCTGAATAATTAATATAATTATCTGAATAAAATAATCTAAATAAAATAAAAAATCATAATAATCTGAAATAAAAACACTCATAAATGGCAGCATGTAACAACAATAGCTGCAGCTGCTGGCACTTGGACTGGGCTGTCAGGGTGAGGAATTATGTGATTCCTGGGGAGGGCATGGTGGGTGGTGGGTGTGCAGGGAGACTATAGGGCTGAGAACAGTGTCTGAACATACCTGTCACATGAAGTGATGGTGGCAGCTTGGACTAACTGCATTTATCATCCCCAGTTGTATAGCTCCCACCCCTGAGTACTGCATGTGGGGGAGAGTTGCTTGCGAGTGGGAAGAGAAGGAGACTGGGCTGGTGCATGTGTACTCAGTTAATTGATTTTAATTAGTTAATTAATTTAGTTAGTTGATCAGTTTTCCATTGTTTTGTCCTACCTGGGTGAGGCACAGCTGTGACTGCTGCATCCCTGGAGAAATGCTTGCCATGGACCAGCTCTGAGAAAGGCCTATCAGCTGTGCCCCTTCCACGAATGAGTCTGACAGTGCTTGGGGCAGAAGATCCCACAGCCACAGGGTCCAAGCAGCTACCTCCTGCAGCATGTGCCTCCTCACAGGGCACTGAGCTCAGTCCGTGGGCACTGGGATATTAGGCAAAGCCATTTCCAAGCAAAGGAGATGTGCTGATCTCTGCTTCTCAGTAGACAGGCTGCAATTCCCACTCCACAATGGTACGTGGAGAAGGAGAATTAACTTGCATTTTCTCTGGTTCACCACTAGCAATTTCATTCCCCCTTTTGGGCTCCTGCTTCCACTCCCATTGCCTGTTCCTGAAAAACTAATTTTCAGACGCTCATTAGGATGGTGTGTCATTGGAGTGTCCTGCCTGATCCTCAGCACACTGTGTGCTCAGTTGTCCTACTGCCTTTAGAAGTGCCCCCAGAGAGGGTTTCTGCTATGCTCCCAGCCTTGCAAGACATTTTGGAGAAAACCAGTGAGCTGAAGGGCAGATTGGCAGGCAGGTTCAGATTGTTTTTCTTTTCTAGCTGGACATATAGAAATAGGAAATCTTTAGAGGCCTTGAAAAGGAAAAGTACTTCCCTCTGAATGGCTAAACTGATGGCATGGCTAAGAATAGCCTCTGAAGGGAGAGGGAAGATGAATGACATGAGGCATTCAGCACCTTTTCTTACTGTGCACTAGTTGTGAAATTTAAAAAGTGAAGTATCAAGGCACGTGCAGGCGAAGGGGAATGGCCAGTCACGCTGTGGACGTTTGGAGGAGTGTGTTATTATGTAAAGCAAATTGCGGAAAGGTTAGCAAATACCGCTGCTTCCCTCGGGAGCTCTTCTCTTGCCAAAGCCATTAGTGCACTGGCAGGATAACAGATCCTCTCTGCTAATTCTCTAGGTCATAAGCAAATTGAGACAGAAAAGCTGATCAGCAGATCAATCTACAATCTACAATCTACAATCTATCAATCTACATTAGGCACAGGAGTCCAGCTCACCTGTCCAGCAGCCACTGGTTTACAGAAAGTTTAAGGCTGGAATATCAAATTATAATTAAACTGATCCCATTTTGCTCACTGCTCAGGCAGGCTGGGCATAGAGCTCTGGGACAGGGCTGTACAGTTCTTGCTGTCCCCAGGTGAGAGCACGGCACAGGGAGGGCAATTCCTCAGACAGTGCCCCGGGACTTCCACCGTGCTGCTTCATCCTTTCAGGGAAATCCACAGCCATGGTGTTGCAGCTATGCTCCATGTCCAGGGGCTCTGGGGTTGCGGCCCCACAGGGAGGGCTCGGATTCAGGCAGTTTGTGCTTACCTCAGAGTCTTGATGCCAGCTCACAGTTGTGCAGCTTGCAATTTGGAAAGGGACAGATCAGGGAAATGTTGCATATGGGATGTGGGAAACTCCTTCCCTAGAGAGGAAGGGGTGAGTGAGGGCAGGAGGAGGCAGAGTTTTTTCTAGAAACAACCCAAGTATCTCCCAGCATGGGCAGAAAGAGTTTTCGATAACCTCAATATAAACTGCTTAGTGCGATTAAAACAACCCGCTCTCATGGAAGGGAAAGCATTCCTCCCAGGGAGGATTAAGCCCAGGTCTGGAGCCCCTCCCTCCATGGACACACCAGTCTGTGGATGAGTACCCTGGGCATGGCAGGTGCTGGGACAGTGGTCTTCTCTGCCATGCGTGCAGAGAGGTTTAGCCTGGATATTAGGTAAAGGGTATTCCCACAGCAGGTGGTTGAGCACTTGAACAGGGTCCCCAGGGAATGGTCATGGCCCCAAGGCTGCTAGAGCTCAAGAAGCATCTGGACAATGCTCTCAGGCACAGGGTGGATTTTGGTGTTCTGTGCAGGGCCAGGAGTTGATCCATGCAGATCCCTTCCACCTCAGAATATGTGCTTCCATGATTTCAAACACAAGTGGTGCCTGCAAAACCTCCAGAGTCACATTTGCAGTGAACAAAGACACCCACCTGCACATCATTTCAAATCCTGCCTTTGATCTCAGGTTCCGGTAACAACCTTCTCCCCATCCAATTACTTGTCTTACAATTGACATAGAAATATTAAATTCCTAAGAACTAAAGCGCTTTCAAAGTATAACCTACTTTCAAAGTAGACAAGATTTATCGTGGAAGCATTTGCTTTCTAGTCCTTGACATTATCAAAGTCACTGATGCCTCATCAGCAGCTCCATAAATGAGGCCTCCAAACACAATGTCTAGTTGCCTTTTGCTGAGCACTGTTTGCTGGCTGAGCTCTGATGATGGCAGTCTGGCACAAGTCCAGATTTTTGTTGGTGTTGCATTTGGTCAGGGTGTGATTTCAGCAGAGGAACCCCAGCAAAGGCATTTGCCATTGCAGGGAAAGGAAGTCAAACAGCCATCGTGGAAGTGCTCCATCCCTAGAAGTGTTCAAGGCCAGGACGAAGCAACCTGGTCTAGTGAAGGTGTCCCTCCTCATGGCAAGGGTGGAATGAGATGAGCTTTAAAGTCACTTCCAACTCAAACCATTCTGTGATTCCATGATCCTTCAGAAGCAGCAACAGCAGGACACAACTGAGCAAAGAACAATTTGGTAAATGCTACTGTAGCAGGAGTCTTGACCTACAGATATCACTACAAAGTGACTATCCCAGAGGAGGACTTCCCTGTAAGGGTCACACCACTGCCTCACAGCCACATCCAGCCCCTTCTGCCTCCCTGGTGGCACTAGAGCTGGTCCTGGCTGCGCCCCTCTGACTGTGTGGCAGGTGGTGGCCCTGTCACCATCCCCTATGACTCTATAACCATGTGACCATGGTGTGCTGTGGGCATCCTTCTGCTGCCACACACTTCCAGGCGCAATCAAGTCTGTCCTGCAACCCTCTGACCATTGCTGAGTAGCAGAGGCAGCCGCTGGCAATGTGGGCTCACTGCTGCTGGCCACAGCATCCAGAAAACAGCTCAAATTAAAACTGGGAAACCTTTGCAATGGAGCAAGCACCATGCTTCTGGTGGCGGCGGCAGCAGCAGCAGCAGCAATGGTGCCCCTGGTCGACACCTCTGCCTGGTCCCAGCTCTCATCATAAATTGCTGCACTAACCAACATGGAGAGGCATTAACTTTCTCTCCTAAAACAAGGTGCAATTAGTTGGGCTTAAAAGAACACCAAGCAGTGCTAATTACTCTCTAAAAGATGAATAGAATTAAGCCAGAGAAGCAGAAAATTACCTTTGTGGGAGATCTGTTGCAGAGTTTAACTGAACAAGGATGGTAGCTGGATTGACAATGAAGAATTTGTCTTTTAACACCAGTTCACAAGCACCTTGACTATCGCCTTTTTTTTGCTCCTGGAAATCACCTACAGTTTTAATTAATAATTAAATAATAAATAATAACGAGCTAATAAATAATTAATCAATATTTACTTAATAATTAATAAATAATATTTAATTAATATTTAATTAATAATCAATAAAGAAAAATTAATAGATATTAGCTAACAAATAAATAATAAATATTTAATTAAATAATTAATGATAAGTAGTATTTAATTAGTATTTAATAGTATTAAATTATAATTAGTAAATAATAACAATCTAATAAATAACAAATATTTAATTAAATAATGATTAACAAATAGTATTTAATAATAGTAGATAATATTTAATCATTATTTATTAATACTTAGTTAAACTAATATATATCAAGATAACAATATATCTTGTTAAAAGTAATTATAATTAGTAATAATTTTATTATTTTAATAAAACGAGCAAAACAAAGCAATGTAATAAAGAAAATCATTATTATTTTAAATAAAATCAAACTAAAATAATAAAAACGAAAAAAACCCTGCTTTATTCTCGATATTTTAAACATTATCTTCAATCCAGAAACTACAAAACAGCTCCTCTCTGTCCCGCAGAAACAACAGCTCATCTCCCTGTGCCACTCCAGACCCCGCACCCACCTCCGGCCGCCCGAAAAGCCCAGGACGTGGCAGAAAGAATTGGCCACGACCGGCCCCGCCGCCCCAGGACACCGCCGGCCCCCAGATTCTGGCCCCGGCAGACGCGGGCATGGCGCCCGACCTCACCGGCGCTCCCCAGTTCAGTGAGCGCAGGGCTCCCGTCCTGGCGCACCGGTGCTCCCTGGACCGCTCACGCCGCCGCTCGCCGCCGCCGCCCGCCGCCGCCTCTCCGCCACCGCCTCTCCACCGCTCACCGCCGAACTAACGCCCGCACCCCTCCAGCTCACGCTATTTATAGCCCACGGCCGGCCAGCCCAGCCAATCACAGCCTGAGGCAGCGCCGGGCCCGCCAATCCCAGCCCGCCCGTTCCCGCCGCGCTCGCCTCCGCGACCCCCCGCTGTCCCCTCAGGCCCCGCTCCCGCGATCCCGCCCGCTCCCCCCCTTCTCCCCGTTTCTTTGGGCGAAGTTACGGCCGGGACCTGAACGGGGAGCCCCCGCCCACCCTTCCCGGGACCCAGCAGCACCTCTCGGGGCTGCGGCAGCTCGGCTCCGCCGGCTCCCAAAGCGACAGCGGCCGGAGCGGCACCCCAGCAAAACGGGGGAGCGGGAACGGGACACGACTCAGCGGGCTGAGCTTGGCGGGACCGCGCCGGGATTCAAAGGGCGGCTGTGATTGGCCACCTAGAACCCTGACCTAGAACCCTGACCTAGAACCCTGACCTAGAACCATAACCTAGAACCCTGACCTAGAACCCTGACCTAGAACCATAACCTAGAACCCTGACCTAGAACCCTGACCTAGAACCCTGACCTAGAACCATAACCTAGAACCCTGACCTAGAACCCTGACCTAGAACCGTAACCTAGAACCCTGACCTAGAACCGTAACCTAGAACCCTGACCTAGAACCGTAACCTAGAACCCTGACCTAGAACCCTGACCTAGAACCAATCCACCGGGATTAGCGGAAGCTTTGAGGCTGCGGCCCATGGGAGCGCGAGGTGCTCAGTTGGGCGGAGCCAGGGGTGCTCGCAGGGTCCGCGGTCGCCCTGGGCCCCGCTCGCCAGACTCCCGTCCCCTTCTCCGGCCCTCTCTATTGCCCTGGTCCCGCCTAAAAGGCCCCCGCAGAGCCTCTATCGGAGCGCCCCAGCGGCACTCGGGGCAGGGGGCGGGGAGGGGCGTAGCCGCCAGCTGGCCCGGGTGTGGTGCCAGCTCACAAAGCTGCGATGGCAGCGCGGAGCAGGGAGCGGCGGTGGGGAGGGCGTGCACAGCTCGCTGCGGGCTCTGAGCGCCTCTTCCCTCGCAGCGGTTCCTCTTCTTCGGGGACTTGGACTGCCCAATTAGGTGCTGGCCGAGGTAAACACCTTAGCAAAATACCTAAGTGCCCGCCCTGCTGCGGGTCCGCTGCTCACCATCCTTCCCCCGCAGTCCGTCCGTGAAGCTGAAACTGATCTGCCGCCCGCCACTGCTGTTATTCTTAGCCGCCGGCCTGCACGGCCACCGGTCCCTTTAGCGCAGTGTCCCCGCTCCCAGCCGTGTCACTTGACACACTTAACGCTATTTCACCCCTCCCTACTATTTACAGACACCACCCCGCTCACTCCCTCCCCAGGTTCGGCAGCTGCGAAACTGCTGTAGCTCCTGCTGCCGCCTCCCCCCCGTCACCCAGCGGAGCGGGGCAGGGGCCCGGTCGGGGCACAGCGGCAGTACCGCTCTGTGCCCACAAGAGCTCAACATAACATAACTGACTCAAAGGCAGCTCACACAAGAAGGGAAAGAGGAAAGAAAAAAACATCTGCGGAGCTCAAAAGCAGAAACTCTGTATCCGTGTGCACTAACATCCATGATTTTTTACATTTCCATTTTTTCTTTACATTTGACTTCATCCCCAGCAGTTGTCTAAGAAATAATGTTATTAAATCTTTGTTTCTCTTGGTAGACCATGAGAACTTGGTGTTGCTCTGTATGTGTGGCTTTGGCCACGCTTTGTGGACATGTAAAGTCAGTACTTGGAGTCTTCTGGACACATAATGGGCAAAGTGTGTCGGAGTGGATAAATTGCTGTTCTGTACATCTGTAGTGGTGCTGAGTTTTCCTTTGGTTAAGGAGACCTTAACCACGTTCACTCTGGGGAAAGCTGATGGACTCCTGACTGCAGGTCTGGGGTGATGGTGCTGCCTTCTGCATGCCTTTCCTTTGTGGACACAAACCAGTGGAAAAGCAAGGCCCTGAAGCAACCGGGATCCTCCTGAGAGGGCCACTCCGTTCCAGCAGCAGTGCTGAACACACTCCCCCTCCTCTCCCAGTCCTGGCCAGCGTTACAGCATGCAGGGGGAGCTGCCTGGGGAAAATGGAATCTTGGCCCTGCTCCACCAGGTACCAACCTCTTTCTCTGCTAGACAATGTGCCTTCACACAAAAGACGAGTCCCCAAAGGATGGGCCTTGCAGGCTCTTGCCTTGGAGTGGGACCAGCTCCACCCTGCTTTTATTCTGCTGACTGTGTGAGTGTGCTGCCTCTCCCTGATGAATTAATCTTGATCTGTGGTGTCATAAAATACGCTCTTCTGATTTTATTATATTCATCTAAGGTTGTATTTCTTCTTAGCTTTAGATTTCTCGTTAACGTGAGATGAAAGCGGAAATATCTGCTCTGTGTTTTCAAGATGCAGACGGTCCCTGTACAGCTCAGTTTGGGTGTGTGGTTTGCCTCATCTTCTCACAAAAACATGTTGAAAGGGCAGGAATAGTGAATGAGTTATAATAAGCAAACTACTCCCTGCTGTGAGAGTAAATTAAAAACTTGTAGTATCTTTGTCTAAATTGCAAACTAACCAGCGAATCTTGTACTTTGGAGACTTGAATTAAGGGCTTTATTCCTCCTGTTATTTAAAATCTGATGATGATTCTGATTTCTCTGCTTTTTCATGTCTGTGAGGGACCAATAAGGCTACCGAGTCACAGACTGAGAAGTAGCTGTAATGATTCAAATGACCTAAACCTAAGGAGAGAGTACTGAAGTGTTCAAAAGAGAACCCAAACCTTTCCAGCTGATGAGCTCGGAGGAAATATTAGCTGATCATTCCATTGTGGCTCATTTATTTAAATCAGATCCTGGTGTCTTCTGTAGTGTGGCCAGCACTTGTCAGCAGCCATTTAGTGTGATATATTGGTGGCAAACTTCTTGTCAGGATGTTGGTTGATAGCAGCAGTAAAAACTGTTGAACGCAGCAAAGAGATTTAAAAATGCTCAAGTGTTTTTTAAAATGCTTGTCAGGTGCCTTTCTGTGGCTGTGTCACACCTAATGGGCTGTAAAGATGTCACTATAAATCAGTGCTGAAAATGGGACTGGGTACTAAATGCAGGGGTATAAGGAAGGGCAGAGAGAAGAGATCCTTGGAAGGCATTTTGGAAAACTGCTGTGAGGCCAGGAGGCCTTCGGTTCATCCCCAGTGATGCCACGGTTGGCTTAGTCCTGCCCAGCAGCGACAATCCAAGTGTTACATGGACAGTTTTTCTCCCAGCTTCTCTGCCCCAGGAGGCCCACTCCCAACAGGAGGAGATGAAAAGAAGCCTGGACTTCTTTTTGAGAAGGAAATTTTAGGAGGCTCTGTGCCAGCTAAATCCCTGGCTCAGCTGAGGGTTCACGGGGCAGCCTGCCTTGGATCAGAACCAGCCAAAACCGAGTCCTCATGCCTAAATATGTACTGCTTCCTGTAGTTTTTCCCTGCCTTGCTCTTTCTGCTGCACATTTCCTCCCTGTTGTTCATTTTCCAGGGACAAGAATTAGTTCCTTCAGCCAGGCAGACTTGGCCTCTGGCAGCATCCAGTACGTCCACACCAGTGAGGAGGTAAAGCACATGGATGCCTTCACCTTTTCTGTGTCTGATGGGACAAACGAGGTCAGTCCCAGCCTGACTTTTGCCTGAGTGGGCAGATGTGGCTGTTCCTCCTTCTCCTGCTGTGGGATTTCCCACATCACTCAGGTCAGGGAGGGAGCAAGGCCTGTGCAGGGAACAGGGAGCCACATGCCCTGTGGGCTCACCAAGAGCTGGGTGCCTGGTTTTCAGCTGCTTGCCAACTGTTCCTGGAGCTCAGCTTTGATCCAGTGCACTGACAGCGTAGTGACGACAGCCAGCCCCTGGAGAAATGCCTTTTTCCTGCTTTCTGAAAGAGAAGAAGTCTAGCTACACATAGAGGGAGAGGGGCAAAACTGAGTGAGAGAGGGAGGGAAAGTGGATGTCCGTAAATATCACAGAAAGAGGGAGAATTAATGAGTGGGGAGGGATAAAGAAGTGATCTGGGCTTAGCAGCTCAGACAAGGCTGAAATGAAGAGACCCAAACTGGGGATCGCTGTGCTCTTGCGGTGAAGTCACACTCTTGGAAGTCTGAATTCGGCAAGGGAAGCTTTTCTTCCTGTCCGAGGTGAGCCAGACATTTGACATCACCATAAACCCCGTGGATGACTCCTTGCCCATCGTGCAAATCTTTGGGATGACAGTTCAGGAAGGGGTGAGAAAAACCATCACGGAGTTTGAGCTCAAAGCGACAGATGCTGACACAGAGGTAAGGCAGGACCACCCCCAGCCTCCTTGCTCCCCTCTTGTGCTGCACATCTGGGCTTGTGTTTAAAGACTTAACGCTGAATTTATGCTCAGCATGGATGGAAATGGCACTTCCTCTTCTTCCTGGGTCTGGCCAGAGGCTGAGCTGTCTAACACTGGCTCTCACTGCTGTTTCCCCTGCAGCGAGAGATCTGGCTGCCTGAGCCAAAATCCTGCCCCAAAGGTTTTTGCCCTGACAGAAGTGGCAAGGGACACACTGCCCGGAATGGCTGCAGGACTGGGGGCTGCTCTTGTGTTCGTGGAGCAGGCACAGGGGTGGGTGGGAGCTGTCTCAGACCAGCTGAAGCAGGAATTCAGTAGGATGTGCCTTGTTTTATAGGGAGACACCTACAAAACAAAATCCCTTGGGAGAGGGACAAGGACAGGGCGGGGCTCAGGGGGAACCAGGAATGTTCTGTGCTAACCCTTGTGTTGGGAACACCAACGCAGGGGAGCTGCCTGGCCAGAATCCCTGTCCGGGCCTCCTGAGCTGGAAGGGCAGTGTCCTGAGGTCGTGTCCCCAGCTTTGCCCCTCCATGTCCGGGCACAGGTGGAGTCCCTGACGTTCGGGGTGGTGCAGCCGCCCCGGCACGGGCTGATGGAGCGTAGCGGCCGCGGGCAGCGTCCTCTGCAGGCCACCACCTTCACCATGGATGACATCACATCTACCAGAAGCGCGGCAGCTACAGGCACCGCGGCGGCAGCGCGCTCAGGGACCGCTTCACCCTCACCGTCTCCGACGGCACCAGCCCCCTCTTCGTGGTGCAGGAGGGAGGGAAGAAGGTCAGGGAGGAGAAGGGATGGGAGGGGGCCTTGGGAGCTCACAGGGATCTGCCTCCTCTCGGGGCAGGGGGGGACTGAGATGCTGACTGAATGTTCTCAGTCACGTCTTTGCTTCTTCCCCTCCCTGCAAACTCTGCCCTTGGTGCCAGCAGAGCCGAAGGGAGCCGAGCTGGTGACGTGGTGGCTGAGGCTCTGACTCGCACAGTAACCCCCGTGTCTCTGAACTGTTGTCAGGTGTGGCCCACATCATGTTTAAGGTGGAGATCGTGTCCAACGAAGACCGGGAGTGGCACGAGTCCTTTTCTCTGGTGCTGGGCCCAGATGATCCTGTGGAAGCAGGACCTAGGGACCTGCTGAGTCAAGGCTGAAGTGAACCTTTAAGAAATGAGGAACAGGTTGAGTATGGAATTATCAGAGCGCAGCACAACTCGCTGCCTCTTGGGGAGGGTGAAACAGGGAAACCTTATGAATGTGATTGTTTGGCAGAACATTCTGAAAAAAGAAGGCTAGAATCCAAGTAGAAATGAAAGCCTGCTTTGAGTCATAAGATACAGAGTACTGGTTACTATATGACCAGAGAACAATAGCCAAGCCAGCTAAAGGAAAATCCCTGCTGATAAAACAATGCCCTTCTGCTGACAGAAAGCCCAAAGGCCAAGAAGCAAGGAAAGAACTTGTAAAGCTTGTAGAGCCTCAAATGCAACACTGTATGTAAAGTCTTTAGTGGGTGTATCTCATAGTGATTGGATACTGGGAATTAGAATATTCACTGTAGAAAAAGATACATTGGATTGTGACAAGAACTTTGCTCTCTTAGCTTTTCACTCTTAAACCTCTCTCTCTTAACCTCTCTCGTACCTCTTAACCTCTCTCGTACCTCTTGGCTCTTCTCTCTTACCCCTTTACTCCTCTCTCAGCTCCCCTCTCCCCCTCTCTTACCTCTTCCACTCTTTCCCTCTCTTACTCTTACCCTCTTGGTTTTTCCCCTCTTACCCCTCTCTTGTCTCCCCCCTCTCCTAAGCCTCCCTGGTTTCCCCTGCTCTCCCCCTGTTGCTCTTACTCCCTCCCTCCCCTTTTCCTGACTCGATCTTCTCGAGTGTGACCCGGCTAGCTCAGTGATGAGGTTTCTCTTCACTCGAGTTTTGAGCCAGTATATGTTTGTGAGATTCACTGATTTTCTTCAAGAATTCAAGTCTATAGAGCGAGTAAAGAAATCAGGGGGGGACTCTCTCTCTGGTTTGCATTCCACAGTTTATTTCTGTGAAGGGGAATCCAAGGGACGAGAGACAAAGGATTTGGGGTCTGGGGGGGTCTCTTTTAACAGGGTTTCTCAGAGGGAGGGAACATCAGAGAGAGAACCAATTATTTTTCTCAGTTAGTACATCTTACAAACTTTCTACAAATCAAGGTTACACACACCAAGATAAGAAATAACAGACACCAACTTCTTCAAATGCCCACAAAGGTGTAGGAGTATTCTCCACAGAGGGGCAGCGGAGGAGAGATTGGGGCTTTGTTTCCTGGCAACCCAGGTGGGAAACAAAGGGAAGGCAAGGTAAGCCTGGCCTCTCAGCTTCCATAGCTCAGAGGCATTCTGGGACAGGAAAAACAGAGTTACAAACTTCCGTGTTGGAAAGAAGGGTTCTCTTCTCCCAACCCCGTGCTTTCCTGGGCTAAAGAAACTTCAAGCAGCTGGAAATGCCAGCGGGGTCCTCTCTTTACTCTATCCGGCCTCTCGCCGTGGGGCTGAGGAGAGAAACTTCAGTAACCATGGTAACTTGACGCCAGGTAAACAATTAGGAGAAAGAGAAGCTGGGGGTGGGGGGAGAATCACAAATAAAAGATGGGAAAAGATACATTTCAGGCTATCAACTACAACATTTTCCAACCTCTCCTCCCCTGCTCTCCCTGCTCTCCCCCCTCCCCTGGACCACGTGGATGCCGAGGCTGGTGGTGGACACAGGTCTCCCCTCTCTTTACCCTTATAATAAATTGCTTATACCTGAACAGCTTGACCCTGGAGAAGTCTCTCACCGCAAGCGAGCATTTTACACAGCAATATCTAAGCAATGATTTCTAAACATTTATCCAAGCTTAAACAGCTTATTCCTAATTATCACCACCTTTATAACCAGTGCTCACCTGCCCCTGCAATACACAGGCACAGGGAGGGAGCTGCAGTTATTTACACAACAGAACAAGTAACATACCAAATTAAACACCCAGCACTATACCTCACTTTTGGAAACAAAACCTGGGCACACACTTTAGTGTGCAAAAGCCCTGTAAGAATAAAACCTGCTCTAAATATCTTAGGCATTAAGCCACAGACACGCCTATGAAATTCAGTGCAGCAGTGACAAAAAAAAGGAATTATTTCCTTAACCTGTGAATAATCACCTCTAAGATTCTGTGATGCAGTTGCCGCTGCACACAGCCACAAGCGGCCATTTTATTAACAGGCAAAAGAACAAAGGCAATCCCAATTTCTCCCTTTTTGTCTGCAAAGAAACAGAGAAGGGAGAGATGCTTCTCAGAGGAGCATGGTAAAAAGACACATGGTGTAGAATATGGAACAGCTGATGGTTCAGCATCTCTTCTACTGCAAGATCTAGAGGATATCTGATGATACCTTGGAGGCAGGAGTCACAAAAGCTGCCGGAGAGGGAATAGAAAAGAGCTCAACGCTATCTGCTCTTACATTTTAGCACTGTGACCTTTACCTTAACTTACAGTTAAGTGTTTCTGACAGTGTAAATCCCTTTTGTTTTGATTTTAACAGAGTGCAAGAATTCAGTGATGAAGTAACAGTGGCATACAGCCTTTCATTTCCCCTGGTCCTCTCACCCAGCAATGAGGTCTCACAACAACAATACAATAATGAATAGTTATAGAAGGTAACTCACTGTGCTGAAGAGTTCTTCAGAAGGATGGGAGCCACAATTGAGGCAGATCCTTGGACAGACAAGCCAGAGGTGTTTAGGCCTTGTGTTTCCTCATTACCCCAGAACCAGCCCCTAAAGGGGAACACAAAGTTCACAGGCTTGTATTTGGAATTAACGCCATATAAAGAACAAAACATCCTAAAAAAGCTACATATCATACAAATAAACCAGCTACCTTCTTTATGCCGCTTTTCTGTGGAGCCACAACTTCACAGAAGTAGATCTTGTTCTATCAATACAATGTTTTATTATTGATGGGCTTGTTGAAATCAGAGTGAACTCCAAGCACCCAGATATTCACAGAAGACAAACATCTCTCTGAATACAACTGAAAAGGCCAGAAGGGCTGCTCCATTTTACCTCTGATAGCCACGTTTGTCTCTAGAGTACATCAGATGATCAATGCATGGCCTTGAATCTATTTTTTTTCCCCCTGTGTTCCTCCTTTCCATCCTTCTGCGTAGCCTTGTAGCAGATAAATCTGTTCAATAAAGGGCCCAGCTGACTGTGAGCAGAAGGCAAAGCAGAGGATTTGTCAGCATGAAAACCCACACTGCAAAGATGAACGAGCATCAGGGGCAGTTAAAAATCTGCTAGAAATTAGTGCTAATGTCACACTACCCTCTCTTCCCTGTTTTCCATATCCAAAAGGTTAGGAAGTTGTGTGTGAGCCAGAAAAGCTAAAAGGGTCGGGCAATATGCTCACCTGCCATCCCACACAGCTCAGTGTGACTTAATGCACCAAACACAATGGAATTGTAGACAGCTGGGCAATAGACACCACGAAGCACACAGGTTTTCAGTGCTGTCAGCAGCTGCAAGGGGAGGATTGCCTCCGAGAAACATAACAAAACAATGAAAATTAAAAAAAACCAAATTAACATATATTTCCACCACACATGTTTAAATTTATATACTATATTCATTTATATATGACATGCAATATATAAAGTATCAAAATATATTATTTTAACATGTATACGTATGTTATTATATATTAAATATATTATATACATTTTAATGATATATATTTATTATATATATAATACATATATTAAATAAATATAAATAATATATATTAAATATAAATCTGTTTGTATATATTGGCATTACTTATATATCTTTACTTTTCTGGTTGCACGTATGTCTATATCTTTATATATTTAATATACATTTCTATGTTTTTATTTTTGTAGTATTTATTTAAAAGCCCCGAAGCTAACCTAATAAAAACCAAACAGTCCCTTTATCTTAAACGGTATTTAAAAATATTTTAATATATAATTTTTATCATATTTATATACCTTGTTGATATACATAACACATAACATATCCTAAAAGATATCATATTACCATCTATACGTACAGAAATCATATTATAGATTATAAATCAATATATATGTATATATTGCTATTACTTATTTTTACACCTACATATATATATATGTCTATATATATATATATTTCTCTATACCTTTATATATTCATTCTTTAAATATTTTATTTATTTGTATTTTTCTTATTTATTTAAAAGCCCTGCCTCTAACTAAATAAAAACCAAGCAGCCCCTTTATCTTCAATATTTTTTAATATCTATTTTGATCATCTTTATACTTACAGGTATATACTCGGTTCATAACCTGCCCCTGCCCCACCCGCCGCTCTCACTATTCCGGCACACGGAGCAGCCACCTCCTCGGGCTGCTTCGGTCCCAGGGCCGGGGAGCGACCGTTCGGTCCCGATGCCATTGGGGTTTCCGCCATTTCCCCGGGCCGTGGGGGAGAGAACGGAGCGAGAGGAGCGGCAGCAACGTAGGGGTCATCGCGAGTGCCATAAGCCCCAGAACACGGCCGCGGCAAGGACCCCGGCAGAGAGAGGCGTTTTCACCGCTGCCTGTCGGTGCCCGACCGGCTCGCGCCTGGCCCGGGCACTGCCGAGCGCACAGCCCGTGTCCGCACGGCCAGAAAAGCCACGGAAAATTGCACCGGAGCGGCGTCGGAGCCGGGGTGTTTGTCAGGCAGTCGAAAGCATGCACCCACTGCCCAGGGTCCTTCCATTTTCCCGCCTTTTTGGCCGCCATCCTTGGAAGGTCAAGCCAGCCATGACCGGGCAGCCATCCTGTGTGTGTCATGACATCACTTCCGCCCTTCCTCGCCACCATCTTTGTTGTGGCTGAAGCCACTTCCGGCTGAGCGGCCATCTTTCTTATGGCACAATTAAGGCCCCCGCTGCTCTCAGCACGTCTAACTTGCGTGAACGAAAAACCTGCCGACGCCGACCGATTCCGAGCACTCCGCCCGATTTTCCGCCGCCTTTCCCGGGGCGAGAACGATGGCAGCGGGGCTCAGTGGCTCCGTAGCTGGGTGGCGGCCCCGCCTGCGGCGGCAGGCATTGGAGTCAACGCCTCTGCTGGGGTCCTCCCGGCCGGCTCCTGCGGGGTGGGGTCCCGACGCAGCTCCGCTTGGTTCGGCTCTTTCCAGCCCGCTTCGGCTCGGCTCGGGCCCGCACGCTTCGGCTGGGCTCGGCCCCGCCCGGTCCCACCTGGCTAGGAGCAAGGCTGCAGTATCGCTCTGTGCCCACAAGGCGGCAGCACTGCCGCACAGCATAGCCTGGGGTGGGCGGGGGGCGCCCCAGCACGTGCAGAGAAGCGAAGCAAGAAACCACGTGTGCAACCCCCTTCCAAAAACTCCTCTCCAAGAAACTCCCCAAAAAACCCCCGCATCGAAACTTAGCAAGCCCTGCCGCTAACCAAATAAAAAACAAAATACCCCTTCATTTAATTGTATTTAATATTTATTTCTATCATATTGATCTATATTTATACACATAGACATAATGCATAATCAATATAAAAATATATGAACGTCTATCCATATATTTTTCATATTGAATATTAATCTACTTGTCTAGTTTTAGATTACTTGTATTTATTTGTTTTTATTTCAATTTATATATATATAGCTCCCTATATTTATTTCTTTTTTATAGATGTGTATATTTTCATTTCTATATTAATCATTTAAAAGCCCTGCATCTCAGCCTCTAACCAAATAAAAAACAATTTAACCCTTGTTTTAAATGTTTTTAATATCTATTTCTATAACATTGATCTTCTATATTTGTACACACAGATACAATGCATAACAGATATTAAAGTAGATCACCATCTATCTATATAGTTTTCATACTGATCATTAATTTACTTGTACAGATTTGGATTACTGGTATTTATTTCTTCTTTTATGGCTCTATCTATCTATCTATCTATCTATCTATCTATCTATCTATCTATCTATCCATCTATCTATCTATCTATCTATCTATCTATCTATCTATCTATCTCCCTATATTTATTTCTTTCTTATAGATGTGTATATTTTCATTTCTATATTATTCATTTAAATGCCATGCCTGTAACCAAATAAAAACCAGTAATTCCCTTGATTGAAAGATTTATAATATCTATTTCTATAATATTCATTTTCTTCATTTATACACACAGAGATATAATGCACAACAGATATTAAAATACATTACCATCTATCCGTATATTTTTCATTTTGAATATAAACCAGCTTGTCTAGATATGGATAATTTGTGTTTATTTCTTATTTATGGCTATATCTCTCTATCTCTCTCTCTCTCTATTTCTCTATCTACCTATCTATCTATCTATCTATCTATCTATCTATCTATCTATCTATCTATCTATCTATCTATCCCCCTATCTATCTATCTATCTATCTCCCTATCTATATATCTCCCTATCTATATATCTCCCTATCGATCACCCTATATACATTTCTTTATTATAGATGTGTATATTTTCATTTCTATATTAATCATTTGAAAGCCCTGCCTCTAAGCCTCTAACCAAATAAAAAACAATTAAACCCTTGTTTTAAATGTTTTTAATATCTATTTCTATAATATTGATCTTTTATATTTGTACACACAGATACAATGCATAACAGATATTAAAGTAGATCACCATCTATCCCTATAGTTTTCATACCGATCATTAATTTACTTGTCCAGATTTGGATTACTGGTATTCATTTCTTCTTTTATAGCTCTATCTATCTATCTATCTATCTATCTATCTATCTATCTATCTCACTACATATATTTCTTTCTTATAGATGTGTATATTTTCATTTCTATATTATTCATTTAAATGCCATGCCTTTAATTAAATAAAAAAAGAAAAGCCCCTTGTATAAAAAAATTAATATATTTTCCTATAATATTGACCTTGTATATTTATACACACAGATATAATGCATAACAGATATTAAAGCACATTACCATCTATCTATATAGTTTTCATACTGATCATTAATTTACTTGTCCAGATTTGGATTACTGGTATTCATTTCTTCTTTTATGGCTCTATCTATCTATCTATCTATCCATCTATCTATCTATCCATCCATCTATCCATCCATCTATCTATCTATCTATCTATCTATCTATCTATCTATCTATCTATCTATCTATCTATCTATCTATCTATCATCTATCTATCTATCTATCTCCCTATCTATCTATCTCCCTATCTATCTATCTCCCTATCTATATATCTCCCTATCTATCACCCTATATACATTTCTTTATTATAGATGTGTATATTTTCATTTCTATATTATTCTATATATCACAGCTGCAGTACCGCTCTGTGCCCACAAGGCGGCAGCACTGCCGCACAGCTCAGCCTGGGGCGGTCGGGGGGGCGCCCCTGCACGTGCAGAGAAGCGAGGCAAGAAACCACGTGTGCAACCCCCTTCCAAAAATTCTTCTCCGAGGTACGTCCCAAAACCCACCCCCCATCGAAACTTAGCAAGCCCTGCCTCTAACCAAATAAAAAACAAAATACACCTTCACTTAAATGTAATTAATATTTATTTCTATCATATTGAGCTATATTTATACACATAGATAAAATGCATAATCAATATAAAAATATATGAACGTCTATCCATATATTTTTCAAACTGAATATTAATCTACTTGTCTAGTTTTAGATAACTTGGGGTTTTTTTTGGTTTTTATTTCAATTTATACATAGATATATCTCCCTATATTTATTTCTTTATTATAGATGTGTATATTTTCATTTCTATATTAATCATTTAAAAGCCCTGCCTCTAAGCCTCTAACCAAATAAAAAACAATTAAACCCTTGTTTTAAATGTTTCTAATATCTATTTCTATAATATTGATCTTTTATATTTGTACACACAGACACAATGCATAACAGATATTAAAGTACATCACCATCTATCCCTATAGTTTTCATACTGATCATTAATTTACTTGTCCAGATTTGGATTACTGGTATTTATTTCTTCTTTTATGGCTCTATCTATCTATCTATCTATCTATCTATCTATCTATCTATCTCACTACATATATTTCTTTCTTATAGATGTGTATATTTTCATTTCCATATTATTCATTTAAATGCCATGCCTTTAATTAAATAAAAAAAGAAAAGCCCCTTGTATAAAAAAATTAATATATTTTCCTATAATATTGACCTTGTATATTTATACACACAGATATAATGCATAACAGATATTAAAGTACATTACCATCTATCTATATTTTTTTCATACTGATCATGAATTTACTTGTCCAGATTTGGATTACTGGTATTCATTTCTTCTTTTATGGCTCCATCTATCTATCTATCTATCTATCTATCTATCTATCTATCTATCTATCTATCTATCTATCTCACTACATATATTTCTTTCTTATAGATGTGTATATTTTCATTTCTATATTATTCATTTAAATGCCATGCCTTTAATTAAATAAAAAAAGAAAAGCCCCTTGTATAAAAAAATTAATATATTTTCCTATAATATTGACCTTGTATATTTATACACACAGATATAATGCATAACAGATATTAAAGTACATTACCATCTATCTATATAGTTTTCATACTGATCATGAATTTACTTGTCCAGATTTGGATTACTGGTATTCATTTCTTCTTTTATGGCTCTATCTATCTATCTATCTATCTATCTATCTATCTATCTATCTCCCTATCTATATATCTATCTATGTATTTCCCTATCTATATATCTCCCTATCTATCACCCTATATACGTTTCTTTATTATAGATGTGTATATTTTCATTTCTATATTAATCATTTAAAAGCCCTGCCTCTAAGCCTCTAACCAAATAAAAAACAATTAAACCCTTGTTTTAAATGTTTTTAATATCTATTTCTATAATATTGATCTTTTATATTTGTACACACAGACAAAATGCATAACAGATATTAAAGTAGATCACCATCTATCTATATAGTTTTCA
Source organism: Cyanistes caeruleus (assembly GCF_971803275.1). NCBI lineage: Eukaryota > Metazoa > Chordata > Aves > Passeriformes > Paridae > Cyanistes > Cyanistes caeruleus. Next base: position 47,027 of record NC_141701.1, read on the forward strand.
TACTGATCATTAATTTACTTGTCCAGATTTGGATTACTGGTATTTATTTCTTCTTTTATGGCTCTATCTATCTATCCATCTATCCATCTATCCATCCATCTATCTATCTATCTATCTATCTATCTATCTATCTATCTATCTATCTATCTCCCTATATTTATTTCTTTATTATAGATGTGTATATTTTCATTTCTATATTATTCATTTAAATGCCACGCCTCTATCCAAATAAAAACCAGTAATTCCCTTGATTGAAAGATTTATAATATCTATTTCTATAATATTGATTTTCTTTATTTATACACACAGAGATATAATGCACAACAGATATTAAAATACATTACCGTCTATCCGTATATTTTTCATATTGAATATTAACCAGCTTGTCTAGATATAGATAATTTGTGTTTATTTCTTTTTTATGGCTATATCTCTCTATCTCTCTCTCTCTCTCTCTCCCTATCTATTTATCTATCTATCTCCCTATCTATATATCTCCCGATCTATCACCCTATATACATTTCTTTATTATAGATGTGTATATTTTCATTTCTATATTATTCATTTAAATGCCACGCCTCTATCCAAATAAAAAACAAAAAGCCCCTACATTTAAATATTTGTAATATTTATTTCTATCATATTGATCTTCTTTATCTATACACATAGATGTCATACATAACAGATATTAAAGTATATTATATTAGCATCTATCCATATAGTTTTCATACTGAATATTAATCTGCTTGTCTAGACTTGGATTACTTGTATTTCTTTCTTTTTTATGGCTCTCTCTCTCTCTCTATATATATAGATCTATCTTGCTCCCCTATATTTATTTTTACATATATACATTTATATATTTGTCTTTCTAACGTTCTGCTTTTTGAAATTTGCATTTCTTTCTCTTGGAAACTCTCCCAATTTTTTCAGCTAACACGTCAGAATGACAAAAATATAAATCCCTACTGAACCCCGAGTGCAGAACGCGCTCGTGTCTATGGAACTTAGGCACAGAAATTTCTCTCGGTGCATTTTAATACCTCAGGGATGCACACATGTGTTTTATACACTCCCATTTTACAGGGAAGTAAGAGGTGGAAAGACAAAACCCACTTTCTTAACCCTAAGCCGTTCCTGACATAACAAAACCCTAACGACGGAGTGCACAGAGAGGGGGTTCCTTTCCAAGGGGATTTAGAGAGGTCAATTCCTGTCCCTTGCCAATACCTACCGTAAAAACCAGAACCACCACAGGTTTTTGGATTCTGCACCCAGCCCTCCCAGGGAATTTCCTGGCAGCTCGGGGTCCCCTCTGGGCAAGGGTACCCAGCACGAGCCCTCCCCATTCCCCGCTCACCTTGCTCCTCCAGCGCAGCGTGTCCCTCCCTCTGGCGGGGACCTCGGCGTGACCCAAGGGACACGGGAGCCCCCCAGTCTCCATCCCGTCCCCCTCAGCCTTTGCTCTTCCCCCCCAGAGAAGGCACAGAACAACTCCAACTGCCCTGGACAGCAGCACCTTGCTTTATTGGAAGCCTTTCTAGGTCCAGACTACAGGGCTGGGGTGATGGTGCTGCCTTCTGCATGTCTTTCCTTTGTGGACACAAAGCCCTGAAGCAACCGGGATCCTCCTGAGATGGCCACTCCATTCCTGCAGCAGTGGAATGGTGGTGGTTGTGTTTTTCTGGTTCACATTTGGTGCTATGCATTTATTTTTAGGTAACTATGGTGGTTCATGTGTATTTCTGGTTCGATATGGTGGTCTGCAGATGCATTTTGGGTTGAATATGGTGATGTGCATTTATTTGTGGTTAAAAATGGTTGTGGTCATGCATTTCTGGCCAAACGCGGTGCTGTACATTTGTGTGGTTTCTGGATGCTGTGCCACAAGTGTTTTGGTGGGCCTGTGTGGTGTGGTTTATTTGGAAGGCTGTGTGGGTTGGTTAGTGGATGGTACAGCAGTGTGCATGTGCTGATGAGGTGTGGCGGATTTACATGGCTGCCATGATGTATGTACTATTTATTGGAAATATTGGCAATATGATTTTGGTGAACATGGCAGGGGTGTTGCTGTCATAGGTGACCTTGCAGTAGGGGGTGAAGCAGCATATATAACATCTATACATATCTTATTCATATTGAATATTAATCTACATGTCTATGTTTATATTACTTATATTTCTTTTTTACATCTATATCTTAATGTATTTATTATAGATTTGTACATTTTAATTTCTACATTATTTATTTAAAAGCTCTACCTCTAACCTAATGAACACCAAACAGCCCCTTTACCTGAAATGGTAATCAAACATTTTTTTAATGTCTATTTTTATCAAATTTATATTTATATACTACATTGATATATGTATAATGTACAATAGATATTTTTCCTGGTTTTGGGTAAATTTGGGAGAAAAGTTTTGAAAAGGGTTTTTAATAAAGAAAATTTAAGTGGTTTTTTTATTTTGTTTAATTTGTTTGGGAAAAGATTTCTTTGGAGGAAAATTGAAAAAAAATGTTTATTTAATGAGTAAAGTATTTATAATTATAAACAAATTAATAATAAATAATAAAATTATTTGTTGTTTGAAGAGATGGTCAATTTAGAAAGTTCTTGTTGGGAAGTGTAGTTTTGTTTGTTTAGTTATATATCAGTTTTTTTGGTGTTGCAAAGTGTTGAGGCCCAGACCCCCGAGGGCTGGATGTGTGAGTTTTTGGTGTTTGGGTTTTTAGTTTAGAGTACATTAGAATAAAGAGAAAGAAAAAATATATATAGTTTGAGAATTTTTTTGTTTTAGTTTGTTAAAAATTAATTCAAAGTAAGGGAGACTTTTGTTTTGTTGTAGATAATATCGTTTGGAGAAGGATGTGAGGGAATGAGTCTTGTTTTTGAAAATCACTTGTGTGGGGTGTTTTGTTTCTTTTGGAAATGAGTTATATATTTAGACAGATAAGAGTAGAGATATTGAGTAAAAAGTGAGGTTTATATGTATTTTTTATTTAATGCTTAGATTTTTTTTGAGGTATACATTATGTTATTTTTTCGTATTATGGAGTTTTTTCTATTTAACCTGGAATTTATTTTAATTGCTTTTTTAAATGCAATTTTTTATTTGTTACTGGGATTTTGGTTTTGTTAATGATATGTCAGGGTTTAGATTGGTAGGGTTAGTTTGCTTGGTGGAGTTTGGGGTGTTAATGAAGGAGGTTGCTTTTGCTAGATGTTTTTTAATATTTGAAAGACTTTTTTATTTAATGTTTTTAAGATGGTTTTTAATAGTTTTTTGATTTGGTTTTTTTTTTTGTACTTGGTGCATGGTAAGGGATATGGTATATTTACTGAATATTATGTTTTTTAGTTTAGGTGTTGATAAGGTTGTTTTTGAAATGAGTTTTATGATTTGATTTAATTTTTTAGGGGTATTATGTTTTTAAAGGGCTGGTTTCTTAAGGTTAAGGATGATGTTTTGAGTAGCAGTGTGAGGTATAGGGTACGTTTTTATTTATTTAGTGATTTTTTTTTATTATTGTATGTAGTGTTTATTTTGGTGTGTTTGGGGTACAGTAATGTAGCTAATTTGTTAGGTGTCTTATATTTCTATTTGGATTATTGTTTCTTAGAGGGGGTTCATTTGTTTGATTGTAGTATGTTTTAAACTTATGGATAAATTTATTTTTTGGTTTTGTGTTTATTTGGAGATAGTATTTTTATTTTGATGATTCAAGGTATTATGAGATTATTGAGTTAAAACCAAATTGTTCCTGTATGGTTAATTGCAGTTTAATTTTGATTTTTTTTTTTTGTAGTTGCATGTACCTGTTTTTTGCTTTGGTGGTTTTTATTAGTTGTATTTTTGGGGATATGAATATTTATATGATGGATTTTTAAAGGTAGTTTGTTTTTTGTAGTCATTTCTTATTTTTTAGTAGTTTAATTTTTTTATTGTTAATGAGGTCTTTATTTTTATAGAGCATTAATTATTATTTATGAATTAGAAGGCAGCAATTTGCTTAGGTTGTTTTTAGTAATGCTTAGGGCTCATTGAATGGTTTTCAGTTTAGTAAGTTGTTGAGGTTTTTTTAAGCAGATTTGGTTGTGTTAGGTTTTATATAGCTTTTTGTGTTTTGTTTTACTTTTATGATGTGGTATGAATTATTAGTAAAAAGAGTGTAGTGGGGTTTTTTTTGCTCCTCTTCTAATAAACTGGGTATAATTAATACACTTTTAAAACATGTTACTGGGATTGGGATGAAGGGTAGGCCAAGAAACAATAAACTAAAGCTATTTGGTACAAACTTCAGTACTTTTATAAAGTTTTTACCCATCATTATTACTGACCTTAGCATAACAGCTATAGTAATCTGTTCTCTTTTACTGTGAAAGTTATGTAGTAGGGACAGTATTGGAGTTATTTTTGGATAAGAAAATAAACTTGGGGACAAGAAAGGCATTAAAACCTCCAAAAAGCTCAGAGACTAGAACAACATAAAGGCCTCCACCCTGAGAGACATGAACTTAAGTAACACCATTACAAAGTCCTTTATCCCAGCACACAGTAAGTGCCAATACAACATAATCAGCATGGGTTTTCCTTACTCTTCTGAACCCCACATTGGGCAGCAAATAATAAAATGCTTAGAAAGCTAAGACAAAACTCAAAGCACTGCAGGATAACTTCACAAATGCAGACATCTTGTGTTGATCTAGGAAAAGCCTCTAGACTCCAAAGTAAAACCTACGTCACAAATTTCAAATTACAGGGGCCTGGGACTTGGCCTTTTACACCTACAGCCAGGCTGGGCAGCAGGGCAGAGCAGCTCCGGAACAACTACACCCAGACACCCGTGACACACCAGACAACAGACGAGGGGACACAATGGGGAGACAAAACTCTGGGCCACAAGAACGGCCGCAAGGACTGAGAGAATGCAGAACGAGATGAGCCGGGTAAGAATGAAGGCGAGCTGATGAAGCTCACAGAACCCGGGAGGAAGAAGATGCTGACGGAATGACAAACTCCAGGAACCGCCAAGACGGAGGCCCAAGAATCTTATGGCAGCAATCCTCTACCTATCTTTGTGTTTCTTCAAGTCCTAAACCGCAACAATGGATCCTCGCGGTGCACGGCTGTTGACACAGCTCAGAAGAAGACGTCTAAAAGACATCCAATCGGATGCTTTTCAAAACAGATGCGATTCCAAGGCCTCTGAGAGCTCCTGAGGCAAAGCTTCAATGGCGTCGGGCCGAGGAGCCCAGAGATCGGAGATGCTATGAGTGACACTGGGGTTTCTAGTAAGCCCCCAGAAGGGATAAGGGAAGGCACGTACAACACAAGAGGCACAAAAAACACAGAAGGCACGATGGACAAGTGACACGACGCACCCCAAGGCTGCTCTGTCCTGCACACCTCAGCACTGTGAACAAAAGTGAGGCTCTGCCACCGTGCGGCCTAAGGGGCCACAGCCTGGACCTCCCCGTCCCCAAAGCTGACTCAAAAATCCCAGGTCACGAGCCCCGACCCGGCACCCCGCTTTCATCCCCTCCGCGGGTCGTAGCCTTCGACTCAGCTCTTGGATGCCCGCTGGGGAGGATCCACACGGAGCGCCAAGGAAGGCCGCCTGGCTATCCGGGAAGTTCCTGCCATCGCCAGGCTGTCGTCTCTCCATCAGCTACCAAAAATAAAACAGAAAATCAGCAGCTGATCTTTGCAGGGCATCGGCCAAAACCCAACAATTCCGCTACTCACGGTCTCCTGCGAACGGCCGTGTCCTGAGGCCGCACGATATGGCCACGCCGGGACCAGGCAGCGTCGTCGCAGGGCACGCCTGAGTTAAGAGAAGAAAAAGTGATGTGGCGTTGCTGAGACTTGAACAGGCCCTTGCTCCTCCTCCCGACATCCCCAACTCACGGGAAGCCCTCGGCCCCTTCCTGAAGGCCACCCACACGGCCCCTTTACGTGGAAAAGGCTCCGTCACGCGGTCCCTGTGACGCTTCCGCAGGGCTCACGGGAGCGGCGAAGCAGGCGTGCCGGCCGGCTGGCGACGGGGTCTTGACGAAACGCGACTGGACCGCCTAAAGCACGCAAACAAGAAGGGACGCTTGGCGTTGCACCAGAAACTGAGAGCCCAGCGATAACAACAGCCTCCCTCCACCGGTCAACGCTCACCTTGCCCACTTCACCTTGACTGCTGCTAGCTGGCTCTATTTCCTAAAAATAAAGACAAAGAGGAGACCTGTAACACAGTGACCGGTTCCAGTTGCCCTGCAAAGACAAACACTGACTTACCTTCTCGGGGGAACCCCCTTACCCTGAATGGGGCTCTCTGCCACTGATTTCATCCATCCGCATCTGAAAGAAAGCTGAGACAAAAGTCAAAGTGCTGCAGGGTAACTTCACAGCTCCAGACATCTTGTGTTGATCTAGGAATATGTTCTAGACCCCAACTACACCCTACATCACAAATTTCAAATTACAGGGGCCTGGGACTTGGCCTTTTACACCTACAGCCAGGCTGGGCAGCAGGGCAGAGCGGCTCCGGGACAACTACACCCAGACACCCGTGACACACCAGACAACAGACGAGGGGACACAATGGGGAGACAAAACTCTGGGCCACAAGGACGGCCGCAAGGACTGAGAGAATGCGGAACGAGATGAGCCGGGTGAGAATGAAGGCGAGCTGATGAAGCTCACAGAACCCGGGAGGAAGAAGATGCTGATGGAACAATTAACTCCAGGAACTGCCAAGACAGATGCTCAAGAACCTGAGGGCCACAGTCTCCTACCTATCTTTGCGTTTCTTCAAGTCCTAAGCCGCAACAATGGATCCTCGCGGTGCACAGCTGTTGACACAGCTCAGAAGAAGACGTCTAAAAGACATCCGATCGGATGCTTTTCAAAAGAGACGCGATTCCGAGGCCTCTGAGAGCAGCCGAGCCAAGGAGCCCAGAGATTGGAGATGCTAAGAATGGTGTCAGGGTTTCTGGTAAGCCCCCAGAAGGGATAAGGGAAGGCACATACAACACGAGAGGCACAAAAGACACAGAAGGCACAATGGACAAGTGACACGACACGCCCCGGGACTGCTCTGTCCTGCACACCTCAGCACTGTGAACAAAAGTGAGGCTCTCCCACCGTGCGGCCTAAGGGGCCACAGCCTGGACCTCCCCGTCCCCAAAGCTGACTCAAATATCCCAGGTCACGAGTCCCGACGAGTCCCAACTTTCATCCACTCTGCGGATCTCAGTCATCGACTATGCTCTCGAATGCCCGGTGGGAAGGATCCATGTGGAGCGCCAAGGAAGGCCGCCTCGCCATCCAGAAAGTTCCTGCCATCTCCAGGATATCATCTCCAGGTCAGCTACAATAAATAAAACAGAAAATCAGCTCGTGATCGTCACAGCATATTGGCCAAAACCCAACAATTCCGCTACTCACGGTCTCCTATGAATGGCCGTGTCCTGAGGCCGCACGATATGGACATGCCGGGTGCCGGACGCTGTCGTCGCAGGGCGCGCCTGAGTTAAGAGAAGAAAAAGTGATGTGGCGTTGCTGAGACTTGAACAGGCCCTTGCTCCTCCTCCCGACATCCCCAACTCACGGGAAGCCCTCGGCCCCTTCCTGAAGGCCACCCACACGGCCCCTTTACGTGGAAAAGGCTCTGTCACGCAGTCCCTGTGACGCTTCCGCAGGGCTCACGGGAGCGGCGAAGCAGGCGTGCCGGCCGGCTGGTTGACGGGGTCTCGACGAAACGCGACTGGACCGCCTAAAGCACGCAAACAAGAAGGGACGCTTGGCGTTGCACCAGAAACTGAGAGCCCAGCGATAACAACAGCCTCCCTCCACCGGTCAACGCTCACCTTGCCCACTTCACCTTGACTGCTGCTAGCTGGCTCTATTTCCTAAAAATAAAGACAAAGAGGAGACCTGTAACACAGTGACCGGTTCCAGTTGCCCTGCAAAGACAAACACTGACTTACCTTCTCGGGGGAACCCCCTTACCCTGAATGGGGCTCTCTGCCACTGATTTCATCCATCCGCATCTGAAAGAGAGCTGACACAAAAGTTAAAGTGCTGCAGGGTAACTTCACAGCTCCAGACATCTTGTGTTGATCTAGGAATATGTTCTAGACCCCAACTACACCCTACATCACAAATTTCAAATTACAGGGGCCTGGGACTTGGCCTTGTACACCTACAGCCAGGCTGGGCATCAGGGCAGAGCAGCTCCGGAACAACTACACCCAGACACCCGTGACACACCAGACAACAGACGAGGGGACACAATGGGGAGACAAAACTCTGGGCCACAAGAACGGCCGCAAGGACTGAGAGAATGCAGAACGAGATGAGCCGGGTAAGAATGAAGGCGAGCTGATGAAGCTCACAGAACCCGGGAGGAAGAAGATGCTGACGGAATGACAAACTCCAGGAACCGCCAAGACAGATGCTCAAGAACCTGAGGGCCGCAGTCCCCTACCTATCTTTGCGTTTCTTCAAGTCCTAAGCCGCAACAATGGATCCTCACGGCGCACGGCTGTTGACACAGCTCAGAAGAAGACGTCTAAAAGACATCCGATCGGATGCTTTTCAAAAGAGACGCGATTCCAAGGCCTCCGAGAGCTGCCGAGCCGAGGAGCCCAGAGATTGGAGATGCTATAAGCGATGCTGGGGTTTCTGGTAAGCCCCCAGAAGAGATAGGGCAAGGCACGTACAACACAAGAGGCGCAAAAGACACATAAGGCACAATGGACAAGTGACACGACACGCCCCGGGACTGCTCTGTCCTGCACACCTCAGCACTGTGAACAAAAGTGAGGCTCTCCCACCGTGCGGCCTAAGGGGCCACAGCCTGGACCTCCCCGTCCCCAAAGCTGACTCAAAAATCCCAGGTCACGAGCCCCGACCCGGCACCCCGCTTTCATCCCCTCCGCGGGTGGTAGCCTTTGACTCAGCTCTTGGATGCTTGCTGGGGTGGATCCACATGGGGTGCGAAGGAAGGCCTCCTCGCCATCCAGGAAGTTCCTGCCATTGCCAGGATGTCATCTCCTGGTCAGCTACAACCAAGAAGACCAAATATCAATGCAGGAGCTTAGTGCTGCATCTGTGAAAACCCAGCACTTACCTTCTCTAGAGAATACCCAGGTTTATGGGCTGCACACTTCACCCCACAGGGAGGCCGAAGCTTGCTTCACAGCAGTATTGGCTGACAGCCAAACGACCACCACCTCCAGGAGGGGAGGAAGACTCTCCAGTCAGTGAGGGACAGGGAGCCCAGGATACCCCAAGGATAGAAACCCCAGCTTATGTGACAGCAGTAGGCCCTAGCACTCACTATCTCTTCCTGGCTGGCCCTAGCACCAGGGGTACTGCCTGCACCTCTCAGGGGTTCTGGCACTCTGCTGCTTTAGGGTTCCTGCCTGCAGCTGTCTCAAGGAAACGGGAGCGCTGTGAGGGCTACTGTTTAGGGTTTGAATAGTCCTGTACTCTACCTTATATCCCAACCTATACCCCTTTTCTTTTCACTGTTTGTCTCCAGCCCTCGAGCCCTTGACCTCTGAAGCCCTCCCTCAGCCTCTCCGTGTCACTGCCAAGCTGCCCCACTGAACCCTACAAACTTACAACCCTACGCTTGCAACCGGGGATGCTCCTTATCCATAGGCCCCAAGAGATGTCCCTTAGCCCGGACCAGGCAATCCACAGTTGCTCCCTACCCTACCTAAGTTTGGCCCTGAGACAGGGCAGAGGCTGACAGAGCCGAACTCTTTGCGGAGGCCAGGCACGAAGCCTTACCAACCGCCGCCTCGAGGAGGGGTGGGAGCAATCCCCGGCTGCGGAGGGACAGAGAGCCCAGGGTGGGGCGGGGCGGGAAACCCCCTGTTTCCCCAACCCTGCAGATCGTCCCCCCACTATCTCTTCCTGGCTGGCCCTAGCACCAGGGAACTGCCTGCACCTCTCGTGGGTTCTGGCACTCTGCTGCTTTAGGGTTCCTGCCTGCAGCTGTCTCAAGGAAACGGGAGCGCTGTGAGGGCTGCTGTTAAGTGTTTGGGGTGGGGTACACCTGAACTCCACCTAACCTATACCCCTTCTTTTCACTGTTCACTCAGCCTTTTTATTTTTGGAATTCTTGTGACAGATTGAGGGCACCGGGGAGGGACTGTCAAGATTAAATCAAAAGGGAAAAGGAGAAAGATCACCCCTGCAAATCCACACTGGCTCAGCTGTTCTGGTGCTGCTTCCTGGCAAAAAGCTTTGTCTATCACCACCTCCTTTAAGCAGTACTCCAAGTCCAAGTGCATCCACGTGCTCCCCCAGACCCTATGAGATGCTCTCACCGTCACTCCATCAGATGCCACTGGGAGCCCACCAGAAACTCCTCTCCTCCAGCAGTTCCATGCCAAAGTTGTTCTGCCACTCGTATTTGGCCCTGTAATTACAGCAAAATCGTTGCCCTCTGTCAGGTACGTGTTGTTAGACACAGGTTTTTCCATGGCCATCTTTTCAAGAACCAAGTGTCATCCCTGCTTGATTGCTAAATTAACAGTAAATTCTGGAAAACCTAAATGAGAAAAAGAATCTAAAAGACTGATGAGTTAATATGGGAATCTTTATGTGATTAAACTAGTATGTTTTGAAATAAAGTGAATTCTTCCGGGTCTACTGCAAAAATCCAATTCCTAAAAAAAAAAAAACAAAACCGAAAAAAAAACCAGCATCAAATTCCCACCCATATGATCAATAAAGTCACAATACCTCCACCAGCCAAGGGAAAAAAATCTTAACCTAGAAAAAATCCAAACCACCTCAAAAAGATTCAACACTGAAACACAATGCATCCTAACACTTCAACTAACAATACTAAAATAAATTTTAAAAACAAGTATTCCCTCTATCCACACCACCAATACCACATAAAACAAATAAAGTAGTCTCATCACAGCACTCCCAAATCAAAAACCTAGATTGCACTAAAATCTTTAAAATAATCACAAATTAACCCCAAAATAAAGTTTAATCTCACTAACAAAAAAACCCCAAAACAGGTAACACAAACAAAAGCCACACCGTACAACCACCAGCAAAAACAGATGCTATGCTCTTTCACTAACAGCTCTTATCACATCAGCAAAGTTAAACATAAATAAAAAGCAACCCTATTGAACTCCACACATCACACTGAAAGGAATGATGAGCTTGTCTTTACAAACAAGCTGTGGGTCAGTTGATAAGATGTAGCTATCAGTGACAGACGATAGAAACAATGGGATGAATTCCAGTAGAAGATCAAAGAGGCACTGAAAGAACACTATGAGTTCCATAAAAGTTAAGAAGGGATTATGCATTGGGGGTGGGGGGGAAGGTACCCCAGGTATCAGGCGTTCCGGGAAGCCTGTACCTCTCAAGTACCTCAGCCTATGGGGAAAGAGAGAAGGGACAAGCGGCCGGGAATTAGGATAAAAAAGGAGGCTGTGCCCTCCAAAAATTTGAGAAACCCCAGGGGAATGCCCCATGGCCTCTCCCTTTATTCGAATAAAGTAAAAGGACTCCTCTGTCTCCTTTTTGGACCTAAACCTCTGGTGTTCGTGGACTAATTTTCCTGACAACACCAACTATTAAAAAAAAATCAAACCAAGTCACTTAACTCAAAGCCATTCAACTAACCCTAAACATTAGTAAAAAAACCCCAAAGCTCTACATTTATAGTAATACCTGAATAATTACCAAGACTCTATAAAAAATTTTAATAACTAATTAAAAACAAAAAACCAACCTAAACTACAAGTTCAAAAACACCACCCCCAAAAATATGCCTATAAAAAGCCACCATATAAATGCCTGTGTCCCCAGAAATGAAGCTAATAAGAAACACCACAACAGAAAGGAATCCAAACTTATCAACACCTAAACTAAAAAACACAACATTAAATAAATAGAACATACACATTATTATACACCAACTACAAACAAAATAAAATTATACAATCAATTACTAAAAATCACCTTAAGACCACTCAAAAAACTTCCAAAAATTAAAAACTGCATCTAACAAAAGCCGCCTAATTAACACCCAAAACTCAGATAACCAAACAAACCCTACCCAATCTGAACCCGTACATACAATACAATACATACAATAAACAAAACCAAATAATACATATCAAAATCTATTTTAATTGATTCTACCTAAAATACAAACCCATTCATAGAATCATCTTTATTCAAAAAATAAATTTCACATAGTATACAACACAAAAAAATCAAACAACACACTGTGTACCACCAAAAAAATCAATATTGAATAAAAGTCACATATAAATATCTCTGCTTACTAAATATTACCGCCACTATTTATATTTACCTGTATCTGTATAAAAGCATATTTAAATTTAATAAACATTAATTTGACCTCTAAGCTAAATATATACAATAAAAAATAAAACGTCCTTAAATTACATTATATTATATCCTCATCATCCGCTTTATGCCCAAACATAAATTCTGTAACTCCAAAACTAAAAAAGAAAAAATTCTTTGAACATACAATCTATATACAATACTAATACAGCCTCACTCAAATTCTCTCTCAACTCTACTGTCTAACACAACAAAAAATGCATTTTTTACTTTTTCAAACTAATTTCTCATTTATTAGTGAATACAAAATAATTACCAGAACCATAACAACTACTTCTAAAACTATTCAACTTTACTCCAATCCAAAAACCCAAGCTACCACCAAAACACCCCACGGCTCAAAAAGATCAACGCCACAGCCCAACTCCAAAAACATCCAAACCACATGTGCAGAAAACCCTTCTAAAGCTCCTGCTCTTTTCTCCACAACAAAGAAATTATCTAACATTATTCATCCTTTTTTTCCTCTTACCTATGCCCTACTTATTAAAATAAACATTTTTTTTCACTTTTCCTCAAAAAAAAAATTCCTTTAAAATCAATTAAAAAACAGACTGAAACCTGACTTCTATTAAGAAACACATTCATTTTAACACGTTTCTCTCCCCGTTTGTCTCAAATCTTTCCAAAGTTTGGATCCTGTTCCAGTGCACCTGAACCAAATCAACCTGCTCTGGCTCTGGAAACATCAGCAACACCAAACCCAGAGCACAAAGCACCTCGCCCTTCCTACCCCGCTGTCCCTCGGCCCTGCTCTCTCGCATCCTACGCTGCAGAGCGCTGGGAGCCAGGTTCAGCCCTGAGAATTGTCACATCCATTCCCTCAGACATTCCAGCTTCCACGGGGATATTGCGGGGACCCCCTGCTTTCCATTCCCCAGTACAGCACCAAGACAAAGTTCTCACTCGGCCCGCGTCTCCAGAAAATCGTGTGCAAGGCTTAAATAAACCCCGAGGCTTGAGAAATACAGTCTGCCCAAAAAGCCCAGCTCTGCATCCAGGGGAAATGAACATCACAAACAGATTCACGCACCCCAGATGCACGGGACGCTGTCAGCTTAGACCTGCAGTTAACTCAGCAATGGAAAAACCTGAGCTCGAAGCCCTCCTGCGAGGGTACAAAAGGTATTGGACACAGTTTCTAGAAGGCACCACATCGTTATTTAAAGGCACAGCTCGGCTAAAGAGCAACACCGACAAAGCCCCGAGACAAAAAGCCCCGAAGGTCGGGCTTTTCCCCCTCCCCTCCTCCCAGCGGCTTTTGCCAGCACACTCTGAAGCCAATAAGCCACAAGTGTCCCCCAGCGCCCCCGCCGGGACTCGCTCCCGGGCTGGCGCCGCTCCAGGTGCGGGGGGACCGGGGAAACCACGCGAGCCCCGGCAGCGGCGGCACTCGGCACCCGGGGGCGGCCCCACGCTCCCGGCCGGAAAGCGGCTCCTCCGGCGGGCGGGGGCAGCTCCGGCCCCGGGAGAGCCCGGCCCGCCCAGCGGCACCGGGACCGGCCCGAAGGGGCCCCGGCGGTGCCCGAGCCCTGCACCCGGAGTGGACAACGAGGCCGGAACACAGCTCCACGGCGCGGCTCCCGCCTGCCGGCTCGGCAGAGCCTGCCTCTCCTCCACACGGCTCTGTCGCTCCCTGGCAAGAGGAAATCAAAAAGGAAAAGGAGAAAAGCCCCACTGCGAACTTGCACTGGCTTACTTGCTCCGATGCTGCTTCCAGACACAAAGGTTCCTCCCTCGGCACCTCCTTTAAGCAATGCTCCATGTCCAAACGCATCCAGCTGTTCTCCCAGATCCTATGAGATGGTCTCAGTATCATTCCATGAGGTACCCCCAGGGAAGCCCACCATAAACCCCTCTTCTGCAACTGCTCAGTGCCCAAGCAAAGTGAGATAAACCCTCCCCCTAAAATAGCCCCAGGCAGGACCCACCCATTCTTTACCATAACTGCTCACACCTGGGGCTGCTCTGAGAGCTCATCAACCTCACTGCTCACACCTGGAGCTACTCTGAGCGCTCATCAACCTCACAGTTCAGTTTGTGCTGTTGCCATCCTACGGGTGAGGGGAGGGGCAGAAGGAACTTGTTGCTCATTCCCTGGACAGGACATTGTCTGCACCTGACACACTGGGGCACCAGGCTTTCCTTGCTATGGATGAGGACACCTCTCCTTCTCCTGGTGCCCAAGGCTGAAAATGGAATTCTACCTCCACAATTCCATGTGTTTGAGTTTCATAATTCCCAATGTAATTCCCCAGGGATCATAAGCTATCACCTCTAATTTTTCCTCTAGAATCACTGCTGACTTGCCTTTCTGTGGAAGTGCTTGACACATGGATGCAGAGTTCAGGGGCTTGTTTATGGCTTATCCTGATGAGCACAAATGAAATCCAAACACCCACAATTACAGGGAAATATGGATAACGTTTATAAATACGCCTCTTCCCTGCAAATCCCTGGCAACCTCCCATTGACCTTTTAATCTTAACCTCTGAATTTTGACCTTTGTCTCTTGACTTTAGCTCTCTGAAGTTTGATTCCCTGATAATTGACCTTGAACCACATAACCTTGGAAAATTAACCCATAACATTGGACCTTGGACCCTTTACTCTTGATCTTTGAACACTGACCATTCACATGTGACCCTTGAAGTTTGAATCCCTGATTTTCAATTTAACCATTGACCCGACCTTTTGCCCTTGACCTCAGCCCTTTGACACTGTCACATCAATATTACTGACCTACAGTGATTTCAGCATATGAATGCTACCACAGTTATCTCACCCAGCCGTGTCAATACCACTATCAGTCTCTATCCCAGCCCCAGTGATTATAGCTCCAGTCCTAGTGACCCTTTCCCTGCCCCAGTGATTTCAGCTCTTGGCCCACAAGCTTTATTTGACTGCAAGCTCTCTTCTTCCAGCTCCAGATGCATGTTTCTCCAATGCTGCTGGCTGAAACTTCCCCAGCTTCAAGGAGCAGGATCTTCCTCCTTTCTCCAGCTCGGCAACATTTCAGATCCCATCCTAGGGCCTAGAAACCCACCCCACAGTCAATATCCCAGCCCCGCAGTGGTTTCCTCTCCAGCCCTACAGTGGCTATCACAGACGCAGGCAAAATCCCAGCACTGCCAGAGTTTCAGGTCCCATGTTACAGTCCCATTATTTTGCCCCTACCCATCTTGTTCTATTTCCAGTCACAGGACCCAGCCCAAACATACATCATCACAGGCCTACAGTGATTCCAGCACACAGATCCTACAGTGACAATCCCATAATCAGTCCCTATCCCAGCCCCACAATGATTACAGCTCTAGCCCTTGAGAGCCCTTCCCAGCCCCAGTGATTTCAGCTCTTGGCCCACAAGCTTTATTTCACTGCAAGCTCTCTTTTTCAAGCTCCTGATGAGTGTTTCTCCAACGCTGCTGGCTGCAACTTCCCCAGGTTCAAGGACCAGGATCTTCCTCCTGTCGCCAGCTCGGCAACATTTCAGCCCCCACCCTAGGACCTATAAGCCTACCCCACAGTCCCTATCCCAGCCCCACAGTGATTTTAGCTCTAGCCCTGGAGAGCCCTTCCCAGCCCCAGTGATTTCAGCTCCTGGCCCACAAGCTTTATTTGACTGCAAGCCCTCTTCTTCCAGCTCCAGATGCGTGTTTCTTCAATGCTGCTGGCAGAAACTTCTCCAGGTTCAAGGCGCAGGATCTTCCTCCTGTCTCCAGCTCGGCAACATTTCAGCTCCCACCCTAGGGCCTAGAAGCCCACCCCACAGTCAATGTCCCAGCCCCACAGTGAATTCAGCAGCAGCCCTACAGTGGCTATCAAAGACGCAGGCAAAATCCCTAACCCTAACCCATTTCAGCTCCCATGATACAGTCCCATTATTTTGCCCCTACCCATCTTGTTCTATTTCCAGTCACGGGACCCAGCCCCAACATCCATATCACAGGCCTACAGTGATTCCAGCACACAGATCCTACAGTGGCTATGTCATTGTCAGTCCCTATCCCAGCCCCACAGTGATTTCAGCTCTAGCCCTGGAGAGCCCTTCCCAGCCCCAGTGATTTCAGCTCTTGGCCCACAAGCTTTATTTCACTGCAAGCTCTCTTCTTCCAGCTCCACATCCGCTTCTTTTTCCCCCCTCTCTGCTAGGTGAAGCTGCTCCAGGTTGAGACAAAGGGTCTTTGTTCTTGGTTCCAGCTCTGAGGTTTCACCCCTAGGCTGAGAAATGCCACTCCAACCCCATCCCAACCCCAAAGCAATCTTTACTGTATTTACAGCCTGCCCCGTTGTGTACCATTCTATGCTTGCTTCCCACATGTACAGTCACTATCCCCTCAGAACAGTGTTTGCAGCAGTCCTCATCCCAGCCCCAGTGATTTCAGCTTCAGTCCCACAAGCTTTATTTGACTGCCAGCTCTTGTGCTATGCTTCTGCCTCCACATCTTCCCAGCAGTGCCACATTATGCTGCTTTCTGGCTCTCCAGGCAGATCTGTTTTAGCTCTAGCTCTCTGTGGTTTGAGCTTAGCTCTTGAACCCACATTCCAGCCCCAATCTGACCATCCTTACTGCAGGAACAGCTTTGCAAGGCTCTATCCCAGCCCTTACACTGATTTCAGCTCCAGCCACGCAGTTTGCATCCTGGCTCCATATTCCTTATCCCAGCCCCACAACAGTTTTACCCTAAACCCTACCATATTTCTGCCTCCTCCAGCTCTGCTTCCTCAGTTCCATCTCCTCAGCTTCCCACTGCCGGTGGCTAAAAGCTGCTCCTGCTTCTCACTGCAGCCCGGGGCTGTTGATAAGGCCACAAATCAGTTATCATCATCACATCAATGTCTCTATGAGTTGTCCTACCCACCCTAATGGGAGCCCAACTTTGGGGACACTTGAGGCCTCAAGCCCAAAAGGTACCTTCCCCCTCCCCCTGGGTCTCAGCCCAGCACTTGCCCAAAGGCCCCCCTCTCACCCCCCCCCAGGCAGAACCAGGGGCTGGGAATAGCCATTGGGCCCCTGCTCCCCCATCCCAAAAGGTGCCCTTGGGCCCTCCCAGCCCCCATACCCTCAGACTCTCCTTGGTACCAGCAGACAGGGGCTGCTAATCCCCCAGGCACCTCCTGCAGGCCCTGAGCTGCAGCTCCATCCCCTTCCCCCATGGCATTTATCCAGCTCCAGCCTCAGTATTTCCATTGCCCCACATTGGTTTAGGCCTGACTCCATCGTCAAGGTCTTTATTCCACACCCTGGGGCTTTATGTCTCCACTGGCCCCACAACGGGTGTTTCAGCCCCAGCCCCACAATCTTTACTGAATTTACATCAGCTATCCAGCAAAAAAGCTGCTAAAGTAATTATTAAATAATATTTAATCATTATTTATTAATAATATTTAATTAAGATTAATAAATCTAAACATAAAAATATATCTTATTAAAAGTAATGATCATTAATAATAATAATTTTATTATTTTAATAAAACGAGCAAAACAAAATAATGTAATTAAGAAAATCGTTATTATTTTAAATAAAAGCAAAACGCAATAATAGAATCGCAAAAAACCCGGCTTTGTTCCCGATATTTTAAGCATTATCTTCAATCCAGAAACTACGAAACAGCTCCTATCCGTCTCGCAGAAGCAGCAGCTCGTCCCCCTGTGCCCTCCAGGCCCCGCACCCGCCTCCGGCCGCCCGAACAGCCCAGGGCGTGGCGGAAAAAACTGGCCACGACTGGCCCCACCGCCCCAGGACACCGCCGGCCCCCAGATGCTGGCCCCGGCAGCCGCGGGGTTCCCGTCCTGGCGCTCCCCGCATCGCGGCCGCGCAGCTCCCACCGGCGCCCGCAGCCTCACCGCCGAACTAACGCCCGCACCCCTCCAGCACACGCTGTTTGTGCCCCAGGGCCGGCCAGCACAGCCGATCACAGCCCGAAGCAGCGCCGGTGTCTCAAAGATAGTGGCTATGTCCTCACAGTCCGATCCCAGCCCGCCCGATCCCGCCGCGCTCGCCTCCGCGACCCCCCCGCTGCCCCCTCAGGCCCCGCCGTCCCCTCAGGCCCCGCTCCCGCGATCCTGCCCGCTCCCCGCCTTCTCCCGTTTCCCTGGGAGAACCAATGGCCGGGACCTGAAGGGGAAGCCCACGCCCACCCTTCCCAGGACCCAACAACACCTGCCGGGGCTGCGGCAGCACGGCTCCACCGGCCCCCAAAGTAACAGCGGCCGGAGCGGCGCCTCAGCAGAACGGGGGAGCGGGGCCGAGCTGAGGGGCCGGGTCGCGGGGCCGGGCCGCGACTGATCGGGCTGAGCTTGGCGGGACCGCGCCCGGATTCAAAGGGCGGCTGTGATTGGCCAGAGCGGAGCAAGGCAGGCCGGGATTGGCGGAAGCTTTGAGGCTGCGGCCCATGGGAGCGCGAGGCGCTCAGTTGGGCAGAGCCAGGGGTGCTCGCAGGGTCCACTGCTGTCATTCTTCTCAGCCGCCGGCCTGCGCGGCAGCCGCTCCTTTTAGCGCCGCGTCCGCGCTCGAGCCCGGCCGTGTCACTTTACATACTTAACTCTCTTTCCCTCCCTCCCTGCTATTTACAGACACCGCCCCGCTCACTCCCTCCCCAGGCTCGGCAGCCGCGGAACTCCCGTAGCTCCCGCTGCCGCCTCCCCCCCGTCACCCAGCGGAGCGGGGCAGGGGCCCGGTCGGGGCACAGCGGCAGTACCGCTCTGTGCCCACAAGAGCTCAACATAACATAACTGACTCAAAGGCAGCTCACACAAGAAGGGAAAGAGGAAAGAAAAAAAAAAACATCTGCGGTGTTCAAAAGCAGAAACTCTGTATCCGTGTGCACTAACGTCCATCATCTTTTACATTTCCATTTCTTCTTTACATTTGACTTCATCCCCAACAGTTGTCTAAGAAATAATGTTATTACATCTTTGTTTCTCTTGGTACAGCGTGAGAACTTGGTGTTGCTCTGTATGTGTGGCTTTGGCCACACTTTGGGACATGTAAAGTCCTCTGGACACATAATGGGCAAAGTGTGTCAGAAGGCCCCAGTGGATAAATTGCTGTTCTGTACATCTGTAGTGGTGCTGAGTTTTCCTTTGGTTAAGGAGACCTTAACCACGTTCACTCTGGGGAAAGCTGATGGACTCCTGACTGCAGGGCTGGGGTGATGGTGCTGCCTTCTGCATGCCTTTCCTTTGTGGACACAAACCAGTGGAAAAGCAAAGCCCTGAAGCAACCGGGATCCTCCTGAGAGGGCCACTCCGTTCCAGCAGCAGTGCTGAACACACTCCCCCTCCTCTCCCAGCCCTGGCCAGCGCTACAGCATGCAGGGGGAGCTGCCTGGGGAAAATGGAATCTTGACCCTGCTCCACCAGGTACCAACCTCTTCCTCTGCTAGACAATGTGCCTTCACACAAAAGATGAGTCCCCAAAGGATGGGCCCTGCAGGCTCTTGCCTTGGAGTGGGAGCAGCTCCATCCTGCTTTTATTCTGGTGGCAGCTTGCTTCCTCCCAAGGTAGAGACCGGTGCTCCCAGGGTGAGCAGTCCCAGTGAAATGGCCAGGCCTCCCAGCCCTGCAGTTTAAAAATTACCACAGACACACAGAGAGAACCATGGACAAGTGTTGTGAGGTAACTCATGGAGGTGAAGATTTAGTTTTAGATAAGCACTGTTAAAGTGGAGGCAGGGCTGAAATGCCTGACTAGTGTGAATCTTGACTTCCTGCTTTGGGGGATGGGCTCAGGATTGGTTTGTTGCACCTTTTCAGGGTTAATTTAGCAGACTTAAGGGTTTGGTGATGTCAGCATCGAAACAACCAGAAATCTGTGAAAAAGAAACTGAACTAAAGCTGGCTAAAAGCCGTCCCTGCTGATGACTCATTAAAACAACTCAGTCAAAAGGAGGCAGGATCAATTCAATACTCACCAACCAAGGTCAGAGTTCTCTGCCCACCGAGGACACAGCAACCAGCAGGGACCTTTCTCCCACTCTCCAGCACAGGCTTGCTCCCTCCACAGGCAGGGAACTGCAGCTGCTCAGGGAGACTTAGTCCTGGGCTGGCAACATGAGAGGCACAAGGAATATTTATAACTCGTTCCAACCTCAGCACTGTCCAGACCTATGAGAAAGCACTTCCCACACCACTCTTGGAATTTTCTTCCCTGTCCCTTCCAGCTTTGGAAGGTTTCTGTGGGAGAGGAGACTATGGGTGCAGTTCAGAAGCTGCATGGGGTGCCTAAAGCATTCCCTCCAGAACATGGAGCTTCCCTCATGCCTTTCCATTTCTTTATCCCAAATAATCTCCACAATCTAGAAAAAAACTTTGCTTGTCATTCGTCATAAAAAAAGAATTTTGTGAAGAACAGCTCTATCATTTTTGTATGACAGCTATATATGATAATGTATGGTCCAAGTGATTCCAGAAGAATTCATCTACACTTACAGCAAGTCCCAGAATTTCACACACATGTTTCTTTGGTATGTGTTTTTCCACAGAAAGGCTTTTTTTTGGTAGTTTTTAAATATGTCTGTAGTTCAGTAACAAAGAAACTTAGAGGGTATACCTGGAAAATTTTCAGTGTTACTATGACTACAGGGCACACATCATTATTTGCAGGTCTCATCACTGTAAACCACAAAACATCAAACAACTTCAAAAAGCAACAGACTGATGACATCAGTTCATTGCCTCTAAAAATACAGCACATATAAACAATGAGGGTCAATGTGACAGCACTGCAAGTGCCATTTACATTCCTTTTTTGTTGGTATTGCAAGACTAGAAAAATCAGCTTTCATACAAAAAAAACCAAAAAGGGACCAAAAATAGCCCTAAGACACAGGTAAATGCACTACAGTACCCACAAAGAACTTGGCAAGACAACTCAAAACCATGCTTCCATATCTCATGGATAAGGTAATGAATGTCTCACAGCTGCATGTGGACAGCAGTGTGGCCTAAGCTCGTTTTTTCTAAAATACCAAAGCAAAAATTTTCACCAAGGCATTTCTAAATGTTTTTGTAAGCACAATGGCTGAAGAATGCTGAACCACACTAGATATAGTTAACCAGAGTCCAAAGTAATTGTTTTTTAAAAAGTAATAAATTCAAACAACAATTACATGTTATTCTTTGATATGCTCAGTGTTTAAAAAAAGCGAGCCAAATGAAACAAAACCAGAACAAACAAAAAAACCCCAACCCAAACCCTACCCTTATGTAACAGTTTGCTTTACTCCAAAATGTTGCTGAGTTTCAAAAGGAAGTCTTATTGTAGATTACACAGCTGAAAAAATATACATTAATAACTACAAGATATTTTAGGACAGAAGAGTGCCTTTGAAAATGCAAATATAGTCCCATTTTATACTTTTCTCAGTAAAAACATTTGAGACAAATTGTGCTGAAGTCAACAAAATAACATTATTAAACCCAACTCTGCTCTTTAAGGTATCTTCAGTCAAAAACTTGACACAGAATCATACAGAAATGTACTTAATATTTTATCCTGATTTTCCCTTCCCAAAAGGCCTCATTTTCCTGCAGACTGACATGGCTTAGAAAAGCAGTGAGAAGTCTTTATGTTTAGTTCTCGCAGAAAATGTGCAATGATTTTTGTTTTTTGCTATCTTAGCCTTTGTATAAAGGATGCTAAAACCCAAAAGAGAGAGTGATTTCAGTATTGCCTTGGGCTCTTTAATGCTGATACAGTTCTAAAAACCCTATTTTGACAGGACAGAAGAATGAAAAGATACAGGGAAGAAAAAAATGTGTCACAACTGTGTGGGAGAGAGAGGCAGGGGCAGGGAGGACCCAGAACACACAGAAGAGAGGGCCCAAGGGCCTGGGACTTGTTGCAACTCCAGCTGTCAGTGCTGCTTCTTTCTCCTTCTCTCCTCCCTTCTCAGCATCTCAGACAGTTTGCCTATCCTCTGCCTAAGAACAATCTGAACATTAAGAATAGTTAGAATAGACAAAGCTATAGCTTAAATATTACTTTAAAATTAATAGCTGGAGTGGACAGCCCAAAGATCATGGGCTACCACATCTGGATTTGCAGTTTTGCAAATAAAGACTTCCTCTCCCACAGAAACTCCTCCCAATACTGAGCAGCTTTGCCTAAACAAGGATTTGAGGACACCGCCTCATTACAATATACTATATCCTGTTTCACTGTATACAATACAGTAGAACTGGCTGGTAGGCATCTCTCCTAAAAACCAGAGAAAGAAAAGCACAGTGCCTTAGGACATTCAAAGAATGTGATCTAATCTAACGGATGGCACTGAGTTTGTCTGCATCATCAGGTTCCACCAAGTGCTGCCATGCTGCTCCTGAAGCATCTCAGGATTCAAGTTCTCTTCAGCCCAGGGCCAGACAGCTTCCAGTACCCAGCAGCAGACACCTTTCTGTATTTGTGTATGAAAGCATCAGTCTTCCCCAGACTAATGGCATAGACACCCTCTGGCACCAGAGACCCGAAATATCTGCTGAGAACGGCTTCTTCACCACTCAATGCCAAGGAGAAAGAATTCCCATCCACACTCGGGGCTTGTGTAGGGGCTGCTCCACTGTCACCACCAGCAGAGGCTTCGGCAGAGTCACCTCCAGCACGCGTGGTCAAATCATCCACACGTCTGCGGAGCTCCTGGCTCAGCAACAACACGAGAATCCCCCCAACACGAAGCACTCTGGCAATCACAGGAAAAATAAAGGTTACGTGTAGATCCTTCCTGGCATCCCTTTGCCTGTGCAGAATGCTGACACTTCAGATGCCACCTGCACTCAGTAAAACATCTGAGTGTGTCATAGCTCAACTCAGTGAGCTGCATCTCCAAAAGGAATTTAAACCCCAGACCTTCTTACCTCTTTCTAAATGGGAGAACAGGGCCTTGTCCTGACTCCAAAACATTACTGCTGTTATCAGTTCTTTCTACTGGGTTAGCAGGGAAGATGGACTCATTTTTTTACCCCCTTCAGCATTCTTTCAAGGACTGAGGGTCCCATCAAGCCTATGGTTTTTGGAAATTGCAAAGCAACAGCCTCCCAGTGCAGCAAGGGCTTCCCAGATTAGTAGGGTAATTCTGAAACTGGCCCTTCCTTTTGGAAACTTTAAAATAGTCTGCCCTTCCCCTGTTCCACTGATCCTTAATAGCTTTTAAATTCAGGAAGCAGAGGAAAATTAACTGTTGTTTGTAATTAATTTTTCTACATATATATCCAAACATTACACTTGACTTTGAAAGAGGGGTAAAAAAAATACTATCCTGACTGAGTTTACAGCAAGTAGCTTGAACAGGGGCTCTCATGGTAATGGTCCCTTCCTCATATCAACCTTCCCAAGGGACTATTTTGCTTAGGATAGACCAATAGAGCAAGTAAGGCCGGAAGACAAGCCCAGCAGGATCGGCACACCAATCTGTGGAGCCACACCCCACCCTCTCCACCGCCTTCCTGCATTGGGTTTGTGAGATCAACACCCACTGAAGACCAGTCCCAGAGAAAGGGCTTGTTTTTAGGCAAGAAGTAGAGGGGAAGATGGCTTGAACTGTCTGTTAGAAGCAGCAGTTTAGCTTAGCTCAACTCTGCCATAAAGCGACATAGTGAGAGATGAAAGGACACACCTAAAAATCAGACTAGGTTGCTAGTCAGATACTCCTGGATAGCAAGGAAAATGCATCCCACTTTCTCTAGTCCTTCCTGTCGAGGCAGGCTGGTCAAAGCTTGGCCGTGACCTCAAAAGAGAAAAGCCTGTGATTTTATACAAGCAGGCCTCAACTGAAAAAGGATTATAGCTTATACATTACACCTGCCCATGCTTTAACTTTGTCCAGGTAGGCCTCTCCTCTTTTTCTTTTCTGCCACACTTTTGAGAGTGGCTCAGAAATATTTCACCATCATGCCTTGCAAAGAGCATTTGTGAGCACAGCTTGAACAAGATCATTCCCTGTCAGCCTGCACTGCCATTGGCACTCACAGCTGGCAAGACACAACACAACAGCCTCTAAGGGACGTGTAAACAGTCTCTAAGGGACATGTAATTCCACAGCCTGCACAGGGTCAGACTAGAGAGCTGCAGACTGTTTGAAATAAAGCAAATCTGAAGCTGACATCACAAACCGTTGTGGCACTTACATCAAACCCCAAACATGTCAAAGGCTACACCTTACCTCTCCATTTCCTGGAGAATATCTGTTAGAAGCTGGGTATCATTTGTGGTCTTGAACTTCTTCCCAAATGGAATATCTGAAATAACACTGTCGAAGCTTTCAGAAGGCAATGGCAATGCTGCAGAATAAAGGCAGGTCTTTATATCTCTGTCTGAAAAATGCACAGCAGCTATGCCACCAGTTCCCCTTTCGACACTATCTGACAGCTCTTTTTGGGTTATGCACCCAGATTCACAGGTCCTTCTGCACTTGCTCTCACAAACAACACTATGGAGCCACCACCCCTCTTCAAACTGGGAAGAGACAAACGCATGACAGCATCATTTAGTTTGCAGATTCCCTGGTCCTGATGAGGTCTGCCCCTGCAGCAAGACTCTCCTATAGGGCACCACATGGGTCCAAATTAACTGCTGCGTCTCAACACACAGTACATCTTAAACATGAAAATAATTTAGCAAAACACAGAAGAAGAGCTAAGTTTGTGACCACTTAGTGCAAATGCTCAAGTATGTATGTATAAATGTCAAGGAACCACATCAAATTCCTCTCCATTCCCCTTTTCTCCCCCCCAGAAATCTGGTTACAGCCAGAATCACCTGGATTCTTCCAGCTAGTGTCTTTGAAGTGTTGCCTTAAAGTTTCTGCATCAGAGCAAAGGTCAGTTCCCCTGACGAAGATGCAGCCCTGTGCCTGTGGTGATGAAGGCTGGCCACATGCCAGGCTGTGCAGGCCAGGCTGAGATCCCGAGAGCCTGTGGGTCCTCCATCCCTCAGGGTGCTCAAAACTGACCGGTCAAGGCCCTGAGCAGACAACAGGACTGAAGACCTCCAACAGTCTCTCCTCATCTAAACTCTGCTGAGATTCTACGCCAGCATTTCTAGAGCTAGCTGGAGATGTTTCCCAGACCATTCTTGGGCCAACACTTGCAGCACAACAACTGGGTATCAATTTTATCTGCAAATGAAAGGATGTCGCCTACAGTCCTGTTCAAGACATGCAGAAATAACAGCTTTTGACCAGTAATGAAGACACCAACTGTTTGCTCAGTTTAGAAAACCTGACACGTAAGTACCTTCCATTATCCTAGAAACCAAACATGGCTTTTAAGTGAGAAATAAACCTACATTTTTATTAAAAAAAAAAGAATATTTCTTATCATTCCAGTAAAAAATAAATACTACAAGGTAAAAAAATATGCAAACTCCATCACTCACGCACAAGGGAAAACAGCCAGCTTGTCCGTCAAGAATTTCATATAGGAATAATTTACTCTCAGACTTTGAGGTCCAGAATAAGGTCATGAATTTATTACCTTCTCTACAGACTAGCTTGTGAATTAAGAGCAAACAGATTCCCTCTTACAGGAAAAAGGCATCATCATTCAAAATACACCAACTGCAAAACATGAACAATTCAGCTTATCTTAATGAGTCCTCACCATTGCTCACCTGGTCAATTTAAGTTTTAGGCTGCATTTTATTTGGATTTCTCCTGGCTGGAACTCTCACATGTACATACCCTTTGTGGTATCCACACATTTACCATTAAGAGAGACAACTACTGTCCATGCCAGACAATTATAATTTTTATTGTCTTCTGCTGACTTCATTCTTATCAAAGTTCCCAGGTGCAGGCAGCAGGGAGGAAGAATAAATACTTATCCCTTCACAAGCACTACAGAGTCACCACCCAGCTATTTGTTGGGAGTTAGCTCTAAAATATATCACCTTGAGAGAACCTACATTTCCTGTAGAATCCCAGAAACACAAAAAAGATTCACTTGGAAAGCCTACAGACATACCTTTCACGGAAGCTTTAAGCAACTCAATCTTATCCATTAAGCCTGCAGTTCTAATATTGCCATCTGCACCCTCTAACTGCGAATCACTTATATCAGCACCCCAGTAATAGGCTTCCTGTTCAGAGAGAGAGAGGAAAGTACTTTTGTTAACACTCGGGTTATTTGTTTTATGAACCCTTCTCAGAACTGCCTTGCTGCACAGCTCCTGCAAGACAACCCCCTTTCTGGGATATCTGCTACTGTTATAAAGAGCAACTCGCAATCCAGAGGATGGAGGAACAGATGAAGTATGTGCTGTCTTCATTCCTTTAATGTTCTGGTCTACTCAAGACACTTGAAATTACAGAAATATCAAGAGCATGTCCTAAAAGCAAGACGGCAGCTAGGTACAGCCAGCCCCACTGCCTCTAACACTGATGGACGGTCCCATCACACCAACTCCTCCAAACCCAGAATAAGCCCCGGAAGATTTAGGAGTCCGTGGCTGCCTCACACAAACCCTGCAGTGTGAATCAATAGCTGCACCAGCCTGCAAGACATTCATTTGCAGGAACGTTTGTACTAAAATACTTTTAGCAGCTGCCTAGAAAGATTGCTTTTTTTTCACCTTTCCAGCAATGGACTTTGGCCTAACCAGTAGGAAGAAAACCCTATATCACAACTAGCAGTTTCCCTGCAAAGGTCCAGCGAGCTGTGACTGGGATACTTACAGGCCATTCTTTGGCAGCCTCCAGCAGTATCATTCCTAGCCCACACATGGGATCCAGCACAAAGGCACCAGCCTACAAAAACAGAGGTGTTACTGCATCCCAAGCAAGACAGACACAGGACAAAGCCTACAGAGACATGTACATAATCCCACCCAGTCCAGCACAGGTCAACAATAATCACTGGTAATCTCAGGCCAAACTCGCTTGTAAGGGAACATAGTAAAAAGCACCAACAGCTTCACTACAGACAGCCCTGAGGTGACATTCAGTAGGAAATACTGCAAGTGGTCTGCAGACAGATATTGGTACCAAATTAATCTGTGAAAAGAGGTCACATTTCCTTGGAAAACAACATCAAACAAGGTTTCATATTGTCACTGGACAGTGAAAAACATGCTGCTACTTAGACATGTATCTGTACAAGAATTAACAGCTCTGTTGAGGAGCACATGGAATTACAGCAGACACCTGGCTGAATGGCAGGTGACAGCACACTCTCATCACAGGCATGGCAGATCCTGTCCACATGCACTAGAGAATGGGGCATTAAAATCACCACTCTCCTTCACAGCATCCAGCTCCAGCCCCAATGAGCAGCACCCCCCTCTCATTCATTCAGGACTCCGTTTCTTTGCAAGGAACATTCACTGACACTGATTTCAGCCAGAGATGCCATGGCCCATGCGACTGTTGACCGCAGTCCTGCTGTTTGGATATACTCTCTGTTTGCCAATGGAAGCCTGCAGACAGCAAAAAATCAAACAAAAAAAATAACTAAAGCATCAGCAGAACCACCTAGAAAAGCCCACATAATGTCAAAGAACAAAAGAACTGTACAGATCTACTGAAGGACAGAGAAGTTTGCTTTTAATTATAACTCACTGCAAAGTCTGGTCTGTGTGTTCATTTAAAACCCAGGCAGATGACAAGACCAGTTTAACAACCAGTGATTATCAAACCAGAAGAGAAATACTCATGGTGGACAGCAAAATTTACAAATCTGTTCTGATACTGCCACGACAAATCTGATGGGGAGAATGCTTACCTGAAAAGAGGAATCCCCACCACAGAGTGAATGTCATTAAGATGTACAAAGATCTAAAAGAGGAAAAAAGCAACCCCAACATTTTGAAGTCTCAAACTGACACGACAATAGCTTTAATTCATTTAAACCAGACACAGATGCTTCTGCAAGTTTTTAAGAACAAAAATGCATACTATAAACAATAACAATTGGAAGAAATCCCACTAGATAATCTGAATGCCAATTTAAAGATGATTTCATGCTTAAGCAAGCTGAAGGGGATTTTGTCAGCCAGGAATCCATCAGCAATAAATTCAAGCAAGCACTTGAATTTATAAGGGGACCTATTTTTCCTTAACACAGCATGGGAATTTTTATTTATAAATCCATTTACTACAAGTGGGAGAATATTATTCACGGTATACTAGCAACTAAATAAATAAATAAAGATGAAAAAAGCGCCAACCAAACAAAAAAAAAAACCCAAAAAACAAACAAACACATACAAAAAAATCAAACAAAAAACCCAAAACAAACAACAACAACTAACCCCACCATTACCCCCACTAGTGCCACTAAGGGGAAATTCCGATAGAAGTCCTGTATAAGTAATCCTTCCAGAAATGTAGGCAGCTAGAAGAAATTGTTCTGCTGTCCCACAGAGAGCATACCAAAAGAAGACTGAGCTCCCCAGCAGGTTTTGCATGACTGCAATCCCTGGCCCAAGAAAGCACATCATGCTGTTGAAAAATCCTAGTCCTCAGCATTTGAACAGTTTCAGAGCAAAAATCTGGGCAAGAACAGATGAGCCTCAACAAACCTGCACATAATGCTCAGTGTGGGAAAACAAGTGCCAGTAAATGAACTCAAGATTTTCTACAAGTCTCAGATCTCTCAGCATGAGTGCTGAGAGCAACATCCACAAGTCAAGTGCAGGGACGGAGAAGCAGCTCATCAAGAGCAAGGAGTCCTTTGGAAGGTCTCCAGGCAGCTGCACCAGCAAGGGTACACTAAGCTAGCTGTTTGTCACACACAAGGGCTGGGGGAGGCTCTTCCACAAATGGCATTCTCAAATCTAGCTCCTTGAGAACATGCCCTTGCTGCTTGCTTACTTTCCCTCCAGAGGCCACAGATGCCCCATGGCTCAGGTGATTTCCATTTTTACACAGAGTCCAGCAGTCTGTAAGGGTGCTGGATCCTGAAACACCTGCTGTATAGATCCTTCCCCTCCCATGCAGACCCAAGCAGCCAGGCTGGTGTTTATTACAGAGCTCTGGAAACCACACACACACAGGGGCAGCATACGTGCTTTGCTCAGTGCTTCCAGCTGATTTACAGGTAAATTCAGGGGCAGAAAGACCAGCAGGGAGAGGCTGTGGTCCCACGTGCCAAGGTTCAGGGGTGATTCTGGAAGCATCAACAGGCAGACAAGTACCACTACCTCCAGGTCAGGGTCCCGCAGATCAGCATGCCACCCACACTGCTTCACAAGTGCGATGCCAATGGCTCTTCCAATCTCCTACAAGGGGAAAGAACAGTCACAGGCAATAAAAAACCACAGAATTCGGGAAACTGTAGATCACAGCCTTGGATGCGCAACCCTCAAAGGGAAAAGAAAAATCCACGCAATTCACACTGGAAGAGGTACAACAGGGCACAGCGAGTGGGGGGCAAAGCAAACATGCCACGTGGCAAACAACCAATGTTTAACTGGAGCAAGAGAGGCTCAAGTTCAAGTCCTGACCAAGTCACAACAAAATATTCACTTGAGTTGGACCTGATCCTTGTGGATCCCTTCCAATTCAGAACATTCTGTGATTGCCACCATTTTGCAATTCTTAATCACATGCACAAAATACTTCCAATGGTTCTAAGGCAGATTATCCAACAGAAAACCTACAAATGCTCTGATTACCTTCAGAGTGTATGTTCAAACATAGTTGGACAAATTTAGTCAAACACCTTTGTAGGGAGGCTCATGTGTCTCACCTCACCAAGGTACTAGCTTTCCAAATCTAAGTTGTTACCTTTAAGCGAGAGAAAATTTCCCATCTGCACAGATGGGAAAAGGGCTGGATCAAACGGAATCCTGGAGGTCTGTATGCCACTATTCTTTTCCAAGGACCAAGCTCCACTTCTCCCAAGACCCATCCCAGGGTTGCATTCCTGAAGAACAAGTTCTCCCCAGTGCCCAACCAGAGGCAACTGAAGCTGCAAGTTCTGGCTTTTATCCCTTCTTCTAGACTGCATGCCACAGCTGAGAGGAGCCTGGCTCCATGGTCCTTGCAATGGCCCTGTAAGTAGCCGTAAACTTATTCCATCACTCCTTAGCCTCCACAGGCCCAGAAACCTCAAACTGTTTTTGCTTATCCTCAGTAAAAGGAGTGTTGAAAAACACTAAGGGTAATAGTGCACAAAAATGAAAAACATCATTTGTATTTTCACTTGTTTAAGGTGAATGCAGATTAAGGGCTTTTTGAGAAAATACAGAGAAAGCTTACATCAGTTTGTTATTCCAGAACACACAACACAACTGAAATGACAAACTACATATCTCTGTTTACCTTTGCTGAATTCTTTTAAAACACAGATACATCAGCATACCTGTGAAGTAAGTATTCTGGCAATCGCTCCACTACAACGACAAGACACTCTGAAACTGAAGCTAAGCTCCTCATTCGCAGTGGGATTCTCCCCACTGCCTTTGGAAGGGAATTCTGAGGAAGTCTTGCTCTCAATACAGCACTCCTGACCGCTCATTCTCTCCGGTGCCACACAGGTCTCTCCACCTTCCGCCTGACATTCCTCAGACATAACTGTTCTCACTTGTTCTGTTTTTTGCCTTTTACTTGCAGTATTTGTCTCTTCTGAATTTCTCTTCAGAGCCAATGACTTTTCTTCAGAGACATCATCTGTTTTCCTCTTGTGTCCATGAAGCTTTCTCCAAACAGAGATAATATCCAGCCAGTATTCTGGTTCCTCAGTGACAAAGCTTTTAATTTCATGAAGCATTTTCCCTGGAAGAAAAAAGCAGATTTGGGTTAAGTACTTCAGCCTCATTCGGCATTTCACTTCCCTACAAACTGAGAACAGTTGTTAACAGCAACTGTATTCTGATTTCATTAATGTGTGAATTCAAAAACCAGCAGCTGACACCACAGGCACAGCTGAGCTCTCAGCACCCACCAGAAGCCACACAGGCATCCCTCTGATTACAAGCTCTGCCCAAGCAAGATTAAATCACGCAAGCTTTGAATTCTGCACAGGAAATCAACAGCTGTAGAAAACCAGACCACTTGAGACTCTCACCATGGGAGAGTCATTCCCAGGGACAGAGGACCATGCCATCCTCCCCAGAAAGCACTTGGCCCAGGATTAAGGGATGCAGGACACTTTCCAGAATTGAAAGACAGATACAAACATGAATTACTTTGAGTCATCTCAGACAAAAACAAGTTTATTCTTTGAGAAAGAAAATTTCTGCTTCCCATTCATCACTTTGCCTTCAATCCTGACACATGTGGGCAGTCTTGCAGCTAGCTACAAGAGAGGCACAAGGAACAGAGAGGCCTGTTAAATAGCTCAAAGCTGGTCAAGAAAAAAAAATAAAGGTCTTTATAGTTATCACTTAAAATTTTAGAATCATAATCAAATTTCATTCTCAAAGGTGAAGGTAATCTTCCAAATAAAAACCCACCAGGAGGCAGATATCAATCCATCTAACCCGAAATTCTCATTCCAGCACTGACAGAGAGGATGACCCAAGTAGCTGAGACTTAGAAGGAAGCTGTGTACTCAACAGTAAACTGACACAAGATATAGATCGGGATTCACTCTTTTTAATAGAAAAAAAAGACCTACTGTTAAACCCAAGAGATCTAGAACTGAACTTTGGTTTTCGAGTGGGGTGCCGTTCTCTTTTTTGGGACCTGACCGGGGAGAGAGTCTCAAAATTACAAATATACATTCAGTGCCAGCAGAATACAGGTTAGAAGGTAGCTACTGAAAACAATTTAAAAGCACTTTTCATATTAAAAAAATGTTGAAAACATACATGGACGGAAGACATTTCAGAATCGATTACTATATTAGAACTACAGCCACTAGTAAAAAAATAAACACCTCGACTTTCATAATTAGGGCTCAAACGGAGGCTTCCGTTCCCGCGCAGCCCGTGTCCGGGCCGTACCTCTATTCCTGGTCACCGGCAGCGGGCCGTGCTTCTTCAGCAGCAGGAACAGGCGCTCCCCCGACCGCAGCTTCCGCAGCTCGCCCGGCCCCGCCGCCGCCCTGAAGAACACTTTTCCCGCGACGCAGTCCACCTCCGGGGAGAACACCCGTGGGACGCGGCCGGGCGGCTCCGGGTGAGCCCCTGCCGCACCCCGCCCCAGCTCCTTAAGGGTGACGGTCCCCGGCCCGCGGTGCGGAGCCCTTCCGACCCCGACCAGCCCCGCGGCGCCCCCCGCACGGGCGGCGGCACAGCCCCGGCCCTGCTCGCCGGGCTCCGGGGCGCGCAGCGTTCCCTGCCGAGTCGGACGGACCGCCCGGGCGGGCACCGGCAC
This sequence comes from Cyanistes caeruleus, assembly GCF_971803275.1. Taxonomy (NCBI): domain Eukaryota; kingdom Metazoa; phylum Chordata; class Aves; order Passeriformes; family Paridae; genus Cyanistes; species Cyanistes caeruleus. Next base: position 79,705 of record NC_141701.1, read on the forward strand.
CGCCCCACCCACCGCTCACCCGGAGCGGACCAGACGGGACCGCCCGGGTGGGCACCGGCTCCCCGCTCACCTCCGTGGCGCCGAGCCGCGCCTGCACCTCCCTCGCGAGGAAGGGCTCCAGCCCGCGGCCCGCCGTGCAGAAAAACCGCCCGGGCTCCGCTGGCGACATCTTGACGAGGCGGGGCCTCGGCGGGGGCGGTGCCCCGGCAGCGGATTGACAGGCCCGGGTGCCAGGAACAGGATTTAAAAGCGCCTGGGTTTTTTATTGTTTCCTGTGGTTTATTTATTCTATTCTATTCTATTCTATTCTATTCTATTCTATTCTATTCTATTCTATTCTATTCTATTCTATTCTATTCTATTCTATTCTATTCTATTCTACTCTACTCTACTCTACTCTACTCTATTCGCCTTCGGATACCCGACCCGTACGTGCTGTTTGTGCAGGACAAACGCATTTTCCATACGGAAATGCACAAGATACTTGTCACTAACTGTTCAGCAGGGCGGGCTCGGGCACTTGCAATGGCTTTATTCTCGCTACAATTAATCCTGTATAGTGATGACTATATCATTAATACAGATACAAACGATTATTTTATTAATACGGATACACACGATTATTTTAATTGTAAATTTAGAAGTGAAAAAAATATTTTCTGTTGTTATTCTACACAAGCATTTTGGATGGAAGTTCCAGCTGTTCTTTTGGCATGATGTGCAACTTCAGAAGAAAAAGAACAGGAAAATAGATCTCTTCAGAGCTCTAAATCCACTATGTAGTAAATTACACAAGACAGATACCAGCCAGCAGAATACCGAGGATCTGAATTCAGTACAGTAGTGATTCTTCCTCCACAGATAACAAGAAAAATCTTGCAAAAAAGAAAAGCTAGGAGCTTGCATTATGTAACTAAGACAAATAGCATATGTTACAGCCTTTTTTCCAGATGTTTGTAAACAATACATTTACGACTTTAGGCAAAGACAGAAAAGTTCTTGAGTTGGTCCTTACACCTTTCACACATAAACAGCATTGTAAATGTGCAAGGATGTCAGCAAACACCTGCATTTCATGCATAATAGCTTAAGCATGCATTTTGTAGAGTTTTTGTATGGTACATACTCTGTTTACTAAGGCTACTGTGCAAAAAAGATTCTCAGTCACTGATGGTGTTTCTGTAATTCTCTAAAAATTACTAGTAACATTCCTAAAGTTTAACAGTCTCTGTGTGAGATTATTGGGAAAAAAAATCATCCTTGTAGTTCACTCTCAATACTGTACACAACTCAGCACTGAAAAATGAGAGAACACTGGTAACAGCCTGCACGGCCAACAAAGTGTTGAGAAACGTGAATTAATATGCATTGCGGTTTACTTCAAAATATTTAAATATTTTTAAATGGCACAAAGCTTGGTACAAGTGCATCTGACAGTGCAAACACAGGTATATGAAGCACCAATCATTCAGGCCAGATCTATTTTTATGTATCTTGAAATCACTGCTTTCATTTGTTGTTGTCAGATAAATGCTACAGCTTGTCAAACTGTTAGAAAAATCAAAGTCAAAACAATTTTGGAGCTTTTTCAGTATCAGATCACTAATTTCCCTACAATTTAGGGTTTGATCTTCCACTCCTGGAACTCCTTATATTATTTTATTTTTAAAAACACAAGCATTAATTTTCTTTTTCAAGGTTTGAGACTCGATTATAGGAGACAGTTAAAACTATATAGTGTATATTGGAACAGTAACTATCAATGTCTGAATATTTTAACATTGTTTGAAATTTTAGTAAGACCTGTCAGGAGCATAGCTATTGCTATTCAAGGACTTAGAAACAAAACAAAGTTATAAAAGCAGTATATTTGAGGTTAGTATCCAGAGTTTTTCTGCTTATCTTGCAATACAAAATAGTATTCCTTTACACAATGGTTCCTATTTCATTGCAGATACTAAAAATATACTAAAAAGCTAGCCATTGGCATTTACCTCACTTAATCTCCTGAAAAAGGTTACATTACAGGTGACACAAAGCAGTGAAGTAAGAGCAGTATTCCAGCCTTCAAACTTATAAAGTATAAGAAATTTCAGAGCCCTAAGATTATTTGAATAGACTGTGATGCACTGGATGCATGGATGGAGTTTATACATGCTGTTTCAAGAAGTTCATCTCCCCCCATTTCAGGACCATTTTTTAAACACTACCATAACAATATTAAGAGAAGAGTGAAAAACCAAAAACTTGATCAATATGCAGTTTTAGCTATCTGTACTGTTTTAAATAGTCTATCCTCTTTTCACTTTCTCATTTTCATGTGTTAACAAAACTTCAGGATTTGAAATGTCTGCATCAAACCAGACTGTTCAAACTCAGAACGCATGCCGAGTGTGACAGTATAGGCACTGAACAAAATTCAAATACTTCAATATTTGAATTATATTATTATATCTATTATAACTTATATATATATTATATTATAATATATAATATACAATATACAATATATAATACAGATAATATAGATAATATTATATTATTATATTATATATGAAGTATATTCAACACTTCAAATAATTCAAATTGCTTAATTCATTATAAAGCAAAAGCATTTTTATTCCTGTGACCTAACTCTGGTATAATGTTGTAGTTGATAGCCTGAAATGTATCTTTTCCCATCTTTTATTTGTGATTCTCCCCCCACCCCCAGCTTCTCTTTCTCCTAATTGTTTACCTGGCGTCAAGTTACCATGGTTACTGAAGTTTCTCTCCTCAGCCCCACGGCGAGAGGCCGCATAGAGTAAAGAGAAGACCCCACTGGCATTTCCAGCTGCTTGAAGTTTCTTTAGCCCAGGAAAGCACGGGGTTGGGAGAAGAGAACCCTTCTTTCCAACACGGAAGTTTGTAACTGTTTTTCCTGTCCCAGAATGCCTCTGAGCTATGGAAGCTGAGAGGCCAGGCTTACCTTGCCTTCCCTTTGTTTCCCACCTGGGTTGCCAGGAAACAAAGCCCCAATCTCTCCTCCGCTGCCCCTCTGTGGAGAATACTCCTACACCTTTGTGGGCATTTGAAGAAGTTGGTGTCTGTTATTTCTTATCTTGGTGTGTGTAACCTTGATTTGTAGAAAGTTTGTAAGATGTACTAACTGAGAAAAATAATTGGTTCTTTCTCTGATGTTCCCTCCCTCCGAGAAACCCTGTTAAAAGAGACCCCCCAGACCCCAAATCTTTGGTCTCTCGTCCCTTGGATTCCCCTTCACAGAAATAAACTGTGGAATGCAACCCAGAGAGAGAGTCCCCCCCTGATTTCTTTACTCGCTCTATAGACTTGAACTCTTGGAGAAAATCAGTGAACCTCACAAACATATGCTGGCTCAAAACTCGAGTGAAGAGAAACCTCATCACTGAGCTAGCCGGGTCACACTCGAGAAGATCGAGTCAGTATAACACTTACTGTGACAAGGATACATCCTGATCTCCTAACATTAATTTCTAACATCAGCGTGTTATTATTATCCAAAATTTAAATCCTGCATCCCTCACTCGTAGCTGTTGCAGATATACAGTTTCAGGTATTGCTGGTCTCCAAGGGTATCTTCTTCAAATGAAAACTTGTGGAAGTAAATACCATGCCTTCTCTCTTAGTCTTTTATGAATATTCATATTTTCACTTATGACTCCTTCAAGAAATTTGTTTCTATTGCATTTGCATCATCCTTTGCCTTTCCTACATGTTCAAGGTACGTCCAAAAGGAACACAATGTCACAACCAGACCTCAAGAGTGCTACACAGTAGAGTGCAAGGTGCCTTTTCACCCTGATCTGACAAGTTGTGAACTGCTGGACAAAAGCAGCAACTGAACCAAGACAAAAATAACATGCAGCTCAAAGAGTGGGATAGTAATGGGATTCAAATGAGAAAACACTTCTGCAGGAAATTAAGCTTTGGATCATGTTCTCTACAGTTAGATCAAAAACAGTTTCTGTGAAGAAATTCCTAGAAGTAAGGATAAATGCTGTTCATTCTTATGAAATTGAAATAGAACACCTAGCAGTTAAATTACTTGCACTGCACCTATAATCCAAATTGCCAGATAGAAGCCATCTGCAAAATAAAAGCCCTGTCTGTCTGCCAGCATAACCTGTGCTTTCTTCAGCTGACTTAGCTGACACATTATACGCTTCTCTACGAAGTCAAGACAAAGCACTGAAAATACCTTAGAACTTTAGTCCCTCCCATCAGTTAGACAGAAGAACAAAGCCATGTTTCTAAGACCCTTGTTCCTAGAACAAGGCTAAGAAGACTTCTAAAAGACTTCTGGCAGATATTTGGTTAGTTCTGTACTGCAGCAACCATAAACTCTGTAATTCTTGTTTCATATTAAATTCTTTCCAGTTGAGATTTTGGACAGATCCAATCCTCCAAGCTCCTTTCAAACACAGAAATCAGTCTGCTCCAGTCTGTGTTTATAGTGTTTCTTCACAGAGAAAACAACTTGAAGCTACCCTTGTTCCTCAGAATTTCCTGGCCCCACTTTTAGTTCAGGTCAACAAAGGTAGACCTTTGCAAAAACAGAGCATAGCGCTAGGACTTCCCTTTTTATTTCCAACACCACCATCAAAATGAGGCATGAGCTCTCATCTCCCTATGCTTCATTCTTCAACAGAACATTTGTAAGTATCTATGCTCCAAAGTTCCTCCATTTGACTTCCTATTATCAAAAAAACCCTGCAGATGGCTAGGAAGTCCTTTCAATACTACTTTTTAAAATTAGCACTTTCTACAAAAGACTTGCAGGACACTGCAGGGTTATGCAGTAGGTATAAAACTCATGTCTGGCTCCTGTCAGGTGTTTTTGCAGCCTCTGAAAACACATGCAAGTCTCAATCACAGCTGGTTTTCTTTGCTATCCCTTCATCCAAAACCAGTTAGCAGCACTACAATACTGTTTTCATGCTAAGAATATTTACTGCAACTTTCGATTAAGACTTTTTATTTTTCTGTTCTTCTCAAGGTGAAGTTAAGCTTACTTTGCAATTCACAAAATAGGCTTAGATTGACACTACATGTCCCAATTCACTCAGTAGATTAAATTAAAAATGAACTAGTAGTAGTCCACTTCCTACATAAATTCATTTTAAGTGTATTTTAATAAATCCATTATTTAAGTAACTTGCTCTTTCAGTCAAATAGGACAGCAGAGACTTGAACAGTCTTCTTTCTACTTTTGAGAAGTATTTTGACTGCTTTTACCTTGATTGAAAGTTAAATCTGTGTGAGTTTTGGGAATTACTAATACTAATGGAGAACAGAGCTTATAACTGGAGTCTGCAAATGCAATGTGCAACCACAAGGAAATTAAGTGTTTGGAGAAGACAGAAACACTCAAAATTCCCATGGAAAGCTTTCACCATAAATGTCTGATGTTAGAAATGAAATTAGAATTTTGACAACTAGGTCCTTTGAGCTAACAGCAGTTTAATTAGAAATTAATACAATTTAGTAAATTGTATAGTAATTTGGTATAAAAGAATACAATTTAGTGAAAGAATACAATTTAATAAAAAAATACAATTTAGATATGTAATTTGCCAGTAATTAAGTATGATTAAAGCATAAGCAAAACCGACCAGGGTACCAGGAGGGCTCATCACCCCACCTCACGTACAAAACTGACCGGGGTGCAGAGGGGGTTTCTCAACCTGCTTCACATACAAAACAAAACAATTCAAACTAAACTTATATATTGTATGCTTATACATATTCATTAATGTTTCCCGTAAGTTTCCTCCTATTTTTGATTTTCTGACTTTATGTCACTATTCCTCACGGCGCGTGCCTCACTTGTTGTTCGGGGGTCTTCAGTCTTCTTTTGGTGGTCTTTGGAAGAAGGCTTACACTCATCCTCATTGTCCTTTGGAAAACCTCATGGGTTTGTGCATATGTACTAAGCGTTGTACTATGTAAGTCTACTAATTAGTCTTACATTTGATGAATTTTAGGCCCTATGCCTAAAGTCGTTCTAATTTTGTCCATTTCAAGGTAGTTTTCGTCTTGGGACATCACTTGTCTTCCAAACTACATCCTGTACCTTATTTTTGACATATAACATCTATGAAGGGGTACATCTGCCTTGTAACACTGATTCTTTTGATTGCTCCTAATAAAAACTTTCCAGATAGTTAAAATTTAGTTAGCACGAAACAATTCCATTTATTACACTGAGAATCGTTCATTTAATATTTTTGTGCAGTTGTGTGTATTATTCAATAGACAAGACTCAAATCATGTAAAGTGAATGAAGAAAAGATAATGAAAGTGTAGCACCCAGCCCCTCTCCATGATTGTATTTAATAAACAGCCAACAGGTGTGAAAACATTAGATTGTATTAAATTGATTGCAGCTGTTGTCTAAATCATATTTTAATCAGATTTAAGTGCTCAAGTCACTGGTAAAACTCGGACTTGGGTAGAGATGAGAATTGAACCAGTAGTCTCAGAAGCAGCACTCCACCAATCTCACTAGCTGGGCTGCCAGACAGATGGCCTTTTCCCATCTTGGTACCCATCATGCCAAAAGGCTAATGAACCACAATGAGAACAGAGGCAATTATCACAACCAAGACCTCAGCTTTGGTGTATGCTGTTAAGTGCGCACACAAAACTTTATGCCTCTATGAACACACTAAAGCAGATAAATGTAAAGCAGATAAACAATACAGCCTAAAGTAATTAGTGAGTCCCTTGAGGAATCCTAAATGAACATTTAAAACTAAACTGAATGCAATTTCTTAAAAAATATGGGCTGAGAGGAATAAGCCTCTTTGTAAGAGTCAGAAATCATTATCAAATAAAGAAAACTTCCACACAAAATGAATGATGCTAGTGATGGAAGTGTTATAGATACATATATTGTTGGCTTTTCGCAAATATTAAAATGAATGTTATGTGTATAAGAATGGAAATTTTTGTTGTATTAATATAGTTTTCTTTATTTCTGTTATTGATGAAGCTTAGAAATAGTGGTATAATACATATATGTTAAGCTATGATATAGCATTAAAACAAAAACTACTTTTGTCTGTATAACCCAAAGACTGAAAAAGATAGCTGGAGACGTTTTCTTTTTCCTTTTTCCATCTTATCCAGATGAAGATAGCAGTGCCCAGAACTCTGGGGGGAGGAATTTATTGCATTTCTGGTATCAGAGAATGTAAATCTCGATGGCGCCAAGAAGATTGATCTATTGGGAAGGGAGCAAGAGAAAACTAAACAGAAGAACACCAAAGATCCTAAGAAGAATGTCTGATTATGTATGAGAATTTATGGATATGTGTGAGAATTTATGGATATGTAGTAGGGTTCTGTTTTTAAGGGACAATCCTTTGTTAGTGAGGTGTGCTCTCTTGCCTGAATGCAGAGACACCTGGCCATATCTGTATACTTTATTTTTTTCTCCTAATTGCTTTTTTTATTAAACTTTTAAATTCTATAAAAATTATGTAAACCTCGTTTTTCACAGGAGTATACATCAGCAATCCAAATCCCTGTGTGACCAAAGACACCAGTTCACTAATAAAACTGAAGTCATATCTCAAAGTCATACAAATCCATTACACTAAATCCACATTCATAATATTCTCATTAAAAAAAAAAAAAGTCACAACAGAATATCTAATGACTGCATTCAGCTTACCAATTTTGATTTCAACCATCTATTTCAGACAAGAATTTGGCTTCAGAGATCTTCTCTACTTGCTATAAAACACAAGGAAAGAAAGGAAAACTCTTAGAGAACGTGACATAAGTGTTAACACTCACTGAAGAGTGTTGTATTAAGTAAGTTTAATGAAGCTAAATAATATTTAGCCTCATCAGAAAAGTTGGAATTTGGGTGGGAGTAGGGAAGAAGAATCAAAATTAGGGGGGGAAAAAACCCAAAGAAGCATAATTTAATCTCAGAATTCTTTACCTTGGAACGGACCTTAAAACTCGTCCAATCCCATCAACTTGCCATGGGAGGGACACCTTCCACTATCCCAGGCTGCTCCATCCTGGCCTTGGACACTACCAGGGATAGGGCAGCCACAGTTTCTCTGGGCAACCCGTGCCAGGGCCTCTCCACCTTCACAGGGAAGAATTTCTTCCCAAGACCCCATTTAACTTTGCCCTCTGGCAGTGGGAAGCCATTCCCCCCGTGCTGTTCCTCCAGGCCCGAGTCCCAAGCCCTGCAAGGGCCCTTCCGCTCCTTCTCCTCCCTCAGCGTTCGCGCGCCGCCCGCCCGAGGTCACGGCACCGCCCGGCGAGCCCCGCGGGGCTGTGCGCATGCGCGGTGCGCGGGGCCGTTTCCATGGCAGCGGGAGCCCACAGGGAGGTGCCGCCATGAGCCCGCCCGAGGTGGAGCCGCTCGTGTGCCGCAAATACGAGATCAAAAGGCGCCTGGGCAAGGGGGTGAGTGCCTGGCAGGGGGTGGTCTGTGGGATCTGGGCTGGTCGTGGGACCTGGGAGGGCTCATGAGAGCTCGGGGGGCCCGTGTGAAGGTCAGGGTACCGTGACAGCTCCAGGTGATCCCGGGCAGGTGAAGGGGTGTTTGGGAGTTCAGGCGTCCGTGTCGCTCAGGGCCTGGTGGAAACTCCAGGTGACCCAGGGGAACTCCGGAGGACTGTAAGAGGTCAAGAGTAAATAGTAAAATGGATCCGAGTCTTAAAGTACGTTCTCTCTGTGACTGTCAAATCCTTCTACATTGACCGTAACCCCATCACTTCAAATCATACTGCCTCGAGTCATATCTTCTCCATAAAATGTATTTTTATACATGAGCCAATGGTAGTTTCTAAGATATGTGTCCTCCGACAGTCTCTAAACCCTCCCGAGTTATCTGCTTTTCTATTCTGGCAGCTCTTTGCTATTGTTTAGTTGCATTGATACAAGTATTTAAGTATTCGTATTTCCCTTATTATGTTCACAGAGTCAAGGAATCACTGAGGTAGAAAAGCCCTCTGAGTCTGTGGTGTCCAACCGCTCCCCCAGCTATGCCAAGGCCACCACTGATCCATGTCCCCTAGTGCCACGTCCATGTGGCTCTTAAATCCCCCCAGCGATGGGACTCCACGCCTGCCCTGAGGCAGTCTGTGTTGCGGCTTTTTCCAGTATCCAGCCTAAACCTCCCCTGGCACAACTTGAGGCTGTTTCCCAATTGCCAGCAGGGTAGTACTGTAGCACTTATCTGATGTACTACTGTTTGAACTGCCTGATGTGTGGTAAAGGTCCTGATCCTGTGCTCCAGGACTACACGTGTTACTGGGAATCCTGCCTTGATGTCCTTAGAGTCCTGGGTTGGAAGACACTTTAAAGCCCACTCAGTCCTACCCCTTGCCATGGGCATGGACACCTTACACTAGACCTGGTTGCTCCAAGCCCTGTCCAACCTGGCTTTGGACACTGCCTGGGATGGGGCAGCCACAGCTTCTCTGGGCAACCTGTGTCAGGGCCTCTGCACCCTCCCAAGGAAGGATTTATTCCCAAATCCCATCTAAACCCTGCCTTCTGGCAGTGGGATGCTCTTCCAACTTGTGTTGTCAGTCCAAGCCCTTTTCCAAAGACCCTCTCGAGTTCTCTTGGAGCCCTTTCAGGCACTGAAAGGAGCTCTAAAATCTTCCTGCAGCCTTTTCTGCTCCAGGCTGAGCACCCCCAACTCTCTCAGTCTGTCTCCTGAGTGGAGTAGCTCCTTGGCCTAATCTCTCTTTCTTCCATGTACCTTCCATCACCTCTGCTTCCAGTCCATCATTGAACACATGCTGGTTCCTCTGCAGGCCTGAGCTGCATGCAGGTGTCAGCACACTGCTCACCTGTCCGTGCTTCTTTGCAGGCCTATGGCATCGTCTGGAAAGCTATTGACCGCAAGACAGGAGAAACAGTTGCTGTTAAAAAGATTTTTGATGCTTTCAGGAACAGAACAGATGCTCAGGTGAGAAATTATTGTCCTGATGTATTCTGAGACATGGTGGGATTCCATAGGTATTTTCAGGATTTTTGTCTCTGAAAGATGAAAATTATGTATGTAACAATACAGTCTGCAGCTATATTGCGATAAAAACAAGCAATAAATAGCAAGCTCTGTGTATCGTGGCATGTACAAAAGAGGAGTGGATTTAACCCTGTCATTGAACTTCACCTCTGTTCTGCTGTTCTCTTGAGGTGATAATAAACTGTTATTTCTTTATTTCTAGAGAACATTTCGAGAGATTATGTTCCTGCAGGTAATGTCGACGTTCCTCCTTTTCTCTGATTTTTTATCATCTCTCTGATGTCTAAGTATTTTTCTCTCATTGTTTTCCAAAATGCAGCAGTCATTGATTAGTGTTGAAAACTCTTCAATTTCTTTTCTGCACCATCTTGGCAAAGAGCCTTTCAGGGTGAACCCACCTGAATGAAACACTCTCCATTTGGGCTTGTTTTTAGTTTCTCCATTTTTAGCAATGTGTCTGCTGCAGCATCAGCACATCAGCATCTTCTGTCACTTCTTGCTTCTTTGTGGATAGAAATCGTTTCTCTTACATTTTAACTGCCATGTTTGGAGAAGGGGCTGGGGTGGGAGAGGGATTTACACTCCAAAATTGTTTTCCTCCATTATGCTGTAAGCAATTTAAATAATTTAAAATAATTGAACCAAAAGAAAAAGGGAAGTTCTGCAAGGAATAGCTTAAGACTGCTCTTGTTTTGATATAATTGACCTTATCAGTGGCACTCCAGTTATCTGTCAACTCCTCCTCAGACTTAACATGTAGAAACATCAATATTTTGGAATAATGTTATAACTTGTGATTTTCTAAGGACACAAGTGAGGCAGGGCTCAAAGAAGAGCTGTTTCCCAAGACTGCCAAAAGAGATTATTTTTTTTCACTTTTTAGACAATCTTGAAGCCTGAAATAGAAGCTGCAAATTTCAAAGCTCGAAACAGAAACAATTAGTTAGAAGTGAATTACCTGTAAGTTAGATCATCTCTGAAAGTGCAGTACTCCTGGAATGGATGGATGGAGAAGGAGCAGGGGAAAAAAGGATATTTCTTCTGAAGGAAAGAAGGAGTCCCTTGGTAGCGGAGGGCAGGGAGAGGGAGGTTAATGTGCTGTTCAGCCTGTACTTCTATAAATTTTGGTGCTCAATAGACTTTAAGATTTTTAGTTTCCCCTCCTATTTTAAGCCTCTTTCTTGAGGTTCGAGACTGAGGGCTCAGAAAGGAAAAGATGTGAAAAATACTCTGTTATTCATAACTGCATGTTTAATTTATTTGTCTGTGCATAATAGTTGCTTTGTTCAATCTTGATGTTTATCACAAGGTCATTTGATGGACTAGGTTATTATTTTATGTTATGTATCTTAATTATTCTAATTGAGAAGTTGCTGTAGAATCTGGGGTGTGAATGATTCTCTGATGCTCTGGTCATTGCTTGCAGGTTTTTTGTTTGCTGTTCAGTGTAGTGTAGATCGACAGGTGCATTTTAGGCTAATTTTAGAATGTCATTTTGTAAGTATGTTAGTAGCATTATTATTCGTTAAGCTAAGATTAATAGAACTGGCCCTGACAAGGTTTTTTTCAAGGTAACTTATTTTTTTTAATGCAGATTGAAATTTTTTTCATGACTTTCTGTCATCAGTTCCAGGGCAAGGCAGGGTGAGACAGTGGAATTCTCCTTCTTAAATGGCAGTCAAGTAACACTGTCAAGATTTGGCTGCATCTCTAGAGCAATGCCCCCTTTTGGGTAAAAACCTTCTATAGATCATTTGGATGGGTACTGTGAATGTTCTCAGAATGAAAACAAAGTGTGTGATGGCCTGGCTGTGTATCACTGCTTTGTGAGTGTGTTGTCACAGGTTGCTGCAGGTGAATGTATTGTTTTGTGAACTTTCCTAGATGTTGCACATTATAAAATGTTGGAATATTATGAAGTGTTTACTGTGTCCATGGCTGCACAGAAGTGGGAAATAAAAGCTGTTAAAGCTGGGGATGAACTTAATGATCCCATGAAGATTACCAGTCTGCAAAAAGTGTGAGGATGGACTTCACCTGCAGTGTGATACCTGCGTTCAGGTATCTCTGTGCGCTGTCTGATCTCCATGCGGTCAGTTCCTCAGTGCTGCAGCCTGTGAGTGTCTGAGCCAGCTCTCAGACTGACATGTTCTGTCTGATTGGTTGGGTTTTTAACTATGAATGCTGATGGCAACTATGATCTATTTTCATGCCACCAATAATTCTTTGATACAGCAGCAACAGTGAAGTGCATAAAGGGGACTGGAATTTATTATAAACGGTATAGAGTGAGTGTTAGAACTAATGTCCCATTCAACAGAGATTTTTTTTTATCGACTGGTTTCCTTTTATGGAACAAACTCAAATCCTTTTTTTAAGTTTATTTCTGAAGAAGCCTAATGAAGGAAATAGCCTGTTAGTGTTTGTTCTAGACAGTAATATAAACTGAAATAGGTTATTGTCCCTTTTTATGATTCACAAGCAGAACGCATGATTTTGACAGCGATGTCTCTTCCCTGTGCAGGAATTTGGAGAACATCCAAATATCATCAAGCTGCTCGATGTTATCCAAGCAGAGAATGACAAAGACATCTATCTCATCTTTGAGTCCATGGGTGAGACTCAGCATTGCAGCAACCATTCAAACCCAGCCTCTCTTAGGAGTTATTCTTGTTATGACTTTGATAGTGGTATGGTGGTGATTACACATGAATGTTTATGATACTACTGATATTTACTGATGAAAATATATTATTGGTATATATTACAGAGACAGATTTACATGCCGTGATTAAGAAGGGGAATTTGCTGAAAGACATCCACAAGTGTTACATTCTCTACCAACTCCTGAAGGCAACTAAATTCATCCACTCAGGGAATGTTATTCACAGGGATCAGAAGGTACATTTTGGTCATAGTCTGTATCCTTCACTCCAGTATTTTGTTGAACACTAAATAAAATCACAGATTGATTTCAGATGGAAGGTACCTTCAAAGTCCATCTGCTCCCACCCCCTGCCATGAACAGGAACATCTTCCACTATCCCAGGTTGCTCCAAGCCCTGTCCAACCAGGACTGGAAAGCTTTGAGGGATGGGGCAGCCACAGCTTCTCTAGGCAGCCTGTGCCAGGACCTCCCCACCCTCCCAAGGAAGAATTCCTTCCCAGTATCCCATCTAAGCCTGTCGTCTGGCAGTGGGAAGCCATTCTGGCTTGTGCTGTCCAGGCCTGTGTTCACAGGCTCTTTTGGCACCCCTTTAGGCACTGGAAAGGGCTCTAAGATCTCCCCTGGAGCCTTTTCTCCAGGAAAAGTATGCAGAAGTATACAAGCATGAGACTAGGAAAAGAATCTTGATAATAATCTGCTATTCCGAGAGTAAAAGGCTAATTAATTCTGCTGTGTTCAATCCAGCCTTCCAATGTCCTGCTGGATGCACAGTGCTGTGTGAAGCTGTGTGACTTTGGCCTGGCCCGTTCCCTGTGCCAGCTGAGCGAGGACCAGCCCAGCCTTGCACTCACCGAGTACGTGGCCACGCGCTGGTACCGAGCCCCTGAGATCCTGCTGGCCTCTCGCAAGTAAGTGAAGGGGTTCGAGCTGGCACTTCACTACTTACAAATTTTTTTGTCTAAAAGTCTTCAGTCTTTTAATTTTCAGTGTCACCATATGCAGTGTCATGTCAGCAGTCTGTTTTCTCAGTATACGATTAAACTTTTGTGGCAGAAAAACCTCTTATGAATGTGTACATGTTCTTCCTGTGTTCTTAGAGTGTCAGTGTACATACTTGAGCAGCTCATCTGTTTGTCCTCCTTTCTCCCACCAAACTTCTTTCTTCTCCCTTAAAACCCACAGCTTTACAAAATCTGCTTGAGAACATAGTCCTCTTTTCCAAATTAAAGCAGTGTTTTTTGATAGACCTTCATAAAATATTCCCTAATCAAATGTTAAACCAGCTACCTGTTAGTCAGGCTTAGTCCTTTTTTTCAATAAAATATGAAAAACAGAAACATAAATAAATAGATGAAGGGTAGTATCCCAATATGGATGGGATTTAAATGTGGATGTTTTGCAAACTGTCCTATACCCACTGTTTGGTATTTGCTTTGCTTAAAAATGTAATTCTTAAGGAACTGTAACTACTTTGTATATGCATTATGACCAAAGTAAGAGGAATGTGTATCTTCATCCTTGGTCATATGAAGAGGATATAGTATCTTGTTCTGGCATTACCTTTAATAATGCCAGACCTTGTTCTGGCATTTCTCTATAATATATTTTCTTTTATGATTTCTTAGACTAGACTTTGAGTAGGATAAATCTTTCTGTTTCATGCTTGCCAGACTCATGATTCCCAAATGTTATTCAATTTATAGTTCAAACCTGTGAGCATTTATATGTAAGAAATCACCAGGTAAGCTTTATAGCAAATAAATCAATGTAGGTGATGTGAGTACCAGGTACAGGAAAATATTTGCATGATTTAAACCTACCTCTGTTCTACTCCTGTTCATAGTTACACTAAGGGTGTAGACATGTGGAGCATTGGCTGTATTCTCGGAGAGATGCTGCTTGGAAAGCCACTTTTTCCTGGAACATCAACAATGAATCAAATAGAGCAGATCCTGAGGGTCATCCCTGCTCCATCCCCAGAAGGTGGGACTCTGCTGTGGGGAAAGGTATCTAGAGAAGGGGTTAAGAATGGAAGAAAGCAGCCCTGCTGGGTCAAGGAAGAAGGTATCTCTCATTACAGAAATGAAAATCTTCATCTTGAATGTTAGTGTTAGAGGAAAATAAGAAATTCAGATATTGTGGTGCTTCTGCATCTGTTACTATGAGAATGCAAGTTTATGAAGTGTATGATTAATAAATAGGAATTCAAAAATCAGCTTAGAAAATTCGTTAGTAAATATTCCATCTCCCTTCCACAGATCTCCAACTGAGTTTTATGAGGATAATTTCCTATGTTAATATCAAATATTGGCTTTCCATCACAAACTGTGTAGCTCTGCCAATCCTCATCTTGGCAGTGACAGTGTCTTTTTATTATTGCAGATATTTTGGCTCTGCAGTCAGAGTACAAGGCCTCAGTTATTAGCCACATGAGTTCCCGGTAAGTTTGAGGTGTTCCTGTGTCTCAAATCATCTAATGTAGGACCATGGAGTCATGGAACAGTCAGAAGTTTGAGTGGGAAGGGACCTTAAAAAATCATCTCATTCCGCCCCCCTGACATGGACAGGGATACCTTTCACTAGACCAGGTTGCTCCAAGCCCCATCCCCCCGGACTTCCAGGGATGGGGCAGTCACAGCTTCTCCAGGAAATCATTCCACTCCCTCAGGACCCTCACAAGCAATAATTTCTTCCCAATACCCCATCTAACCCTGCCCTCTGGCAGTGGGAAACCCTTTCCACTCGTGCTGTCACTCCAGGCCCTTGTCCAGGGTCTCTCTCCAGCTGTCTTTGAGCCTCTTACGGCACTGGAAGGGGCTCTAAGTTGTCTCCTTAAATAAAAATTATTTACAAGATGAGTAAGATTTGGTGCTTAAAACTGATTTTTTGGAAGATACTTTATTCTTTATTATGTTCACAATTATATTTGGGATTTCAAAATGCAAAACCAGATTTTTAAATTTTATCTTCTCTGTAACTTACAGAGAAGTATGTTTCTATAATCTCAGGTCTAGATTTGTGGGATCATGGGGCTGGAAAGTGGTGAGCTTTAAGGTCCCTTCCCAGCCAAACCATTCTAGGATTCAGGGATTATTACACACTGTGGGTGAACTCGTGTCTGGTGTCACCTTGATGTGATCCTGGAACTGTCACTCCTGCCCTCACTGGGAATTAGACACTGAGAGCTTGTATCACTTTTTTCCTGACTTCTAGGCAGCGAGTAGCATTTGAGGAGATTTTCCCATCCTCTACTCCACTGCCTGCCTTGGATCTGCTGAAGAAACTTCTGGTATTTAACCCCGACAAACGGCTCACAGCAGAGGAGGCTCTGCAGCATCCTTATGTGAGAAGGTGAGACTGACACCAGTATGCAGCTTCCCCTGATACATTCTGATACGTTACAAACCTGACCTTGGCACGAATTTTCTTTAGATGCATTACAGAAAAAATGGCAAAGCTAATTCTTTATCTTCTCCAACCCTATTTACATTAAACAATGAGATTGTTTAACAGTCCTGTTCAAATTTTAATATCCAGTCAGTGAATTACATGATGTGTTCTCATTTTCTCAGATTCCACTGTCCTTCCAAGGAGCCCTCTTTGGATTTTGATGTGATCCTTCCTTTGGGTGATGATGTCCAACTGTCTGTGGCAGAATATAGAAATAAATTATATGAGGTACTTCCATCCTATTTTCCCAAATCCTAATCCTCCAGGTAACCTGCCATTCTTGCACACACTTAAAAAATTCTGTTATTTTCTTGTCTTTGTGTTCCCCTGGGCTTTCTGTACCTGCTGGCACAGTTACACCTTGGTGTTTGATCAGCCAGTTCCAGTTCAGTCATAATCTTTGAGAGACCTTTACATGTCAGATTCCCACAGGGCAAAGAAAAATCTCTGAAACATGATGTCTGAAAAAGATTCATAGAATGGTTTGGGTTGAAAGGTACTTTAAAGATCACCTAGTTCCAAAATGGTTTCTTACCCTGTAAAATAAATTGCAGATATTTATAAGTATTCCTCTTTATTTTGATGTTTTATTTTTCTGCTGTATTTCTGTATCAGGTCTAACCAGCTTTTCTGTTCTGCAGATGATCCTTGAAAATAAGTCAAAGAGCCTTCCAAAGGAGCAAGGGTGGAGAGAAAACATTCAGCTGAGACAGTCTGAATCCACACTCCTCCCAGGTTTCAGCTCGGTGACTGTACCCATCAGGAAAGTCCAGCAAGAACCAACACCCCCTCTTCTAAACCCTTCACATGTGCACACTGGAGCCACAGCTGGGGACCAGCCAAAAGTACCTAGCCAGAGCAAGGATTTGGCCGGAACTGTATGTCAGAGATCACAGATTAGTGTGATGATGTACAACCCCATCACACACACCACTGTGCAAAGTAGGTACCACCCTCCTACACTGGGGTGTAACCCACCTAGTGTGGGGAAGAGAGAATGAGTGCTGTAAAAGAAAGTAAGGGAATTTTCATTGTAAAATGAGGGGCTGAAAGTGTGGGAGGGAAATTACATAAGAACAAAACACTGTTGAATGAGTGTTGAGTATGGGACTGTCCCTTCCTCAGTCAGTGTGTTCTGTGTTCTTCTGATTTTCCTACTTTCTCTCATGTTTTTCCTTCTGCAGGAAATGCAAATCCTGGTGTTGGGATCAGGAACTGTTCTGCACCACCTCAACAGTCCAGAATCTCCAACAATGAAAAACTAGGGAGACAAACCACATGGATAAACACTCAGCTCTCTCCTACAAGTGTGCAGAACCTTTACAATGTGAGTAGCTTAACTTCTAGTCCTTACTTGTGGTAACCTGGGTCTCAGCAACTCCATATAGTGCTCCAGGCAGAGTGGCTGGAAAGCTGGAAAAGGTCACCTGCTGGTGCTGATGACAGTAGCTTGAACATGAGACCAGGTGTGCCCAGGTGGGCAAGAGGCCAACGGCACTTGGCTTGTACCAGCCACGGTGTGGCCAGATGCCCAGGGCAGTGCCTGTCCCCTGTGCTGGACACTGCTGAGGGACCTCCAGTCCTGAGGGCAAGTTTGGGCTCTTCACAACAAGAAAGGAGGGGCCCCATTGAGGGGTTGGAGTGTGTCCAGAGGAGGGAACAGAGTCTGGAGCAGCAGCAGTAGCTGTGGAGAAAAGAAGGCTCAGGGAGGACCTTCTCTGTCTCTGCGACTCCCTGACAGGAGGTTGCAGTCAGGTGGGGGTCAGGATCTGCTCTCAGGAAGCAAGTGACGGGATGAGAGGAAATGGCCTCAAGTGGGTTCCAGGAGAGGTTCGGGTTGGATATTGGAAAAAAACCCAGATGCAAAGGGCTGTGCAGCTGTGACACAGACTGCCTCAGGGCAGTGGTGGAGTCCCCATCCCTGGGGAGACTTAATGGCCACGTGGACGTGGCACTAGGGGACATGGATTACCGGTGGCCTTGGCCGTGTTGGGGGAGCAGTTGGACTCAGTGGGCTTAGAGGGCTTTTCCAACCTCAGTGATTCTGTGGTTTCATGATTCTGTGGTTCTGATGGATTGCTGTTGCTGAGCTGTGAGGGTGTCAGTCTTCCCTGATCTTGGCCATGCTTTCTTGCTGAAGTCATCACCCTCACTGGGTTCTTTAATGACCTCTTGCTCCTGCTTTTTTTCTTCCTGAGCTGGCTGTCTGCTGCTTGGTGACTGCTGGCACCTGCAGTGGTGATCGGAGGAAGCTTATGACAGAGGAAGAGTATGGAAGGAGGCACCACAGATTCACAGAATCATACACTGCTTGGGTTGGAAGGGACCAAAAAACTCACCTTCCACCCCTCTCCCGTGGTCAGGGACACCTTCCACTAGCTCAGGTTGTCAGAAACTTTCAAGCATGCCCATTAGCACACTTGCAATCCCCCTCTCTGATTTGGAATCCGTTCCAAAATGTTTTGAGAGAAAATTCCCCAAGATGGGACTTGCTGCACATGCAGGTGTACACATGACCAATGCATTTGGAAGAATCTTTAGGGAATTGCGAACAACTTTCTGTGACTAGAAGAGCAGAAGAGGGAGAAGATCATCCTACATGTGCCCTGAGTTTGTGTTTGTCTCCTGAGAGGATAGTGCTAACCAAAGCCAAACCTGTGTCCTATTTGCATTCTGGAAAGCTGATTCCAGGCTGTTAACTTTTCTTGGCTTTTCTTTCTCATACAGAATCCTAGAAACTCTCAGTGTCGCAGTAAAGATGTTCGTCCCCTTCTGAAGCCCAGTAAAAAGATGTTCCAGATCACTGCAAACATGGGAGCTGTGGGTGATCCAAAGGCATCCATGGGCAGCTATTCCCAAGCCTATGGAACCATCAGTAAATCTGCGCTGCAGAGTCTTCCAATAGCAAAGGCCTCCAAAAATCCTGAGCAGTGACTGTGGAGATGTTCCAGACAGGTGAAGTACAGCTCATCCTTCAGCTCCTGACTAAGCAAGGGCAGCAGGGGAGAGCAAAATATGAGGAAATGCTTTATTCATTGCTTAGGACAACGTCCTTCTTTCCTCTGGACAAGCTAATAGGAAAGGGAATCCAACCCCTCTGCCTTCAGTCTCAGCAGTCAAGGACACAGTGTGTTTGCTCTCACACCCTGAGAACAGTGAATGCTGTCGGTTCGTATTCCTCGTTTGAATTACTGCAAAAAATCACAGAAAACTGCATTATTCTGATACTTGAGTGTTTTTAGACATATTCAGGGTCCAGGGGAGCCTCCTAAAGTTCAACAAAGCCAAGTGCAAGGCCAAGAAAATGCTCTGAGGGCTGGAGCGCCTCTGCTCTGGAGATAGGCTGGGAGAACTGGAGGTGTCCAGCCTGCAGGAAAGGTGGCTCTGGGAAGACCTTTGAGCCCCTTCTCAGCCTCTAAAAAAAAACAAACAACCTCTCTAGGAGAGCTGGGGAGGCACTTTGGACACAGGCCTGGAGTGACAGGACAAGGGGGAATGGCTTCCACTGCCACAGGGCAGGGTTAGGTGGGATCTTGGGAAAGAATCCTTCCCTGTCAGGGTGGGGAGGCCCTGGCACAGGTTGCCCAGAGAAGCTGTGGCTGCCCCATCCCTTGAAGTGTTCAAGGTTGGACGGGGCTTGGAGCAACCTGGGAGAGTGGAAGGTGTCCCTGCCATGGCAGGCAGGGGTTGGGACTGGGTGACCTTTAAAAGGTCCCTTCCAGCCCATCCAGGGATTCTTCAGCAGTCTGCCTAAATGGTGGGTATTTTTTTGAGTAGAATGGGTAAGTGTTCTCTGAAGACCGTGAAGACCTAACTCTTCACAGGTAATCTTACAACCCTTCAGTCATTTCTATGACTGTTCTAGGCTAGATGAACAGAGTTCATTATGGTCTGGTTTTGTTAAAATCAAGTAGAAAAGCATTAGAAATACAGATGGGTTCTTCTACAATATTTAATTTTATTAGCTTCTGTTGTGTGTAATATTGTAATAATAAGTTCTTTATATGGCACTGCATAAAATCTTGTCTTTCAAAGCAGCATTTACTGTGTTGAGAAGGAAATTGCCTATTGGTAGGCAGTCTTCTTCAGGGAATTGGACATTTTTATTGTTTTTGCTTTAAGAAAGCAAAATTTCATGAGATGCTATTGCTGCGACATTGTAAACGTTTTTCCAGGTTACACTGGGACTACAGGAAACTTCATATTCCTGTTTCAGTGATTATTTTGGATACATTTTCCTCATTAACTTGAAGGTCTTGTCTCTGTCCCTGAGGTTTTACTCTGCCTGTGAAGAATGGTTGTTATCCCCCCCAGCTCTCTCAGCTGCTCATGCTGCTCCAGATCTGTCACCTCATGAACTGCAGTTACACTGTCAAGGAAGTCACGACTTGGCCAAGGCAGGATTTTACTTTAGATGCTTATTTAAACTCAGACTCACCTGAAAAAGCCTCCTAAAACCAAGCTCTTCTCCATCACTAGCACCGCAGCAGGTTCTTTCAGCTCAGCCCCTAAAATAAGTAATTCCCTATACACAGAGAAACAAACCACAAGCAAACCAGCCCCCGCAGGCTCAGGAATTGGAAAATACAAAAAAGCTGGGCCTGTGCTGCTGGGGAAGATCAGAACCAGAGACTAGGCCAAAACATTGATTATGACTATTTTTTTTTTTCTGTATGTAAACCTTCAAAAAGGTGTCTGACTCATTGTGAGATACAGAAAAAGAGTAACTTCACCTGAGAAACCACTGAGGTTTAAATACTTTTTCCAGTTAATACCTGTGTGTGTGTCTGTATGCATTTATCTTTTCTGGCCCAAAATCAAGTACTGAATTTTCTATTCTTTTTTTTTTTTTTTTCTTTTTTGAATGGTTTTGTCTGCTGAAAATATTCCCTGGGTTTAACAGAGACTATCACTTAGTTTTGTACGGTAACAGACTTGTTTTTTAAGCATGTTGGCATTTTAATTGTTTTATTTGGAACATATTGTGATAAGGTTGTTTGATACCACCTGACTTTATTGAGCAAACTGTGCCATGGGAGGCTCATGCTGGAGTTTGACCTCATACTGCGGTTTGTAGCCATCACAGACAAGTTTCTTCCTCGTTTCCATGTGACAGTCAGTGATTAAATGGAATTAAATAGGATTTCTAGGATCATTTTTTGGTCTTGAAGGTCCCCAGGATCTTGGGCATGAATTTTCCCATTTTCTTGTCTTTGGCATCTGTGTCATACTCCTCTTCACTGGGACTCGTGTGTTCATCCTTCTTGCAGAACACCTCAAACCTGCTGTAGACTCGCTTCTCCTTACGCATGTTCTCCATTTTTTTCAGGAGGGTGTCTCTATCCTCTGATGGCTGCCTCTGGAGGTTCCGTTTCTGGCTCCCAAAGCTCTCAGACCTGTGGATGTTGCAGCTTTTCTCCTTTTCCCCTTTTCTTTCCAAGCTTGTGGTTGACCTGGAGAGGTCAGGGTTGCTGGTGGATGGCAGCTGCTTGGCCAGCTCGGCTCTGTTCTTCTGGCTGTTGGCAGAGATCTGCTCCAGGATCACCTTGGTGTCGTCACGCAAGTTGCTGCTGTACAGGATGTTGGCTGTGGAGGAAGGAAACCTCCCTTGTGTTGTCTGGCTGCTCTTGGGAGGGAGAGGTGCTGTGAATTTGTGGGTTTTTTCTTCTTCCATTGCTTCCTGGCCATCCGCTATCGATGATCGTTTGAGAACCACTGCCTGCTTGTCACATTTCCCACTCTCAGAAGCAGGTTCCTCCTCCAATTTCTTTTCACCTTTAGGGTTCAAAAGCTGCTTCAGCCGTAGGGACCCTTTTCTTAGAAACTCCATGGGGTTCTGCTCTTGTTTTGAACAGTCTTCCTCAGATTTGTTGAGAGAGCTGTCAGACCCTTGACTTCTAGACAGGCTTTCTAGAACTGAGGATGCAGTACTTGCCCTAACCTGTGGTTTCTTCATTTCTGTGTTGACTAATTTTGGAGAGTCTTCTCTGAAGGTCACTCTGTCCTTCTTCTCTGGAAGAGCCAATTTCTGAGTGTCTCCTACAAATATCAGGCTCTCCTTCTCTGGAAGAGGAGGTTTGTTCTCAATGGGGTAAAATCGGGATGACAGCTTGTCCACCTTAGTGCCAAGATGTGCCAGGGGATCTTTACTCAACACATCCCCAAGCTGGGGGGTGGATGAGGCCATTCCAAATGCTCTGTCCAACTCTCCATGCATTTTGTAAGTACTGCAGGAGTCTTTGGAGTCCAGCACCCTGCTCTCCAGAATCTTATACTGCACAGATTTGGTACATTTCTTCTCTGTGTTCTGTGATTCCTCCTGTAGGTAACCTGAAACAGCTTTGGTGTGGGTGACTGTGCCCCGTTCCATGTCCTTGCCCACAGCTTTGTACTTCTCCAGCAGCTCAGCCACTTTGGAGGAGGCAGCTGTCTTCACTGTTTCATTGTCCTTTGTTAACTCACTGGACATTTGCTCTTTTTGGATCATCTGCACCTTTTCTATTGTGGTGTTGGGTTGATCTAATTTGGCAGCACTGAAAATCAGAGAGGACCTGAGCCTGGAGCTCCTCTGGATCAAGGGATTTATCCTGGACCTGAAGGCATCTGGTTTCATTATAGAGTTTTCTTCACCTGCTCTATCAGGATCTGCAGATTCTTTGGCACTGTCAATTCCCAGTGCCTTGCTATTGAAAGGCATGGGGGATTTGAAGGCTGGGACGAGGTCGGTGGGGTGCTTTGTGAGGGGATCCCCAAGAGCATCGTTATATGCCTCGGACTCCATCGGCATTGGGAGCCCTTCATCTGGTTCAGACTGGTATGCACTGAGGTACGAAGAAATCCTCCAGTTCCGTAACCCTGTTCTGTTTTCCTGCATGCTCTTGTCATCATCCTGGTCTTCATCCTTGTCCTGTAGGAACAGGCGCTGCTCCAGGCTCTGCTTCTGCGTGGGAGAAGTCTGGCAAATGAATTTCTGTCCTATATTCTGCCTCCGTAGCATCATTCCCATGGGGCCATTGCCCGCAGGGTTCAGCTGGTCAGAGCCGTGTCTCACCTCCCTGGAAGAATTTGAGGGCACGTAATCCAGCCGTAAGGGGAAACCCTCTTGTGGGAAACTGGGCTCCAGTTCAGGGTATCGGGGTCCCTCTCCATAGTCTTCCAGTTCATTGAATCCTGGCCTCCCACCTCGAATCCTCTCAAAGAATCCCTGAGGTCTGCCAGAAAGATGGGGATGTTCAAACTGGTACTGGTAGAACTGGTCCTTCTGGAAATGACTGGATTGGATTTTGAACTCGTCCATGTTGTTCATGAACATCTGCCGGGTGTACTGTTTGGCAGAAGCAAAATTTTCAAACGTTCCTTCTGCAAAACTGTGTCTCTTAAAAGCATCCAGCTCCAGCTGCTTGGAACGGAGGAAACCCCTGACTGGATCCATCTGGGAATTCTCCATTTCCACCTTTTTATACATCCGCATGGCTGATCCCTCCACAGTGTGCCGCAGCATGTCATCCCGTCGAAAATTGGAGAGGAAGTACCTGTCCGGATCTACTCTGTCCATGAAGGAGGGGAAGAGACTCTCATCCCTCTGGAACATCAGGGGGCCTTTTTTGGGAAAGAAAGGCATGTTATTGCCAAAGGGAGCCATGGCGAACGAATTTTCTGCCTTTGCCAAGACATTGGCTGGAGGAATGAGAGGTTCTGACTGTGCAAACAAAATGCGGAATTCTTCATCAAAGCTGGCCACCAGCTCACCCTGGAAGATGTGTGCAATACTCCTGTGAATCTTCTCAAAGGACCACATGAAACTGTAGAGAGAACAGAAGTGATGGAGGGTGTTACCACAGAGAGGAATGACGGGTTTGTCTTTACAAACAAGCTGTGGGTCTGCTGATAAGATGCAGCTATCAGTAAAAGACAACGGAAACAATGGGATGGATTCCACTAAAAGATCAAAGAGGCACTGAAAGAGTATCATGAATTCCACAAAAGTTAAGAATTAAGAAGGGATTATGCGTGGGGGGGGGAAAAGGTATCCCAGGTATCAGGCGTTCAGGGAAGCCTGTACCTCTCAAGTACCTCAGCCTATGGGGCAAGAGAGAAGGGACAAGTGGCCGAGAATTAGGATAAAAAGGAGGCTGCGCCCTCCAAAAATTTGAGAGACCCCAGGGGAATGGCCCATGGCCTCTCCCTTTATTCTAATAAAGTAAAAGGACTCCTCTGTCTCCTTTTTGGACCTAAACCTCTGGTGTTCGTGGATTAATTTTCCTGACACCACTGAGTAACTCAGCTGTACTGGTTTTCATTAAAACATTTGCTCACCTGAAGCAAATTCTACATTTTCTGGTTGGGCAGAAATAGGGCAAAATAACAGTAGTAATTTCCCCTGCAGCTACTTGTTACACATGACTGGTCCCAAATCTAGTAGCTTGATTGATATGGGATCACATCTTTGCAGAGAAATTTTACAAGGCAAAAAATGGTTTCTGTTCTAAAAAGCCAGTCAGTTGTGTCACTCAGAGCGTGAGCTGATGATAATCCCTATGTGAAGTAGATGTTCCTGTCTTTAACACTGTCAGGAATGACCTGAACGACAGTCAGTGTGTACCCTCAGCACCTGGCAGGGTGACCCCAGTCAGGGGGACCCCAAAGGCTGGGGAGCTGTGCCGACATGAACCTCTGAAAAGACAAACCCAAGATCTTACTCCTGGGGTGGCACAATCCTTCCACCCACACAGTTTGAGGGGGACTGAACAGAAGGAACTGGGCTGGAGATGAGAGAGGAAGATGTTCAGTGTTCTGGCATTCATCTTCCCAAGTCATCATTTTTCCCTATCTGGTGACCAGTGGGAAGCAGAGAAGAGACCCCTTATTTTGTCTCGTCTGTGTGCGCAGGTTTGCTGTAGCTGTTAAAACTGTATCACAACCCAGGAATGTTCTCACCTTTACAGTTCTTCACCACATCCTGCTGGGAATCATGAGGGACCATTTGTGTCCCACCTTGGCTGGCTGCTGGGCTTAACCAAAACCCTTAGAACTACTGTCTTTTTTTTTTTATTTCCCACAGATTTTTTAATTCTTAATGTGAAGGAAGCTTGGTTTGGGGTTGTCTGGGCTCAAGGACTTCTTTAGTTGGTGCATCTACCTCCACTGCAAATTGGAGTACTTTTCCCAAAAAACTGCTGCTCAGTGTTCTTCAGTGAGCAAAACTTTTGTCCCTCATATCCGTGTGGAAGTGGCAGAATGCTGCTTTACCAATTCACCAGCCTGTCTCTCAGAATCCCAGACTGGTTTGAGTTGGAAGGGACCATCACACTTTGTTTCACCCCCCTGCCATGCACAGGGACACCTTCCACTAGCCCAGGTTGCTCCAAGCTTTGTTGAGTATCATCTTGAACACTTCCACAACTTCCCACTTCAGAAATGACACAATATTTGAAAGCCCAAAGCACATGGGAGTGTGGCAGAAGTAGTCCTGAACAATTACCTTGATGCTCTCATAAACAAAAAATGATCCAATTGGAACAGTTAGTTGTTTGGTACAGCATCAAATGTAATTCTTTTCAAACATCAGGGAAAAAAGCCAAAGTGGAATCTTATTATCAAGGAATATGCACTTTAATCAGATTCTTATATATTTTCCTTCAAATGCTGTGTTTTAAAATACCCTTAATTCTATTTGCTTATCTTCCACCAAGAGAGGTAACTCATGGTAGGCTTTAAGCAACCTGGCCTAGAAGGTCTTCCTGCCAACAGCATGGGGAGAAGCCCTATGAGCTTTAGGGTCTATCCAACCCAAACCATTTTGTGACTCTATTATTACATTCTTAGAGCATGACAGCGTGATATCCCATCATGCTTTCAATATGTGAAGGAGAAATTCTTCTACTGCAATTCTCTAAAAAAATTTATTCTTCCAAAAATGAATGCCTTAGCTGGTAAGATTGTTGTTCCCAAAAGGATGGTAATGGCTGATCTCAATCCTAACTAAAACCACCCATCACTAAAACCATCCACCTCTCTGTTGTCCAGAGAAGCTGGCCTGTCCCTGCAAGTATCCAAGGCCAGATGGGATGAGGCTTGGAGAAATCTGGTCTAGTCGAAGGTGTCCCTGCCCATGTGGGGCTGTTGGGGTGGAACAGTATGAGCTTTCAGGTCCCTTCCCACACAAACCATGCTGTGACTTGATGATTCTGTGTGCGGAGGTCTAAATTCATTTGATCCAGACTAAGACGCAAATCTTACATTCCTTACTCTATGGCAAATTCTCCCTGGAATGGATCAGATGGGAGCTGAGCTCCTCTGTAGACAGCCCCTTGCACAAAGTACCTGAGTGTCTCTTTCTCTGAACTGGACAGGGCTCCTCACCTGTAGTTGCCACTCAGCACCACCATGCAGTCCACCAGCAGGAACTTCTCCTTCAGGTGCCCCTTGAAGGACATCCCCGTGCGGCAGTAGTAGGTTGGGCCAGACACTGTCCTCACCCTCAGGAACTGCAAACCAGAAAGGCACTGACTCAGATGGGACCCTCATTCCCTCCTGTGACCCTCCTTCCCTGTCTCGTTTTAACCTCCATCCTGCCACTGGGATTATTCTCTAGCTCCAGTGGTTCTGCCTGCAGACACACCGATGAACAAAACCCTTTCTCAACACGTCTTCAGCCTTCACCTCATGTCATGCCAGCTCTCCTCACTTTCTTCATACTCATCTTTCACCAGGCTACGGCCCATTCTCCCCTTTCTCAGGTGTTTCCTGCCATACTGGCCCTCTGTGTTGCAGGACACACCCCCTTAGAACACAAATCAGGTAGGACAGGTCTTGGCTCACCTCCACATAGTTCAGGTTGACTCTGCACTTAGCAGCTGTGTCAAGGAAAAGCTGGGAGTTCATTTCATCCAGCAGGATGTAGACAGGCACTCGGCGAGAAGCAGCATCCAGCACCTCAAAGAGCAGATCCACATCCGTGAAAATGTCCATCACAATGGCCACCACCTGGGGAAGGGATGCAGGGACACGTCAGCCACCCATGCTGGCTCATGCCCTGACCAACCATGTATCCCAGCTTCTCACGCCCCAAAGCTGCACTTTCCCCATCTCAGCTTCCTCTTGAAACAGGAAACATCCCAATTAAAGGTCCCATTAAGCACTGTGGACCCCAAACTGGAAAGGTAATTTCTGTCCAGGAAGGTGCATGTTCTGTGTATGCAGGTGAGGGGAAAACTCCCTGGGTGTTTCCTGATTCATCAATCCAATGATTCCATTGATTTTTTGGCCATGTAATCACACTGGATGGTGTGTGGAGCTGGTCCCCCCATGCCAACATCCACGTGCCATTTTTAGGTAACTTCCTGGCCAGCATTCAGGCAGCCACTAATCAGCTGCATCCATGTGCTGATTATATGGGAAGCAGCTTCACAGGTCAGCCTTCCTGTCCTTCCTAGCTCCCTGGATATAAATACTTGATGGAAAGGGTGTAAGGAAGAAGGAGCCAAACTCAGTGGTGTCCAGGGAGAGGATAAGATACAAACTGAAACACAGGAAATTACAGTTCAGTTACAGAAAAGCCTCTGGGATTCATCATTATGGGAACAGAGAGGTTTAGTCTCCACCCTTGGAGATGCTCAAGGACACAACCTGAGTGACCCTCTCTAACTGACCTCCTCTGAGCAGGGGGGCGGACAGATCCAGTTCCAGAGGTCCCTTCCAATCTCTAATGTTTTGGAGTTCTGTGAACTCTTGGTGTATTTTAGCATGGCCTTGGACACTGTGCCATGACAGCAGAGCAGAGCCAAGCTTTAGTACAGTCAATGGTGGATTTGAACAGTCCTGCTCCTTTGTCAGGTTCTGGAAGCAAAGTTAAGAGAATTGTCAGAGGACCTGATGTTGCTCAGCCTGAAGGACAGAAGGCTCCAGGGAAACCATACTGCACCTTCCAGTGCCTAAAGTGGCTCCAAGAGAGCTCAGGAGGGACTTTGGACAAGGGCCTGGAGTGACAAAACAAGGGAGAGTGGCTTCCCACTGCCAGAGCGCAGAGTTAAATATCGGGAAGAAATTGTTGCCTGTGAGGGTGGCAGGCTCTGGGACAGCCTGCCCTGAGAAGCTGTGGCTGCCCCATCCCTGGAAGTGTTCAAGGTTGGACAGGGCTTGGAGTAACCTGGTCTAGTGGAAGGTGTCCCTGCCATGGCAGGGGAGTGGAACTGGGTGAGCTTAAAGCTCAAACCACTGCATTATGATTCTCTATTCTGATGCTTCTCTGGCACACGTGTGATTTACCTCTGCTCTATCTGGGCTTTCCCTGTCTTACCTGCTGAGCTGCTCGAATCATCCTGCGAGCCTCCTCTTTAATACTGGGGTTGTCTGGTGGGGGTGGCTGCACCAGTGTTGTCACCTCTGTTCCCCTGAACCCAAAGACCATCGGCCAGCCCAGGTCAAGCTCAGGAACAGCAAGATCTGAGTTCATGGGCCAGTAAGTCCCGGAGGATCCATCCATGTCATTGTCCCCTGCAGTGTCCGTGCTGCCCTCCTGGTTGGCGTACTGCGGCTTCTGGAGGTTCTGGATTATGTGATCTACCTCAGAGCTACAGAGGAAATCGGGGGCTGCCTCCTCGGCCAGGAAGCGCTGGTAACTCTCCTTCCCCTCCTCTGTGAGCACATCCAGGGCCAGGCGGTAATACTCCTTGTAGTGGGGGGGAAGGTAGTTGGGGTCAAGGGGGTTGTCCCCCTGTGAAGAGCTTTGGGATCGACGAGCCATCAGGGGAGGGAAAGCTGGAGGGAAAGAAAAAACATCCATGAGAGCGGTGTCACGACAGCAACACATCTTCCCCATAGAGCAAAGGCAGAGATTAAAAAAACATGGAGCAATGCTGGAGAAAGTTCAATCCAAAGGCATGGGAGCCTAAAATTAGGCAAAGGTGTGAGTCACTTAACCATTACCTTCACACAGTTAACTGTTTTGGGCCAAAATAAGGAACAAATCAACCAGGCAGCCCTGGGATAAGTAAGGCCAATGCATCCAACAGAATGCCCAACTTTCTCTTTTAGGCTGTTGGTTGCTAAGCTTCAATTTATCATTTGTTTTAAAGTCAAGAGCAAAGCTGTAGGTGGTTATTATCTATACTCCATTAAAATTAATTTTCAAGTGCTACAGAAGTTATTTACTATGTGTAATGTAACGAAATTACACATAGTAAATAACTAAACGAAAAGTGCCTGCTTGAACACAAGGGCACCCTCTGGACCTTTATAAATTGGGTGTTATAACCACCTCAGCACATGAACAGAAATAGGTGGCGCATGGGTGCAGGTGAGTATAAGGGTGTCCTGCTGCTGTAACACAGTCAGAAGGCAGAGGAGTCTTCATGAGATGAAGAAATAAAAAACAAAGGATGTGATCACGTCTTCTCTCTCCTTGTGTTGAGAAAAAACAGAGCTGAAGGGGCTCACATGCAATATTTGATAATCGTCTATAGGGGACAATCATTTAAGACTGTAGATAAATCTGATTTTAACCCATTTTTGAAAGAAAAGCTTGTTGTGCCACAACAGTAATATCTGACTGATCCACAGATTGCTCAAAGCACTTTGGCTTTAGACTCTGAACTAATGTCAGTGCTGGAATCTTCTCTTCCTGCATCCCACCACTGAGGTGTGTGCCAGAAGAGACTTCCTCATGATCCCCAAAGGGTGAGTGACTCCTGCTAAGTTACATTACTGAAAGTGAGCACAGAACTTGAGGGTCACTGCTGTTGCTGTTGCCATCCAACACTTCTGCTTCCAAAATGGGAAGGATTGCCGTGGACTGGGAGGAAGATAAAGACTTCAGACTCAGACTGTAACTCAGCTGTAAGGATAAACTAGTTTCAAGTTCTTATATGACCACCTGCCTAGCACGCAGCAGTGCTTGTTACTCCTGCCTCAAACTCCCACAAGTTACTCCTGCTCTAAACTGAAACTCCTGATAAAGCTGCATGAAACAAGAGGAAAAATTATAGTCTTAATATAAGGATAGGAAAATCCAACAGGCCCATATGTGATGCATTGCAACAGATAATCATCTTTATAGTCCACACATGCAGCTGCCTTTGCAGTCTGAATTGTCTGCATTCAATCTTCCCACTCTAATTCTGCCTTTTTCTCTCTGTGTAAGAGAAAAAAGTACAGAGCACGCCAGTATGTATCTCTGGTGGAAGGTGCCCCTGCCTATCGCAGGGGTGTGAAACAAAATGGTCTTTAAGGTCCCTTCCCACTCAGCCCATCCTAGGATTCTGTGATTTTAGGATTCTCAAGTCACCAATATTCCTGCTCTTAGCTATTCCACCAGTGTCATGTCATTTTAAGGACTTGCTCCCATGTTCCACTCATCTTGGATAGAAGAATATCCAAGATGTTCAACTCATCCAGATATAACCCACAAAGCGGAAAATGGTCCCACAGAAAACTGTTCACAGTGCTCAGTGTACAGAGACAAAGGACCAACTGCAACATTAAAAGGAAGAAGCATCAGAAGAAGTCCGTGGTACTGCTGCATAATCAAAAGAGCAGAGGAAATGTCATGCTGGTAATGGCAAAGCAATTTTATATTGATTAATACAATTATTTTACTCCAGTTATAAACGAAGAGGGAGAAGACTGAGCTTTAAATAAGCATCAGGTAATTGACTGTTATTTGGTAGGACCACGGAAAATGCCAGCACTACACAGATTCAAGAGGAACTCACAAGCCAGAGTGGGCTGAGGATATGGAAGTTTTATTTCTCATGTCCCAAAAAAAGGTGGTTTATGCCTGAACTCTGATTCCTCAGTCTAGAGAAGACATCTAAAAACTGTGACCAGGACATCTCCACTGCCAGCACAAGGACTAAATGGGCAGAAAACTAATCTTGCAGGTGGTATGTTTGGAGGGACATCCGGAAACACCTGTGCAGCTGGGCTGCACAGATTTGGAAGAACTCTCCCATTGCTCTGCAACTACCTGACAGGAGGGTGCACCCAGATGGGGGTTAGGCTCTGCTCCCAGTTTTTACAGTAAGGAGTCATTTGAGTTTCCAAAGTATTTGTGGTGCTCGGTGTGTTTATGAATAAGCAGAGAAAATGGTACCAGCAAAGAAGTAAATTTGATGCAAAAGCAAACTGATCCTCATGGGTTTCCCTGAGAATAGGAGAACACAGATATGGAGCTGGAGGTGTCCTGGTACCACTGAATACAGCAGTGGGGGTGGGCTGCTGGCCTGGCAGGGATGATCAGGGGGAGCCTGCAGGGGATGTTTGGAGGGGGCCTGGAAAACCCTGCACTTACTGTGTGTGTGTGTGGGGGGGGGTTATTTCCTCCTAAACAGACCCACAACTCAGAACTTTGAAATAAAAACCAGAAGCTGTGTTTGTGCCCCCATGTGTGTCTGCCCCAGCCCTGTGTATGTTCCATGGCTTGGAGCCACCTGGTCTGGTGGAACGTGTTCCTGCCCAGGGCACGGGGTAGAACAAGATGAGCTTTAAGGTGCCTTCCAACCCAAACCATCTTGTACTTCTGTGATTCCATTAATTGTTGGCATCCTTTAATTCCCTGGGTTGCAAGAAGAACAATACCATGTCAATGAATTCAGTTTGCATGAAAAATGCTGGTTTATAGATATAAGTAAGTAAGTAAGTAAATAAATAGCTATACACACATATGCACACGCATATACACACACGAAATTCCGGAAGATTATTTCATTAATCTTCCAAAAACATTCCCTGCCAGGTAAAGCAGAAGGGAAGAAATTACCTGGAACCCCAAAGGATATTTATCACCTTTTGTCACTTTGATGGGTGTGAGCTGAGTTCAGGTCAAGGAATAAATAAAATTTCTCCTGTTACAGCCCATCTTGCCGAATTCAGATGGATTCTACACTTAGTTCATGGATTTTTTTCAATTTTGTTTTGCTCTGTTCTAGCTCCTGGGATCACCTGCCTGCAGCTGGCAGAGCTCTGAGGCCCTGGGTCAGATTTGGTCTCATGAAGCTGCTGACTGCCAGGCTGGTTCTCCAGTTCTGGATCAAATCATCCAGTATTGGAAAAGCAATTCCTCTCCAAATCAGATGGAAGCAATCACATTGCTTCTGGCTGATATTTGTGTTCCTGAGGGAGACAGAACTGGCTTTTAAACTATCTTTTCACTTTTCACTTCTCTCTTAACTAGTCTTGATCCCATTATCCCAGTGCAAGGCTGGATTTGGTGGAGGAGCAATTCACATGCATCAGGAAATAGGAGATGGATTATACATAGTGCCACAATGCCTTGTTATTTTTTTACTACAGAACTGTACATTCCATGTATTTTGTAGGGGATTCCACGCCTTAGGCCTTGGTCCCTTTTAACAGGAATTCAGGGAACACAACGTCACATTTCCCCTCAGAGGGACAGGAGACTGGACACACATCAGTTATCAGCATGCTTCCCTGACGGCTGGATTCTCCCTGATCAGGGGCACCTAAAACAACCTGGAGAAAACTGAGGGGAGACCCCACTGCACTCCACAACTTCCTCATGAGAGGAAGAGGAGGAGCAGACACTGATCTCTGTGGTGACCAGTGACAGGACTCAAGGCAGCAGCTGGAGCTGGATCAGGGAAGGGTTACATTGGATATTAGAAAAAGGTTCACCCAGAGGGTAGCTGGGCACTGGAACAGGCTCCTTGGCAGAGTTCAAAAAATGTTTGGACAATATTCTCAAGCACATGGTGGAACTCTTGGGGATGGTCCTGTGCAGGGCCAGGAGCTGGACGCGATGATCCCTGTGGTCCCTTCAAACTCAGCTTACTCTGTGATTCCATGACTCCAAGGAGAGGTTGGCTCCTTGTTTGAACTTCACCTGCATATCTATTTCCTGCAGCTTCTTTCACCCCAGAAAATGTTGTACTTCTGGAATTCTGAACTGCCATAACTGTCAAAGAAACTGAGTCACAAACTGAAAATACCCCAAATGTAGATCTTCAGCCTGAACCTACTGATAAATAGAGAATTTTACTTACTTACAAACTTACTTATTTTATTTAATTAGGAATTTCCTTTATTTGCTGGTGCAAATTTACAAAATCTTCTGATACAAGTAGTGAGGATTTGGGGGAGAAATGAGGATGCTAGAAAGATTAAGGTGTGACAATTTGCTTGGGGGGTCTTTACAATGGGCAACAAAATATTCTTTATAATGGGTAATAAGATATTCTGTGTGCAGGTACAGCTCAGGCACTGAACTGTCAGTGGGTACAGGAGATGAGCTCATGTCAACCCAGCACCTGCAGCTGTAAGCAGCTGTGTGATGTGTGCAGCCAGAGGAACCCTTGAACATCCCTCCTTCCATTCCCACGACAATACTGGAAAACTAAGGCCCTGAAGTCCCTTAGTCCAAAAGCCCTGCAGTGCACATCCAGAAGGGAAGAGGAAAGCTCAAGCACATCACCAACGCCCTCCATGCCTTCAATAGCCACAATTTTATTGGGAAAAGTTTCCCAGGAAGAGTGGGAGAGAACTGTCCTGGCATTAGACAGGAAAGGAATTTGGCTACATCCTGCCAATATGACCTGGGGAAAAATTCCAGCAATTGTTTTACGCTGGATTTTTTGAGCAGAAAACACTGATACAGGACCTAAGAATTTCTTCAGACTACTGAGCACACTGGCAACATCCCTACTGATCTGGCAACATCCCTACTGATCCTGCAGCCAAGCTCCTGGTGCTTCAAGGAAAGAAAAATTCCAGAAGGTAAATTAGGCATCAAGGGGGGAAATCTACTTCTCCCCATCAACGAGCCCTTAGGTCTTGGGAAAGTCACTATAAATAAAGTGCAAACAAACTATAGCCAGGGCAGCAATTGAGGTGTTCACAAAGAGGCACTCCATGTCACCTGGGATGCCTGAAGGTACCTAGCCTGGCCTCCAGCTGCTGTCGAGGAGGCTGCGACTCTCTGCACGGCTGGTGTCACACCTGCTGTACTTTAGATGCCCAAAGGCACCTGGAATGTGCCAAAACCCTCAAGTTTCAGAACCAGGATTACTCCTCAAGGATCAATGATGAAATGAATATGTATAATGTGCCTATCTGCACCCCCTTACAGGTGATGGGAAGTAATACTAATATCCAAGAAATAAGGGATAGGATTCATCTTCTAACAGACATTCTCATGTTTGTCCAAATATTCTCTTCATTTTTCTCCCAGACATTAACAAAACAGCCTCCTAAAGCCTCAGTGCTCAGATCTGAGCTGTTTTAACTCCAAGATTCCCCCTTACCCTGCCACACAATTCATCCCACCAAGATCCTGCTTGGAACTGTCAATGCTTTATACCAGAATTTACCTGGAGGATGGGAGGCAACTTTGACAGGAGTGTGAGTCAGATATTGGGGACACACTCTTCCCTGTGAGGGTGGGGAGGCCCTGGCACAGGCTGCCCCGAGAAGCTGCAGCTGCCCTGTCCCTGGCAGTATTCAAAGCCATGCTAGATGGAGGCTTGGAGCAACCTGGGATAGTGGAAGGTGTCCATGCCTGTTGTAGTGCATCTAAAAATCTTGGTATCTCCCAAGGGTAAAACTCACCTCTGGTTTGTATAATGTTAGTTCCTACCTGAAAACCTTCTTTCCCTTCCCCCTTCCCATTGGCTGTGACCTCCCTGTATCCCCTAAACACCCCCACCCCCTAGTATAAGAGATAAGACCAGGGCATTTCTGTCTCTCTCTTGCCCGGGATGGACGACAGACAATAAACCCGGGATTATTCCAGCAATTTTGAGCCTCCTGTGTCTAGATACTTTGAGTCCGTGTTGTATCCACTCCAGGACCCCCTCCTCCGCCTGTGCCCTGAGACCAGCGGGGCTCTCACCACAGGGGGTGGGACAGAGGGGTCCCACCCGGAGAAGGATTACAACACATGCCCATGGCAGTGTTGGGGGGCTGGATGAGATTTAAGGTACCCAAAACATTCTATGATTCCTTCTCAACACCCCATCTAAACTCTGCCCTTTGGCAGCGGGAAGCCATTCCCTCTTGTCCTGTCACTTCAGGCCCTTGTCCAAAGTCCCACTCCAGCTCTCCTGGAGCCCCTTTAGGCACTGGAAGGGGCTCTCAGGTGTCCCAGGAGCTTTCTCCAGGCTGAACCCCTCTCAGCTGTCCCAGTCTCCTTCCAGAGCAGTGGAGTTTCAGCCTACTCCTATGTGTCACAGTGGCACTACTTCACACATTCTGCAAGTCTGTTACCATTATTTGGCATTTCATGTACTTCTCTGCAATCCTAAGCGATCATTCCATGAAACGATCTCCATAAATGCAGAAGTATTACCGCTCATGATCAGAACCTTTAGAACCAAACCTGCAAAATTTAGTTCCTCTCCAAGAAATCCTTCTCCTAATACAATGGCTGTGACAAACATGAGCACAGACAGGTACAGAGTGGCATGGAAAAAAACACAGAATCTCCCAAGTCGTCAGGGACACACAAGGGCCATAAAGTCAAACTCCTAGCCCTGCACAGGGAGCCCCAAGAACCCCACAGAAAGAAGGTGCTGTGGGTACTGTTGGCACTCTCCTTCGCACACTGACCTGGACTGGTGGTTGGGTTTTGCAGGAGGAAGCTGCAGGAGAACAGAAGGTGGCTCTGTGGCTGCTTGCAGTAACTCCTCCCATGCTTGGGGGCAGTGGATAAAGGAGAGCACGAAGCAGCTTGTTGGAAACTTAACAAGCTGAAGATGAAGGCCGATAGAATGGGCTGTCAAGAAGCAGGATTCAGTGCTCCTCCACCTGTCTGCCTGGGCTGTGCCAAAGACACTGTGCTGGCTGCTGCTGCTGCTGCTGTGCCGGTGCATGGGGAGTCCCAATGGAGTCACTCCCTTCCATGGCCAAAAAACCATCAGAAGGAGAGGAACAGGTGAAAAGGAAGGAGCATGAGGGTCTCAGCCATCCCTGTGCTATGATCAAGGCGGGGGTGAGGAGGGAGTCTCCAAGAGAAATTTCCCTTTGTCTTGGCCTGAGATCTGCCTCTGTTCTCACTAGTATAAATGGGAGTGACTTTACTAGCTGTGATACCTGTCACATGCATTTGGTTTTGAGATTCCCAAAAGCTGTCAGACCCCCTTAATGAAGGGAAGAGTCAGATGTGATCACAGCCTGCAGATTCCTCCACACTAAAAAACACTCAACCATGTGGAATATTTAATGTAAGGAAAAGTGCCTGACAGATGAAGCTAGAGGTAAAAACTGCCCCTTTCCCTCTGGATTCATTATAGGACAAGAAACTGGGAGAAGCAGAAACCTGTTGACTCGGACAGCATTTGGTGACTGTCCATATTATATTCCATTTCAATAGACTTTTACTGGTTTTTTTCCAAACAGAGCAGCAAGAAATCACAGATTCAGACATGCTGTGATCACCACAAAGCCCTACAGATTAAAATAAATAAATAAAAGGACCTGCCTTTCTCCAGAGCCTTTGTGCCGTGTGTGAATCAAGGGCACTGGACCATGCTTGCCCAGTCTAAGCAAAAGGGAACCAGCTCAGTGCTCCCTTTCTCTCTCATGTGCTGTGCCTGGTGCCAGCCCTGCTGATGCCTCAGCACCTGGGGCTGGCTCCATTTGCCTCCCTGGTGCTGACTCCAGTGCTTGTTTTTACGTGTCCTGCCTGCACAGCCAGTTCCCAGGCTGCCTCGCTCAGGTGATCCCTTCCCTGGCTGGACCTGCTCCGCTGCTTTGGGACACTCCCAGGAGCTGAGGCTGCCGAGGGCAGGTAGCACCCAGGAAGGAACTACCTGGGACAAAGCAGGGCTTGATCCCAGAGCCTGGAAAGGGCTGGGAAGACCCGATCTGTTCCCCAGACCTCTATATGCAAGTACAGACACAAGGTCCTGGGCTTAACCATCTCATTTTTTCACTGCCCTAGATACCACCAAGAAAAGAAAGGCAGCAGAGGCAGACTATTCTTTAGCCCACACTCTGCACAGCCAGCCACAAACCCCTCTGTGCTATCAACACTTGAAGGACTTCCAAACCATGGGCAAGAAATGAATCAAGGCACTTTCAATCCCTGTGATGGGTCTCACCTGGCCTGTACACCACATTCAGTGGTATCACTGACATCTCTTAGGGTGGGCTGTGAAAAAATTTCATGTTTCCAAAATGTCTCAATACACGAAGTCTACAAATCAACTATTTAAAAGAAAATAGTTGGCCTCAAAAAAAAAAAATAGGAAAGATCCTGGGCAAACAGACTGCTGATGTTCTGGGAGGGTTGGGTTTAGGAGAGGACAGCAATGCCTGAGGGAAAATGACTGGAGCAGACATGGTGACAGTGAGACATGGAAAGTGTTAGCTTGCTCTCAAGAAAATGTTGTACTTGGTAAATTATCTGGGTAGAGACCTGTCTCCTCAAACATGGTTTAAGGTGTGGGGTTTTTAATTCTGCAGTGTGTGATGGAAGGACAAATCAGTGCCTTCTGATCTTGCTGCAGAAGAAGAACCTGTATGAACAGCAAGACATGCTCGTCCTCTTCAGAAGCTGCTTCTACATGTACTCATTTTCCATCCTAAAGGTTGGACTTCTCCTGAAAAGGATCTTGGCAGTCTCACAGGGATGCAGCATATGAAGTTTTGAAGTGTACCCCAGAATTTCCTACTTTGGCCAGAACACGTGGCCATGGAATTGTACAAGAGCTGGGGCAAAGAGGAAGCTGCCCAGAGAAGCTGTGGCTTCCTCATCCCTGGAAGTGTCCAAGGCCACATTGGATGGGGCTTGGCGCAATCTGGGATAGTGAATGATGTCCATGCCAGGGGTTTGGAGGAGATGGTCTTGAAGGTCCTTTTCAACCCAAACCATTCCATGGCTGCGTGATAATGGATGCTGGACACCTTCCCATGAACTGCTCTTCTCGCCAAACAGGGCTCAGGCACATTCCTCAGAACAGGACAGTGAAATATGGACAATAACCTGGACTAGACACTTTTTTAGCTACAACTGCCTCTGCCAAGTCCTAATTCTTATTTTTTCTCTTTCAATTCTCCTCTCTGTATTTCATGCTGAGTCTTACCATGTTCTTCTCAATGCCCTCTTCAGGCGGCAGGCTCAGAACCTGGGTTACTGTCACAACTTCTTTTTGGGATTTGTTACTCCTTTTACAATGCCACATAATGCTCCCAGACCTTCCCCTACGGTCATCTGAACAGCTGATCACTCCATGTTAATCATCTGAAAGAATGTCACCCCATTCTTCACTCTGGATGGTCATACATGGATCACAGTCATCATTTAAAAAAAAAAACAGTACCTCTGCCAGCTGCTAGGAGTTTCACTTCAGAAGTTTTGGCCACCAGATGAGAAATTGCTTCAATTAATCAATTTCTCACTGAGCTTCCAGAGATCACAGCTGCACTTTCCATGCTCATACCTGAGGCAGCTGACCCTGATAAATGGCTCCAATAACTCTTTCTCTGTCTCAGGTGAGTAGTGAATGCCCTGAATGCTACAGGCATGTGGCAGAGTGGAACCGGGAACCTGGTCTGCACCTCCAACACCCACTGGACTCTCATTTCTGCTTATTAGGGCAAGGGATCCCATAGAACATTCTTTGCTAGAGAATCAGGAAAGTGGCCAGACATTCAGAATATCCAGGGGATCTTTCTGCAGGCCAGAGGAAGGGAAAAGTGGCAGAAGAATTACATGCTGTAATTTTCTTTGTGAAGTGGTTACTGAGACACCTGTCAATGTGTCCCACAGTAACAGCATGTGAACCTGTCAGCCTTAACTGTCCCATGCAGCAAGGGTACAGAATGGACAGGGAAATCTGAGCTGTGGGGAGCCACCAGTGCAAAACCTGATGTTTACAACAGCTGGAAATTAAATGTCATCCTGTGTGCAAAAGGTGTCTCTTAGTAGATTATCTGAATAATCATGGAACCCTTTGGGTTGGAAAAGCCCCCTGAGACCCTCAAGTCCAACTGCTCTCTCAGCACTGCCAAAGTCACCACTAACCCATGTCCCCAGGCAGCACATCTATGATAGCAATGCTCATGCCAAATTCACTATCCTTCAGCCAATTCCTTTCCCTGGATTTTTATTCAAAAGGTAGCAAGTATAAGAAAGTCTAAAACAGAGAACTTAAAAAAAAAGGACAAACAGCGTAAGGTCGAATTTGGAGAAGAACCATGTGCTGCCCTTGACTTTTACTCCCCCCACACACTGTTTTTAGAAGTACACTCATCAGTTTCCTCTTCCTCATTAAAACTACAGAAATCTCACATATGGGGCCTGATAAGCAGTCCAGACGTGTCCCATGTAACCGTAAAATGCAAAGAATTCCAACCCTGCACGTTTTGGAGATGAATTTCCATTATCTGGAAAGTTGTGGTTGCCAGAAAAATTATGTCTAGAACATGGGTGAATCTGTCCTGAGCTACGACCCTGCTCTGACACAAGCATACAGACATTTCCACACTTACAGAATCCCAGAATCAGCCACTGGTTTGAGTTGGTAAGGACCTTCAAACCCATCTTGTTTCACTCCTTTGTCATTGGCAGGGACACTTTCCAATAGACCAGGTTGCTCCCAGCCCCATCCAGCCCAACCTTGAACCTTCCAGGAATGGGGGAACAACAACTTTTTCCTTCGGCATGCAATTTTCCCTAAATCATATGAAGAGCAAGACTTTTTTTTTCCGCTCTCAGAATACTTCTATTGCCAGATCACAGCAAATCCAACTCTCTTTTTACCCCTCAAATGCAACTATAAAGTCCCTCAGGTAAGTGGGAGTGAGACCAAAATGAAAACAACTTTCTTCCCCTAAAATGCAGCTCTCATGTGTCCATCTGGGGCTGGGACACACTGTGTCCTCTTGCCTCCTCATCCAGGGAGAACATATGCATAGGGAGCTGGAAACTGGTGTTTAGCATTGCTGTCACTGTACCTGCTCTGGTTTGGGGTAGTTTGCTGCTACTGACCTATTTTTGACCTCTCTTGCAGCTGAATTTATTGCAGCTTCCACAGATTAGATGTTTTCAGCAGCAGGATGTGATCAGTACTTGTGTTCCTTCACAGGTGCCTCTTCCCTTTCTAACTGTTGTATAAGATGGAGAACCCAATCCTCAGGCCAAGCAAGATCCCTAATTGACCCCTATTGACCTTGGCCAATTTAGAGTGAGCAGCACAGAACCATCCCCTTCCTCTCCTCACACACAAATCCTGAGGTCTGTCAGGCTCACACCTATGGAAACTCAGCAAGTGCTAGCCTGTGTGCCTGTGCACACCTGTCCACACGCATCGGTCCATGCTCCTGCGTGTACATGCATGACTGTGTCAGGGCTCCTGGGCCGTGTCAGCACTCAGCTGCACACCCAATCCGTGTGTGGAATGCAGGGGCCTCGGGAGTTGCTTCCCAGCTCCTCGCCCACTGCAGACCTTGGCCCTCACAATAAATCCCCTCTGTTCCAATGTCGTGACCATATATCCCCTACAGCGGAGAGGAGGCCAGCTTGGGCTCTGTTATGGAGAGCTCAATCAGGCTGCAAGACTCTTCCCAAAGAACGAGGCTGAGTTTGGGAATATCTGCTTCCTTAGGCATTTCTCAAAGGGGAAGGGCCGCAATTGTGTGAAGCGTTTGATAAGCAGTTTTGATCTGAGGACGGAAAGGTCCCTTCCCTTGCCATCCCTGACACACCTGGGGCATTCCCTCACCATCTCCAATCCCTGCTGCCTGAACTGGGACATTCTCTCGCTCCCCTTGCCTCTCTCGTCTCCTCCTATCTCCCTTCTCGCCATCATGGCGTGACTGGGAGCTCCTGCCACTGGAGCCTTCTTGCATAGAAGCAACAACCTCCTCCCCGTGGACTGCCTGTGGAATTCCCTGTCCCAGATGCCGGGTGCTCAGCCCTGTGCAGAGGAACAGGACAGACCCACCCCAGCCCTTGCCCTCCACCTCATGCAGCCATAGAGATACCCTAGGAGGTATCTGCCCTTCTCCTACCTTACCAGGGAAGCCGGGCAGGTGGTGGGTAGGTAGTGGGTCACCCTCTGGCTCAGGCGGCCATGCAGGTACCCACGAGGTCTCCACCCTTCTCTACTTTCCCAGGTGAGCTGGGGCAGGTGGTGGGTCACTCTCCGCTCACTTGGACGTGCCTGCAACCTGATTCACCTGGAAGCCAGGCGAGCGAGGCTCCACCCAGGGCAGAGCGGGAGTGAGTAAGAGCGAGAGAAAGGCAAACTCCGGAGAGCTGTTCCCTCCCCAGGCGCGCAGGGAGCCAGAGATAAGGGCTGCGCATTCCTGAGCCGCCGGAGGCCTCTCCCTTCCCGTCTGCCCCGAGCCTGTCAGACCAGCTCGGGACTGGGA
Source organism: Cyanistes caeruleus (assembly GCF_971803275.1). Lineage (NCBI taxonomy): Eukaryota > Metazoa > Chordata > Aves > Passeriformes > Paridae > Cyanistes > Cyanistes caeruleus. The sequence goes on from NC_141701.1 coordinate 121,185, forward strand.
GCGGGGTAGGGCAGGGCCGCAGCCCCTGTGCTGTCCCGGCCCTTGGCATGGACCCTCAGCACAGCCTTGGGCGCAGACCTTCACCCTCAGTGCTGGACGGGGCCCCTGGCCGCTGGCCCCAGCTCGGTCGTAGCCTTGCGGCTCTCAAGAAGGGGGATTTGGGCTCCGAGGGCATTTCTCGTGCTCTAGGTCTGTAGGGGACAAGCGAGCAGCAGCTCCTAGGCAGTGACACCGTGGCACCAGGAGGGGTCGGGGGCAGCGCCCTCTCCGCTGTGCCCGCTGTGTGGGACTGTGTCCGCCGTGTCCCCGGGGGTGCTGGGAAAGGGGGTCTGAGGCCCATAGGCGTGGCCTCCTGTCCACCCCCGTCACCGTCTCCGCTCAGCCGGGGCCCCGCGGGCAGGGAAGGGTTAAGCGAGATTCCCCGCAGCCCCGGGCGTGGCAGTGCCTGTTCCACCTTTCATGTCCCAGCTCGTCCCGCCCGGCAGCCGCCGCCGCCGTGAGGGCCGGGCCGGCGCTGACTCAAGCGGGGGTGGGGGAGGCGCCACGGCGGGGAGGCGGGAAGGGCGCGGGGCTGAGGGGTCCCAGCGTGAGGGAGCGGCGAGCACCGTGTGCCGGGCACTGCTGAGCTATCTCCAGTCTGAGGGCAGGTTCGAGCTGCTCACGAAAAGGACATTGAGGGGCTGGAACGCGTCCAGAGAAGGGAACAGACCTGGGGAACAGTCTGGAGCACCAGGAGCGGCTGAAGGAGCTGGGGGGGCTCAGCCTGGAGAAAAGGGGGTTCAGAAGGGACCTTCTTGCTCTCCACGACTCCATAATAGGAGGGTAGAGCCAGGTGGGGGTCAGGCTCTGCTTCCAGAAAATAAATGACAGGACGAGAGGTCATGCCCTCCACTTGCACCAGAAGAGGTTTAGGTGGGATATTTGGAGGATTCCTCCTGCAAAGGGCTGTCCAGCCCTGGCACAGCTACCCAGGGCAGTGGTGGAGTCCCCATCCCTAAGGAGATTTATCAGTGGTGTGAATGTGGCACTTGGGGACATGGGCTAGTGGTGGTCTTGGGAATACTGGGGGAGCAGTTGGACTCGGTGACCTTAATGAATCATGGAACAGTTTGGGTTGGACAGGACCTTACACCTCATCCAGTTTCACCTCCCTGCCATGGACACCTTCCACTAGTCCAGGTTGCTCCAAGCCCTGTCCAACCTGGCCTTGAACACTGCCAGGGATGTGGCAGCTGCAGCTTCTCTGGGCAGCCTGTGCCAGGGCCACACCACCCTGACGGGGAAGGATTTCTTCCCAACATCCCAACTAAACTCACCTCTGGCAGTGGGAAGCTATTCCCCTCTGTCCTGGCCCTTATCCAAAGTCCAGATCTCTTCGACCAGCCCCTTCACGCACTGGCATCAAGGTAACAATTCATCATCTGCTTGGCTTCTCTTCCCGTGGACAGAACACTTCTGCTCTCTAATGGAATGTAGTGTCTTTGTTTACATCTTTGATATTATAATACCTTTTCTGTCATCAGGAAATGGCAAAGGATCTGGTTTGAGGCCCCAAAAACAATGACATTTCTGGTAGTGTCATGACTATGATATGGCCATTTGAGGCAGGATCTATCAGGCTGAACACTGGTGACTACTAGAGAGGTGGCTGCATCAGCACCAGCCGTCCCATACTCATCCCATAGATCTTGTGATGGTGTCACTATGTACATAGGGCAATTCAGACCTTCCAGACCAGGAAGGTGAACTGTAGCTGAACCCCACTGGATACAAGAGAGCTACACCATCTATCTGATCTCTCAGACATACATTTAGATTGGATAAGCAGTACCCCTGGTCTGAAGCTGTGATTCAGAACGAGCTGAACCAATCCTGTAAGGAAAACCAGTTTCAACATGAGTTTGTATCTTTTCCCTGTATGATACTGAAATACAAGTTGGTGAAATCCCTCAGAAAGTCAGGTTTAATTGGTTTTCTACAAGGTTTCAGTGTGTGGCTTTACAACCCTTTTATCCTTAAAGAATGATAACTTATAGTAAGAGTCTGGAATGAACTCTAAAGAAACTTAAAATCTTTGTGAACTTTGGCTTTTAGATTCTATCAGCCAGCAAGGACCTGTGAATTATTCCGAGACGTTATTATAGGAGGGAAATCCCAGTGAAAATACATTGGCCTTCACAGAGTATGTGGTCAGAACTAGTCCCTACACTCCTGTTTCAGCCTTTATCTCACACCAGTTTAATCTACTTCATTAAGTCTCATAACCTGTATTTGACTAAAGTATTTCTCAGTAACGTAAATACAATTATCACTTTTAGTCTTCTCACTGTTAAATAGAAAACACTTAAAATCTCTCATTTTCTCTTTTCCCCATCACTTAAATGGTATTTGCAGACCTTTTCTGTTCCAGCTTTTCAAAACTTTCAAATCTGAGTATCAAACAGGATGCTTTTACTTTCAGTTTCACTACTGCTGTATACACAAATACATCACCAACCTTTTATTAGAGTAGGTTTGCTTTCTCCTGAGCCAATTTCTTCTGGGCTCCAGACTCAATATCACTTGGAATTGCTAATTTTAAAGGTATTCCTAATGCAATAAAAAGGCCTGCATCCTTCCACTTGGGTATTAGTAATAAAGTTTTGCTGATTTTCTATTCTGAATGTTGTTTGTGTTTATTTTCTTGTTTTATTTCCAAGATGATATTGGTTATTTTAGAGAATCTTCACTGTCAATGCAATGTACGTGTGTAAGTGGTGTTTGTTTGGTTTTCATGAATTACAATGTGTTTGCATTGTTACACTGGATTAGTGCAGTAAACTGGGTAATTACTATTTGTTACCAGTGTCATACTAGGCTCCCTCTGCCAATGGCCTGCAAACAAAGGACACTCGTGTCCCAGATTGATGATGTCTAGATTAATGACATGGGGTAAAACAAAGCATGTGCAATGAGTGTGAGACCTAATTTCAGATTGTGGTAGCTGCTTCTGCTGGGACTGCAGCTCTCAAAGCCAGCAGAGCAGGGCAGTGAGCACCCTGAGTGGGTAGGCAGCAGCAGGGGGAACACCGTGAGTGGGTGGGCACAGTTCTCCCCAGGAACCAACACAGCATGTGTGTTGGACCCGTCACATGCTGGGGTACTGTTCTAGCCCTCAGTTTTGGCAACAGCTTGAACAGGAGCACTGCAAGGGGTCTCAGCACTTATCAGGAGGGGGACCGCAAAATTTGCATCCTCAAGTGCCAGAGAATTCAAAACACATGGGGATATGGCACTCAAGCACATGGTTTAGTGGTGAACGTGGTGGTGGTGCTGGGCTGGTGGCTGGTCATGATGCTCTTACAGGTCTGTTGTGACTGAAATGATTCTGTGATTCCATTATTTTAAAACTGAAATAATGGAAATAATGAAATAATGGAAATAATGGAAATAAGGGAAATCTGACCTGATGGGAGCTTGGATTCTGATAGGTTTAGATGGGATACCCTGTGAGGGTGGTAAGGCCCTGGCACAGGTTGCCCAGAGCAGCTGTGGCTGCCCCATCCCTGGTAGTGTCCAAGGCCAGGTTGGACAGGGCTTGGAGCAGCCTGGGATAGTGGAAGGTGTCCCTGCCCATGGCAGTGGTGGGATTGGATGGGCTTTGAGGTCCCTTCCCACCCAAAACATTCCATGAGTCTGTGATTACCACACTCAGCCCCTGGCTCCATCCACCACGGAGTAGGTGACCCACTGAAATTGCTGACAGAATACAAGGAACAGACACATTACCCACAGGCACCACAAGGTAATCTGGAGAACAGGAACTCATTCCAGAGTCGCTTCTTTAGCAGTGCAGATCCATGGGCTCTTTGATAACCGAGAAAGTGCTGAATCTTCTCCGTGACTCCACAATGGTGGCTCATCCCAGCTGCCACACTGGGTTTGATATGTTCAGGCTCTGCATTTGTACATATCAGATTATCTGGGTTAAGTGCAGCTTTGCTTTCACCCTTTATCTATCTGCTGTTTTAACATCATCTGCCAGTTTTTATGCCAGCTCAGTTTCAAGGAGGCCCAGGCACTGACTGGCACTGAGCACTGAGCTGATTTTTTTTGCAGTGACTGCAGACTTGGTCACTCGACTCACAGGTCCCTAATCCAATTCCCACCCCCTGTTGTGCTGACAGAATTGGAAAAGTCTCTTCAGTGGTTGCACAAGTCATCCTCCTCTTGTTCATCACAGTGACTTTTTACTGTAAAAAACTTTACAATATTTACAAACCACATTATTCTAACAAACAGAACGGACATCTGATTGGAACTCTGTGAGTTGGAACAGGAATGTGGTCTTGCAGAGTTTCACTGTTAGAAGTTGTTTGCTTTTTTAAAGAAAACTGCCTTCAATTAATGGGGCTGATGGGGAATAATCTGCAAAGAAACAGTGTTATATTTATACAGCAGCACTGTTTAGGAACCAGGGGATTAAGTTGTTGTAAAGGTTTGCTGGTTTTTTGTTTATCAGTGTTCAGCCCTGATGGCCATTCTTTCCTTCTGGCGGAAAACCCAAGGGTTCTTGACTAAGGAAGGTCCCTGAGATCAGGTAACCTGGCCTTAACCTCTGACCACACTGGAGGGTCCCCCATGCAGACAAGAGGGATTCAGGACATCCAGCATGACCTGATTAAGAGAAAATCTGGACCTGCTTGGCTGGGCTAGTTAATGTTCCCCCACAGGAACAAGGATATTCAGGGTGAGAGCTCATCCCTGCACTGGCAGAGCCTCTGTCTTCAACAGTCATGGGGATACACATTTTAATTTCTAGTCCAGACTCGTCTAAAACTTCTTTATGAAGGGATGAGGTGCAGACACTGATCTCTTCTCTGTGGTCACCAGTGACAGGATCCAAGCGAATGGCCTGAAATTGTGTCAGGGAAGGTTAGGCTGGAAAAAAGTTTAGAAAAAGGTTCTTCACCCAGAGGGTGGTTGGGGACTGGAATGAGCTCCTCAGAGCAGTGGTCACAGCACCAAGCCTGACAAGAGTTCAGCAGGTGTTTAGACAACACTCTGGCATATGCTGTGAGTCTTGGGATGGTCCTGTGCAGTAGCAGCAGCTGGACTCGATGATCCTTGTGGATCCCTTGGGATCCTTGTGGATCTCTTGGGATCCTTGTGGGTACCTTCCAACTCAGCTTATTCTGTGATTCTGTCATTCATACAAACTAGTGCTGTAGCGCGTAGAGAAGGCAAACAAGATTTTGCAGTCAGGTGCATTGTGTGTCTCCTCTGTCCTCCCTGAAAAGAAACGGCCTCACTGCACAGCGGGTCCTGATTTAGAATGTTGGTTTAAAGTTAGTAAAGGATTCACAACTGCAGGTAAATGGTTTCTGAAGGCAGAGAACTGCACCTGTTCATCGGCGGTGCGCAGCACGGGCCCTGAGCCGTTTCCGGAGCAGTTTCAATCCGCCCGCTCCAAGATCTTCACCCGGGCTCCGCTCGCCCCTCACCGGGCTCGGCCCGGGCCCGGCTGCGCCTGTCACTGCTGCGTCACGGGCGCGTCACTGCTGCGTCACGGGCGCGTCACAAGCGCGTCACTGCGGCGTCGCCGGGTAGCATCAGCGCTCAGCGTCACGTGACAGCGTCACCTGACAGGGTCGCGCGCCCGCCGCTCTGGGTCCCTCTCCCGGCCCGGTCCCGGCGGTGCCGCCGCTCTGGGTCCCGCTGCCGGCCCCGGCGGTGCCGCCTGTCCCTGCACAGCCAGGCCCGGCCCGGTGTCAGATACGCAAGTCGTCGTTGTTCAGCCACGCGGCCGGTGCCCGCCCAGCCCTGGGCCCCGCCGGGAGATGCAGCTGTTCCTAACTCCTCCACCAACACGGCTAATACACATGGAGATGTGATGCAGCAGGACATAAGGATAAGGACCTGAAGCCAGTGAAGTGGCTTTGCCCAAGGCCCAAAGATGGGCAAAGCAAATTTCTCTGGTGGTGGCAGTGGTACCTGTGGCATGGGAACTCCTGCAATGCTCTGGCTTTGGGGTCTTTTGATGCTCTTTGTTGACAGAATCAAAAAAAACTATGCGTAGCAGCAGCAAAAATAGGACTGAGTTACAATCACAGCTTCATCTCCTCCAGCAATTTGTCTCCAAAAGCAGCTGGTGGTCAGTGGGCAAGGCTGGAAACCAACATTCTCCAGCCTCCCATCATCCCAGGTGTTCCAAGGGCCAGGTTTCTCAGAGATAAGAAACAGGTAAATTTGTTGTGGTTTGCAGCTTCCATGACAGCCCCTCCTCTCTGTCGGCAGACAGTCTCTGAAGAGAATCCTACAGTTATTCCAGACACCTGCCTGCTGTTATTTATTGAGGGAAACACAGGGAAAGGAACACCATCCCTCACCTTACGTACCAATACCAGACAGGACTGACTCCTGAAAACAAGAAAACTTGCATTTAGCAGGATCAGAGGGGCAGGCTGTGCAGGTTCACACACTGAGTTTTGCCCGGATATGACATTTCCTATCCCTCCATCTCCCCGAGCCCGTCTGTGAATTGCTGCTGCTACACAAGGCAGTCAGTTGCAAGAGTGTTTCTTGCAAACCTTCCAACCCAGCCAGCTGTGCTCTGCTCTTTGCCAGTGCAACCCTGGAGATCTTTGCATTCTCTCTATATATTGAGCTGGGTTATTTCTGTTCCTATTTATATAAAAATCATATAATCATAGCATGGTTTGGGTTGGAAGGGGTCTTAAAGACCATCTAGTTCCAACCCTACATGAATACTTCCTAAACAAACAATTTTCATTCATGATGTTTCTGTGTTTACTTTTGTCTGAAGGTGTAACTACTTCCCATTATCTAATCAGGGTTCAGTTGTGGTAGGCAAATTATACACACTAAGAGAGAAACCTGGTAGTAAACCTGGCCCAAGGAAACGAAGTGAGGAGAGAATAGACATATTAAATGGAGCAAAGGACCAGTGTACAGAGCACAGTACAGTGTACTGTGAGGCTTGCAGTTCAGACTCCTGAACCCTCATGTTGACCAAGGACAAGGCTGTTCCTGAGGTAGGACATGGCATAGCCAAGGCCCCTTTTGCAGCTGTACCTGTCACACAGGTGGAAGAAGGAGGCTGAGGTCTGGCACTACCCTGGCTCTGGGAAAAGCAAATCCACCCTCTCTTGAGCCTGCTCCTCTTTCCCTGAGGTGGTACATCATGGTGCCCATCCATTGAACCAGACTCAGGAAAACCTGATTGAGCTACAGGAAATGGAGCTGGTTTTTACCAGTCAAACTGTTTTTAAAAACTTTAATAATGTAAACAAAATACTGCTGTTGTTGTTTTGTTTGGGGTTTTTTTGTTTGTTTGTTTTGGTTTTTTTTGTTGGTTTTGTTTTTTAAACACAGCCAAGATAAGGAAAGTCAAGAGACTGAAGATCTTGCTGGTATCACTGTGTTTCATATTACATTTTTTTTTTTGCCTCATCCCTGAATATTGATATTCTCACAGCTGGCAGTAATTCCTGCTCCTAAAAGCAGGAACACAAGGAGCATCATTGCTGGATTATGCGGTGAGTAACAACCACCACCAAAGTGTTGAAACTGAAACTGCAGACTTCACACAGGGCAAATCACTGTCACTAAAGGCTCTAAAATGTAAAGTAAACTTTATTATCCTTGAACCACAAAATAGATTTCTTTGGTTGTACAAATTTCACTAGTTACAGTCTTGCTGCGCTAATTTTCCCTCTGAGTCTCTTGGGAGAGAACGGGAGAGAATCCAGAGCCTGGCACCAGGTACCGCACAGGAAAAGAAGAGAAGAATCACAAGTTAGTCACCAAAACCCAGCCAGGATTGTTTCCAAAACTGCTGTTGTTAAAAAGCAAATGCTAAAATTAGATTTAAAAAGGAAAAGCTCAAATTGCTGATGATGGAAGCAGCTGCAGCTGCAGTGTGAGATTATCAGTTCCTCCTTCACAAGTTTGTAAAATCAAAACATACAGAGTCAGTTAAAATGATCTGCTGGATTTTGGCATGAAAAGAGATGCTCAACTAAAAAACTGCACCCAAAAAACTGCATCCAGCTCTTTCCTTCAGCAAATGCACAAATGCCTGTCACTGCCCAGCCACTGTGAGGCTCAAGGTCCAACCCTGGTCTTACTGGGGAGTCAGAGAGCACCAACAGACAAGGAATGGGATTGTGCTGAGCTTGAACCTTCCTCACGGTTAGAGGCAGTGAAAAAAAACCAAAAAGAAAAGGGTTGTTTCCCCTCACTAGTGGCAGCAGAAGCTGATGGCAGAGTCAGGAGCAGCAGCTGTGACCTCCACATCTGCAGAGCTCACGTGATACAGAATCTGCTCACAGCCCTTGTTCCACATGTGGAAACCAGGACTCACACCCCCACTCATTTCTCATTTTCTTTTTTCCCTCTTGCGTGGCCAAACGTGCATTTTCCCTGTCTTCCATGGAAAGGGGCCTGAAGCCAATGAGCTGGCAAAGTGGAACTGTGTAGTTATTGCAAGGCACAGGCCAGCCCCATCCTGCTCTGTGGTGCTCCTGGTGCTCCCTGCCAGCCCACACCAGCACCCCTGACATCCCACTCCACCCTCCAGCCAGCGTGGACACCGTGGACTCCCCACCAGTGTCTCCCAAGTCAAAGATCCTGTAACTCCCAACCTGACCCGAGCAATGCCACGTTCTACCCATCCCCAGTTCCTGAACTCTACTCCCTAAGGTACCTGCTGTCACACCTCCCACCTCTGCCACCGTCTCCTACCCCAATTGTCCTGCTCCCCATTGCTGTCACATACCCCCTACACCCCTGCTAAGGCTGCTGGCTCCATCCCATTCCTGCCCCAGTTGGCCAGTTCAGCCCCAGTGCTACAGGAGACAGACTCCTCCACTTGTGCGCTCATGGAGTGGCTCACACCGTGTGTGACAAAGGGGTGTGACCGACCAGGGAGGGACCTGTCCCCAGGACAGTGCAAAGCCCCGGCAGGAGCACTGTCCCACCAAGACAGAGGCAGGTGGTGGAGAGCTGGCTCTGTTTTCCTTAAGCACAGAGTGTCAGTGGCAGAGGGAGGCACTTTGCTGGAATTCTGGTGGGATTTTTTCTTTTTTTTCCTTATTTTTGCCTCCAAGCTTCCCATTCCCAAACACTCCCAAAGGGAAGTGAGGTGACACAGTGCAGGAGGTGGGAGGAGATGCTTTTTGGCAAAAGACTGGAAACCAAATAGGAGTAAAGGCAGGTTGGACCTTTCTCCTGATTCCCACCAGAGGAGAAGCTCCTTTTAACCACTACAAAACCCAAGTTGAGGCAGTAACTGCTGGAGCCCAACACACTTTCACACTCCTACATTCTCCCTGTCCTACCCTTCCCCACACACAATATTTACAGGCTAACAAGCTGCCCACTGTCCTGGCCACCCTTCCTCTCCATCTGCCAGCAGTCAGTCCAGTGTTGTCCCAATTTTGGGATGTGCCCCAGTAGACTGTTGGATGAGAAACGAGGGCGATTCACAGCCTCAGAGGAGTCAGTTGGCCACAGAGCTCCCGGGAAGCCCAGGTTCCATCCAGAGTCTGTAGGCAAGGTGGCAGCCTGGTGCTGTCCCTGGAGCACAGGAAGCTCAGAAGGGCTGTGCCAGGCCAGTCCATTGCCCAGATGTGTCGGGTCACCTATGTGGGGACAGCGGTCTCCAAACTGCGCCGGCTGTGCCGGAGCTTCCGCTTGTTGCTGTACAGGGCCATGTCCTCCAGGGCTGAGGGAGCTGGTGCTGATGGATCCCGTGTTCCCAATGTGTCCTCTTCCTCTGGCTGCCCATCCTGCTCCCGGAGAACTGCAACAACAAGAGATGGTTAGACCTGAAGACAAAGCACTGGGTTAAGTTAGGTAAGATACTGAGAAGAAATCCTTTCCTATGAAGGTGGTGAGGCCCTAGCACAGGCTGCCCAGAGAAGCTGTGGCTTGCAGCAACCCGGTCTAGTGGAAGGTGTCCCTGCTCAAGACAGAGGGTGATCTGTAAAATCCCTTCCTAACCAAACCATTCTGTGATTCTGGCAGCACACAGCTGGCACAGTTAATGCAGATGTTACAGCTATCATAGGATTACAGAATGGTTTGTGTAAGAACCTTAAAGGTCATCTCATTCCAACCCCTGCCATAGGTAAGGACACCTTTCACTAGATCAGGTTGCTTCAAGCCCTGTCCAACCTGGCCTTGAACACTTTCAGGGAGTGTTCCAGGGTATCCCCCAGGTACTAGAATTGGGACAGCACTGGTCTCAGTCACTCACGGTAACTCCATGCCCAGAACTTCCTGGTGACCTGTAGCTCATGTAGTGACCATTGTGGATCCTGGGAAGGAAGTACCATGTGTAAGAAGACACCTGCCTGTAACACCCATCATTCACTGAACATGACTGGAAGTGCCAAGCTGTATGAAAAATCATGTGTCCTGAAATGCTGCTCTCCAGACCATGGACCCACCCTGACTCAGTCCTGTAGGGGGCTGAGGGGTCCCTCTGTCAGGGAGGGGGAGGAGCATTTTTGGTCACAGACTGGCCCAGCTGGTCAGGAGGGCTTTAAACTTATGGGCACCACAGAGACTTAGTGGGACAGCTCCTGTGCCTGAAGTGTTGGAACAGGAGGATCTAGACCCTTAGAGAAGGACAGGGGCAATGAGGTGAGGCTCACCCTGTGTGTCAGTGCTCAGCTGGATGCAGGGAGCTGCACCTGAGAGGCTTGAGGAGCTGAGCAGAGCTCACAGATCAGGACTACAGGGACAGGTGACATTCCTGACCAGGAAGACTGAGGGGATGAGATCTCCCCTCAGACACAGATGGGAGCAGCCTCACATTAACCTTGGTCCTCGGGGCGGGGTGGGGAATTCAACCACCCCAGTATCTGTTGGAAGGACAACCCAGGAGAGCACAGGCAATCCATAAGCATCAAGCACAGAACGGCTCCTGGGAAAGCTCTCTAAAGCTTTTGGATGCAGCAGAGAACCTCAAATAGAGCAATCTTTGAAGATCTGTCAGCCAAGGCTCACTTAGTCTGCTGAGCTGTGCCCAGTGTCAGGTGGCACAACCCTCTGCTCCAGGCACAGGTCTCTGGCAGTGGGACGCCATTCCCTCTTGTCCTGTCACTCCAGGCCCATATAAAAAGTCCCTCTCCAGCTCTCTTGGAGCCGCTTTAGGCTCTCCAGAGCCTTCTCTTCTGAAGGCTGAACACTCCCAGCCCTCCTAGCCTGTGCAACCTCTCCAGAGAATGCTGGGGTTTGAAGCAGGTGACTGATTCTCAGACAAGGCGCTATAAAAGCAACACATGAGCAGATGAAGATAAAAATCCAGCCTGGGTGGGTGGGGGAGGAAATCCCATGGCTCAGAGAGAAGTCAGTCCTTTTAGACCCTCTTAGGCCAAAGGAGCCCCCAAACATGAAGGCTTAGTGATCCCCATGCAGCACACTAAGCTTTAAAAATATTTGGATTATACCCTGGGAAAAGCTCTACTGAAAACAAGTGGGGCAGCTTTGGTGGGCAAATAAATAGTCACACCACAGGAAAAGGGCAGGAAGGTGCTGCCACAGGACCCAGCAAGCAGGACTCGTACCTGGGTCAGTATCTTGTAGTTGAGGAGGAGGAGTGATGAAGGTTGTATCAGGAGAGACTACTGATGCCATCAAGCTGTATCTGAGTCAAATGAAGCTCAAGTATAACAAAGTGCATCATGATCCATACAGTTGAGGGGTAAAATTACATGGAAGGGGCAATTTACTGCAGATGTGAATAGATTCAAGAAAGAGAGAATTCTAAAACCAAAGCCTCTGGCTTAGAAAGTACAAATCCCCTGATGGCTGCAGCCTGCAGCAATTCTAGAAGGAACTACTTTGGGCATTTCTTCTTTTGTGCCCTTTTCTGGCACTCTTAGTGGCTCCCATCACATCCCAGATTGGCCAGAACCTTGTGCTGACTCAGTAAATTCATTTTTACACTACTGGATGACGTTTAAGCTCAATAAGAGAAGTAGAATCCTGATTGCCTAAAAGAAATGCACCGTCCTTGAATTAGATGATGGTTCTATAGGCATCAGCAGATATTTCTGTATATACTGGCAACTTCCCAGAAATGCCATTTCACTTTGAAATGAAGTTTAGGTATTGGAAAAGATGGGAGAACACAATTCAGAATGTCCTCTCCTCCAGCAGAAACTGCAGGAAGTCCTGGTCCCCTCCTCTACCTTATACCGATGAAATAAAAAAAGTCTGGATGAGTGTGGGAATTATTCCCACAAGGAGGAACCAGGATTTGCTAGCCTGGAAAGAAGAGAATTGCTGCTCTGTTGGCTGACGTGACTGGAACAGACAGAGCAAGCGAGACAAAGTCACTCACTGCATCCCAGAAGACGCAAGGGAGTTATCAAGAAACAATTTAAGTAAATAAAATGCCTCATTGTGGAACTTGATATCACAACACTCCATGGAAGATTAAAAAATATCTGGAGCTCTACACAGGCTCATTCCATTGCTGATGAAGACACAACACCTAGTTCAAGATGTGCCTACACTATAGGTGAGCCCAGAAAACAGAGAATATTCATCTATACAAGCTCATTTTCCTTGTTTCTTATGGTCTTACCCTAAGAACCAATTTCTAACCAAACAGCATCCTGGTGTATCCTGAACCAGTAAAGCCCTCACCTACATGTTTCCCATCCTGAGAGAAAACAGGAAATACTGGAGGGAAAGCACAGGCATTGCCACTGGTATGAATCCAGAGATTCTAGTTCTGTGAAATGTTGGCATTTTGGAGGAAAAGAACTTGTGAAATTCAAGTCTAGAGAAGAGAACGATGGATGCAAGTCTTTGGAGTAGTGATGTGGCTAAAAAGGGTGGACAGGAATAAATTAAAGCCACAAGAGGGCAGAGAGAACACATTTGGTTCCTCTGAGTGTAAGAGCTGCAAAGTTCATTATCCAACAGCAGGTGCAGGATGAGGAGGCACCGTTCCTGTGGAAGCTGCTGCAAACAACAGACAGCCCAGGTGGGCAGCCTCTCACACCCCATAAGCAGGTTTCCAGTAACAGGAGCAACACACAGTCATCAAGGGAATTTCTGGAACCTGAGGGCTACAGGATTTGGAACCAAAAGTCTCCAAGTTATCTGGAAAAGTTATGCCAGAACAGGAGCACACTGCTTGGTTCCACCTTAAAAAGGCTGCTCTGCAGTTCAGTAACTCCACAGCCTCATGGAAACCTTGGAATAAAGGTTTTTAAAAACATTTAAGAGACAGTGACCATGAAGTTAGACCGGAGAACGGAAGGAACTGTTTCTGCATGGACAAGAGGACAAGGGTGTGCTGGGAGGAGTGAGATGCCACCACTTTCCTGCAGTTGGATTTTCTCAGAGTTCCTGATACAATGGTTTGCTAGCACAAAGTTTAAGAATTGCTGTGAGTCAAAAAGCCATAATTACATGATCCAGGACAATTCTGATTATGTTGGCTGGAATGCTGCACTGCCTGGGAGATGGGATGGGATGGGGGGGCTCTAAAAAAGCCAGGAGAGCTTGGTCCCATGCCAAGAGAGCTTACTGGCATCCTCACCTGCCATCCTTTCCAGATGATGTGGGAAAACCTGCTTCTTTTTCTTGTGCCTCACACACATCACAGGTGATTTAAGCTTAAGGACTAAGGGCTGGGTCTCTTGATGAGCACCACACTCTTTTCTTTCTGGCTTTCATCCCATTTGAGGGCCCAACAGAGCAGTGATAGGCAACAGTGAGGTCCTAATGCCCTAAGCAGCAGCTGGTACTTCCCAGACCTTCCCTGACCTCTCAGTACCCTGCACTGACTGAATAAACAACCCCAAGAGAATAACCCAGAGCTTAGAGGATGACCCTGAGGGATGAAGAACAGACACTGCTCCCAGGAAAGTAAGTTTTTATTGAGTCCTACAGCAGAACCTCCTTCTGGAACCAGCTCAGCCATGGGTCAGCTGTTTGGGATGCAGCCCGTACTTAGAGGAATTTGTCAAGATAAAAGGAACTGGTTTTTGTTTGTTTTTTTTCAAATAAAGGAGTGAAACATGCAAAATGGGTAGAAGCAAACCAGCACCAACTGTTAGAGGCAAGAGGAGTGCTTCTACAGAGCACGCAGGCTCTGCCCAGCTCCATGGAGCTGCTATCACCACTGGAACCAACTGGGTGGGAGTCTCACCTGTCTGTTACAGCTGGGGACAGGCAGCCACACCGCAGCTGGACAGCCTGGAGATCCAGCTGCAGACCTTTAATTCCTGCTGATTGAGATGGCCATGCCCACAGATCCATGAGTGTAACTCGGAGCCATCTGGGTACTGGAGCGCCAACTGCTCCAAGGCTGCAGCAGGATGATTTTACCTGCACGATTCCCTGTTCCAGCAAAAGGGGCACAAGACAGCCCCTGAACGATGGACATCATGCACCTGCAACAGCTGATAGATGCCAAAACTTCCCTGCCACATCCTACCACCACTCTACCCCAGGACACAAAACTGGAGAAAACCAGGCATGCTTGTAACACACCACACTGGAAAAGTTAGCCATCATTGAAGCACAATGCAAATATCCTACCCAAAATTAACGTGGTGAGCGTGGAGTTTTCATTCTAGAACAGACAAAACATAACATTGCTTCAAGCAACAGAAGGTAAAGTCCTCAGGGTGGTTCCACAAGCTGAGGAGAACCCTCTAGAAGCACAGCAGGGAGTGAGTAGTGCAGCCACGGCTCCTTTGGCCTGGGCTTACCTGAGTTATTCCGGTCATCGACGTATCTGAGGTCATCAGCTGCATCAGGCGACTGGAAGAGAACAGCAAATGTGATCATTCACACCTGCAACACCTGTGCCCAGTAATTCCCCACCTCCACCTTCCTGCACCCTACAGAGAACCTGCTGCTCTCAGGCATTGGCACTGCCACAGTGGGGACACGGCCACAGAGACTCCAGCACGAATCCCTCAAGCCTGAGCCAAGCATCCACTGCCTGGCCTGTGTGTAGGAAGGAGAGGAAGTAATACAAAAGGCAGGAAATGTAGAGTGAAGAAAAAGACTTTAAGCTGAAAGAGAGATTTATGTTAGATATGAGAGAGAAATCTTTCCCTATGAGTGGTGAGATCCTGGCACAGGTTTCCCAGAGCAGCTGTGGCCCCATCCCTGGATGTGCTCAAGGCCAGGTTGGATGGAGCTTGGAGTACCCTGGAATAATGGAAGGTGTCCCTGCCCATGGCAGGGGGTGAAATGAGATAAACTTTAAGGTCCCTCCAAACCCAAACCATCCCAGGATTCTATGAACTATTGCACCACTGAGAGGCCATAGGATTTGGAGCTGCAGCCTCCTTTGGAGGCACCTTTTCAGCTGCATGAAGTGCCAGTGCTGCACCTGGTGGTCTGGAGCTGCCACAGGGCTCAAAGCCCTGTCCCTCAGTGCACCTGGAACAGAACCTGGAGAGGGGCACATCCCAAAGGAAGGCACTCGAAAAAGGTGATGAATGACTTCCAGGAGTAGAGCAATACCACAGACACCAAATAAAGTAAAACTGTCTGAGAATTCTCAAACTGCAGCTCTACCACAGCCTGTCGGTCACTGGAATGACACACCTTGGGCTGGGATCTTGGTGTCCCCACAGTGAGGTGATGCCCAGTGTGGCAGTGCTTGCTGGCTCTCCATGCACAGGTATCTGCTTCATGGTGTGTATAAAAAGCTGTATAAAAGATTGGTTCCAGTGGCCCCCAGAGCAGGGGCTGGGGGTCAGGATCACCTCCAGAGCGGGCATTCCATGACAAAGCAACTTAAAATCAGCAATTTTAGGAAGGAGAAACACCTCAGCATGGCATTCACTCTCAGAACCAGGTGTTTACTCCACAGCTCACTGATAGCAGAACTACAACTTGAGAACAGGCAGCCCAGCTGCTCCTCGGGCAGGAACCAGACACATCCCAGCTGCAAGTTCACATCTGCTCCAATTTGGCATTTGCTAGCCATCATTTCTGTAATGATTCCTATAACTTTTCATCCCTTTTAGTTATCGTCTTTCACTTTAAAATATTTCAGGAGCCATTTTGTTGAATATGCAGATGTTTTATATCTGCAAAGCTTTTGTCATTCATTTTAAAACCATCTGGACCAACTTTTTCTCAGTTCCACTTGGCTGAATCCTCCAATAAGCCCTCAATTTTCACCAAGACTGGCGTCACTGCCCCTACACAGGCAAGGCCTCTGCGGAGGAGTTCCCCGAATCTCTCAGCTTCAGCTCTTCCACCAAAGCAAGTCCTGACCTATCTAAAGGTGGCTCAGCATGCAGTTTATACCTGGATTTCGTAAACGGGTTTGGAGGAAGGAATGGCAGCAAATTCCCGGTAGTCAAACTTCTTTTCAGACATTGACTAGAAGGGACAGCAGAAGGGAAGAAACAGAAAAGAGAGAGTGAGGGGAGAGAAACAGATGGAGAAGCAGCAGCAAGCTGAGCAATCTAAGCAGAGATCACAGCAGCAGAGGGACATCCTCAGGGAGAGGCAGGAGTGCCTGGATAGAGCCTGGGACATCCTGGGACACTGCCTTTGGAGCTCTTCTGGTGTCAGGACAGGGGTTTTGAGTCATAGAAGAAACATCATGTGGTCCATGCACATCAAGTCAAGTAGGAAACCTATTTCTGGGGGGGAAATTCATGGCAAGATTTCTGATAGCTGGAGCAGACTCCGAATTTTGATCCAGGGCTGCATTATGGTGTGACCCAGCAGGACAAGGATCCCTCTACGCAGCTGCTCCCCACCCGCTTTCCCTGGTTTGTCTCACCAATTCTTACAGTTCTGTGCAACAATGTCCCATGGCATAACTCAGGGTTAGGAAAAGGAAAATGCTGATTGCAGCTGAAGGTCTGATTTGTAATGTTTAGGAAACATGGGGCCAAAGTCCCTGAAGTGAAGTGAAAGGCCTTCTGAACCCAGGCAATAGCCTTCTGAAGCTGGGGAAAGGCTTTCTGACCATGGTGGGAAACTTTCTGAACAAGGAGGTGAAGAACCACGGAAAGGATGACAGAATAAAACAGGGAAACAGAAAGCAGATGTCACATGGGAGCTGCAATAAAGGGGGTGCCTCTAGCCAGGAGTTTGGCCATGTTCCATCCACTGACCCCCTCACCATTCCCTGCACCATGCAGCCAGGTCTGGCTCAAGGATTAAGTGGGGACCCACAGCTCCCAGGCACAGCTGAGTAACCAGGAAAGGTAAAAAAGCAAGCAGGAGAGCATCATACCAGCCTTCCCGGGGAAGTGACGTTCCTGGGGCTGCAATCTGCAAGAGGTGACAGAAGAACACAGTTAGTGACAGGCTGGCTGTGTGACATTCACCTCCCCATGCCACCTCCTTCCTCAGCAGCATTTCAGTGTGCTGACACCACACTGAGGGCAGACCCTGCCTTCTGTGCTCCCAACAAACACTGCTGCTTTTTCAGAAAGTCAGGATGCTGGTTGTGTTTCCACCCTGGTTCCCTGGAACCTCACCGCTACCTCAGGTGCTATCACATGTTCTACAGCTGGAGAGGGGCACATCCCAAAGGAAGGCACTCAAAGAAGGTGATGAATGACTTCCAGGAGAAGAGTAATACCACAGGGGACAGGTGACAGTGAAGAACAGACACCAAATAAAGTAAAACTGTCTGAGAATTCTCAAACTGCAGCTTTACCACAGCCAGTCGGTCACTGGAATGACACACCTCGGGCTGGGATCTTGGTGTCCCCACAGTGAGGTGAAGCCCAGTGTGGCAGTGCTGAGAGATGCAACATGGCCCCAAGGACCTTCCAGCCAGGTTGAAGGAGGGAATTGCTTCCCACAGCTCTGCTTCTGAGCAGGCTAAGCTCCAGGAGCACTGCCTGTTTCCCCTGGAGGCAGCAGCAGCTGCTCGGTACCTTCCAGCGGCGTTGGAGACGGTGTTGGAGCGGGTGATGGTGACTCTGCCAGCTGCTCCAGTGTGCTGCGTTTCTTCCCCTCCTTGGACTTGGCAATAACCATTTGGGCTTTAAGAGCATCCTGTTCCAGTGATTTCATCCTGCCTCAGGAATGGGGTGGAGAGAAGAAGCCATCAGTGACTGCCCTGTCGCTGAGGGGACAGGTGCCATCTGCGTGCAGCAGGGCATTGCCAGAGCCCGTGGGCTGAAAACAGATGGGTGGAACAAAGCCCCCAGGGGTCCCCGAGGCAGGCAGGAGGACAGCCAGGCTGGCTGCCATCCCAAACCACACACGTGATCACATGTGTCAAACACACAGAGCCTGAAGCTACGGATCAACATGCTGAGGGCAGTCCGAGAGTGCCACACAACAGGACAGTGACCCGAGCTGGGGACAAAACACAAGGATCACACGAGCAGGATCAGTCCTTGGGGGCTTTACTCTCCTCTGTGCTCAGTGTGTTGCACCTTAACCCTCCTCAGCCATCAGAAGATCATGAAAGGCCAGGCTGGATGGGACCCTGAGCAACCTGGTCTAATGGAAGGTGTCCCTGCCCATGGCACAGGGGTGGAACAAGATGATCTTTAAGGTACCTTCCAACCCCACTCTGAGATTCTGTGAAATAGCTGTGAAAGAGTGGGTCAGCCCTCGGAGATGTCTGTTCCTTTCTCCCCATCAGACAGCCCCAGCATCCCCCCTTGGTTCTCAGGGCAATGGACACCAGGGACCACTCCCATGTCCTCCTGCCCCAGGAGGCCCCAGCTAGGGCACAGGGACACAGACAGGAGCATGCAGCTGTGGGGAGGGGGCTGTGCACACCTGGATTGGCCTCCTGACCCAGGGATTCTTGAGGCGTGACTCTGCACTGGGCTAGACCTGGCCCCGGGAGCAGGTGCCCACTGCCGGGACTGGTACAGCTTCCTGGCCAGATCCTGCTCGTACTGTTTAATACTGTCTTCAAGAGCTGAGGATCTGAGGAGGAGGAGCAGGAGAAGGAAGAGGAGAAGGAGGAGGAGGAAGAGGAAGAGATGATGGTGATGAACATTGCAGCAGACAAGAACAGGAAAAGAAAGAAACAGATACAGGAACATACCCGGGTGATGGGGAAATACAGGTCTGACACAGGGGCAGCCGTAGCTACACTGGGTCCCAGATCTGATCCTGCCCAACCCTGGCCACTGCTGAGGCAGCAGGAACCCCTGGGGGCAATCTGGGATTGTACCCAGGAACATCAGCCTCAGAGCCTCCACATCCAGGGCTGCCTTCCCCGTGTGCTTGGAGGGACCAGGAACAACTTCAGCCCCACAGAAAACGCTGTGAGGTGGTTAAAGAGTGTGAGAGAGAGTCAGACTGAGGGGTGTGGGCACACGTGGGACAGTCTCAGCCCACACTGGTCATGTGTTCCGTGCACCTCGGCTTGACCATGGGAAAAGGGGAACAAAATGGCCAAGCACATGACACAGCTTTTGTTGTGGGACACGTGTAACTGAGGGCGAGCGTGTCCCTAAACCAGTGTGTGTGAGGGAGGAAAACTGCCAAAATACTCCTGGGCACCTGCCCCTCATTGTGCCAGAGCCTCTGAACCTCCCTGTTCCCACAGGACACGGGCCTGGAGTGCAGGGACAAGGGCAATGGCTTCCCACTGCCAGAGGGCAGTCTTAGATGAAATATTGAGAAAAAATTCTTCCCTGTGAGCATGGGGAAGCCCTGGCACAGGCTGCCCAGAGAAGCTGTGGCTGCCCTGTCCCTGGACGTGTCCAAGGCCAGGTTGGATGGGGCTTGGAGCCAGCCTGGGACAGTGGAAGATGTCCTTGCCTGTGGCAGGAGGTGAAACCAGATGAGCTCTAAGGTCCCTTCCACCCCAACTACTCCATGATTCCATGACTGTGCCAGAGGCTGGGAATGCCCAGAACACGTGTGTAACGTGGGTCTCTGTGTGTGTCTCCACAGAGCATGAGGGGTGCTGGGGGAAGGAGGGGCATCACACATCCTGGCAGAGCACTGATGACACAGGGAGAACAAGGAAAGCCCAAGTAGGTGCAAACTGAGGGTCACGAGTGACAGCACAGAGCAGAGAACTGGAAAGAAGCAGAAGACAGGAGATTAGAAGGGGAGGAACAAACCCAGCAGCACTTGGAAAGAACATGGGTTAGTGGGGCTGAGCCCTGTATGTGGGGTAGTGTAGAATTTCCCCTGCAGCACAGGGACCTCTGGAGACAGGACCTGATCACCTCACTGTGCCCATTCCAGAGCTAGGAAAGAGGGACCCTGAAACCACTGGATCCTCCTGGGAGATCTGTGGCAGCAGGAATAGTCCCTCCTTGTCTTACAAAAGGGAGCACAGTGACTGACTGAATCAGTGACTGACTGATTCTTGCCCAAATCATCAGCCAGGCCCTTCTCCAGGAGCTGCACAAAAAGCTGGGCCTCGGCATTGGAAGCAAAGTAGAGCTGAAGCCCTGGTCTGCCAAACTAAAACCCAGCAAAGCGGGATCTGACAGCTCAGGCAGCTTCTCCTTGCAGGTGTTCCCTCCTTGGAAAGGCTCTTCTTTTGCTAGCCTCATTTTCCATGGACAAAGCACACTTTAAAGAGAGTGAAGGTCTGGGACGAGAGATCTCTCTTCTGCCCACAGTGGACAAACCCATGGTGCTCCACACTCACTAATCCTCCTAAAGTGTCACGTGAAACTTTTACTCTGCCCTGAGCAACTCCAGCCAAGTCCCAGCTGGCCCAACACCATGGGCAGATAGAACAAATCACATCACATCACCTAAAAGCATCCTCTTCCCTCCCAGCATTTTTCAGATTTATCTGCTGGCAACACCAAATTCCTGGAAGAGCAGAGTCCCGAGGCTGGAGGTGCACACGTGGGACAGCAGCAGTGTCCCTGCATGGACTCCGCTTCCAAAAGTTTGCATGGCCAACATCCTGTTTCTCCTTTTGACACTCATCTTAAACAAAGCTTCTATTACAGCATTCCTTGGATACATTCCTGTTCAGGCATGAATCAGAACTGACACATCTCAGGAAGCCTTCCCCATCATGTGAGGAATGCACTCAGGAAGTGGAGGCACGAGGGACTGAAACCCTTGCATGTCTCACTGGGAAGGGATGACAGATTGGGCACTACCCCTCTCCAAGAACAGTGATGTGGATTTCCAGAAGAGGCCTGACAGGAGGTCTGAAGACCAAGAGGAAGTGTGCAGGATGTCTGACACTCTGGTGCTTGCCCAGCCTGACAGTGATGGCTGCTTTTGGCACTATTTCACACTGACAGCTTTTTCTGAGACAGAGATGTGGTTCCAGCCCTCTCCAAACACCTGCAGCACAAGGAACTTGGTGGTCTCGCCATCCAGCCTCATAAGAAAGGCTATGGCAGAGCAATGCAGTCCCTAAAGAGGCTCCAAGACAGCTGGGGAGAGACTTTGGAAAAAGACCTGGAGTGACAGCACAAGGGGAATGGCTTCCCACTCCTGCAGGGCAGGGTCAGGTGGGATCTTGGGAAGAAATCCTTCCCTGTGAGGGTGGTTTGGCCCTGGCAGAGGTTGCCCAGAGAAGCTGTGGCTGCCCCATCCCTGGATGTGTTCAAGGCCAGATTGGACAGGGTTTGGAGCAGCCTGGGATTGTGGAAGGTGTCTCTGTCCATGGCAGGGGGTGGGACTGGATGGGCTTGATGGTCCCTCTCACCCGAACCATCCTGGGATTCTGTGAAAACCAATCTCAGACAAAATTTGCTCAAAGCCCCAGAACATCAGTCCAGCTCTCACTGAGGATATGCTTTGCAGTTCTCCATTCTCAGAGCCTCCCTGGGAGCAACAGCCCCATCATCATCCACATCAAGCACAAACTTTGGAATTGCTCAGTGATTCCCTCCAGTCTTATCCAAAACCTTGTTCATCTCCAAGCCTCATCCAAACCCCAAAAGAGACAGTTCAGACTGTTCTTTGAATGTCTCCTACGGGAATATCAGGAGAAGAAAAACTATCACTAGGAGCAGACTGACTAGTTTTGGGAAGGAATTCTATGATGCAGTAAATGTCTGGACTAGCTTTAAGTCTTAAGTTCTGACTTAGAAAGTTCTTTCTTCCACAACAATTTTTAGTCACTCTCTCATAGCTGATGGAATAGCTCATGTGGGTAAGACTGGAATGGCCTGATCCTGCCAGTGATTGGGCTGCAGCATGATTTCCAGCCCAGCAGCACTGGAAATATGAAATTCCATTTTTCATTTTGGACATGTGACCTTGCAGCTTCAATAACACCATTTCACATGGGCTATGAATTAGGTGGGAATGGTGTGCTGAGGGAAGGAACACACCCACCACAACACAGCTGTGTTCCTGTTCATCATGAGCTCCCCGTGACCACGGCTGTGCAGGCACAGGGGGAATCTGGGAGCCCTCCCGCCTCCCCTGTGCTGACAGAAGTGGACAGGCTCAGCCACGTCACCAGTCACCATCTTCTCAAATAGATCCTACTCAACCTCCCTCAACATCTACCTTTGAAAGGGTCCCCTATTCCCTGGTTTCATTCTCTTTAGGCCCCAGATCCTCAGGAGCTCCCCTGCTCTGGCCCAGAAGGGGCAGCGAAGCTCTGGCTCACCGTGCTGCCCTCCACATGGCCCGTTTCTCTGCCTCCAGAGCGCGGCGTTCTGCTGGAGACAGCTCCTTCTCCTGGCCGCTCAGCAGCTCCGGGCTCTGCATCCGCAGCCGCTCCTGGTGCCGCCGCTCGGCCTTGGCTGTGCGCACGGGAGCCGCGGGATCCGCCGCGCCCAGCGGCGACGGGCTCAGCCTGGAGAGAAGGTGAGGCTGAGGCTGTGGGGCCACCACAACTCACCCGCCTGCGAGTGGCAGCTCTAATCACCTGCTCAGTGCCACTTCCCCGGGCTGCCGTGGGATGGGGGCAGACAGAACACAGGCAAGTTTCTTGTAAGGAGTTTCTGACTGGATGGGGCTTGGACTGTCCTTGGAGCAACCCCCAAAGGGCAGGGGGTTGAAACCAGATGGTCTTGAAGGTCCCTCCAACCCAACCCACCCCACCCCATCCTAGGATTCTATGAAGCTGTTTCTGATCAGTTTCCCTTTCTCCCCCAAACCCTTCCTTTGCAGCCCCTGGTTGCTAAGACAGAAGGAACCATCCGGCCCCTGCCCCAGGTGCCCCACTCACCCCGACATGGAGTTGGTTCTCTGCTCAGACTTGATCCCCTCTTCCAAGGAATTCCTCTGTGAGCTGCTGTTCTCACTGAGCTCCAAGGGCCTGGAAAAAAAACCCCTATGAGCTGCAGCACCACAGGCTGCACACCCAGCAAAGGGTGGGACAAGTCCACCCCAAGAAAGCAACAACTGCTCCAGGATGAAGTCACAGCACTCCATGACCACTGCTGTGAAAATCCCTGTGGGGATCTCCTAAATGTCCACATGAATATCAGAGCTCATTTTCTGCAGCTGGAGGTCAGCCAGGCACTAACACACACACACACACACACACATTTTTTTCTCAGATTTTCTAATAAAAATATTTGTTGGGCTTTCTTTTCCTCTGGGTCTTACCCTTCAGTCCTGGGAACATGGACCTCATACTTGGCTTTGTTAGATGTAGCACAAATTAATTCCAAACAGAGGAGCCCAAGAAAGATTCACCTTGGAAACACAAGTCACCTGATCCTGATTTTATATCTTCATTAACAGATTAATTTGATTATTACAAGTTCTTCCATGAGATGGACATGAGCTGCTCTGAGGGCTGGAACCTGGCTGGGAGAGCTAGGGGTGCTCAGTTTATAGTGACACTCAGCCCTAATTTTTACTGCTCAAGTTTATTTTAATTAAATTTCAGTTTCTCTTCCAGCATGAGAAAGATTATTTCAAGAAACACAGCTTCAGTCTCTTCCTCTGCCTCCCCTGCATTCAAGCATAAAAAATAAGCAACTGAAAGTCATCTGATGGATTTAGCCTTCCTGTTCTTCAGCATCCCATGTTTCAGTATGAAAACAGGAGGGTTAAGTGTGACTTCCTAGAGAACCAAAGAGTTGCATATGACTGCTTTCCTCCTTGGAGCTCCCCAGCACGGGAGGGGCAAGGAAAGGCTCAGGGCATCATTATGTGAGAAGTTCTTCAGCTGAGACTGGGCAGAAAGAACAGAGAGAAATGAGATGCCACATGCCAGGGTGTGTTCTACCACCGTGACTGAAAAGTGTTTGTGGAAAGTAGAATGTCTGTTCCAAAGACTTCAAAGACAGGTAAGAACAGCTTCAGCTTTACTCCAGTGCGTTCTTAGTTTATCTGGAGCCTTTGAGAATCCTGTCCTCATTCCTCAGTTCTATGCTCAATAATTAGGAAAAAACCATCAAGGTAACCTGGAGGCCAAGTCCCAGACAGCTGGGAAACAAAAGCTTAAAAAAACCCCAAACCTGTTTTAGCATCACTTTATCATTCAGATTATCTTGAAACAATTATCTCTCTACATACTCTCAGACTATAGGTACTTCCACAGGAGGGAGATGTTCTCTGCAAAAAGTGAGCTGGAAAACTTGGCCTTTTCTATGCTGAAGAAGAAATCTTGCCCAGCCCTCTTCCCTGAGAATTCCTGGGACGCCTCTGACATGTGGGTGGTACAGGGCTCCTGTCTTACCGAGCTGCTGAAGCCTGGATGTTCCTTCCATTCAGCCTCTCCACCTTGTACTCGACACCCTCGATGATGACGCTGGACTGCACAGCCTCAGGCCCCTGCCTCACCTCCTCATCCTCCTCAGCTTCCTCCTCCAGCAGAAGGGCTCGCTGCTGCTGCAGCTTGCGGGCTGCCAAGGGAGACAGGAGCCAGCTGACATCACAAAGCATTTGCTGAACCCCCCAGGATGGGATTTCTGGGCAAGTCCTTACGCTTCTCATCGCTGCAGGTCGGGGCTGGTTTCAATCCATTCCCTCTCCATGAACATCTTTGTTCCTCCACATTGCCACTAATGCTTCAGATGAAACAAACTCTGCTTCGTTTCCTCACTCCCTCCTTCCTTATCCACCAAACTTCCACCCCTGGACACTCAATGGACAGATTTCCATCAGATTTCCCAGTGTTCTCATGCTCAAACTGGAAATTTGGTACAGTCTCTTCTGCCCTTTTCCCAGAGGGAACAGCCCTGGGAGTCTGCATCTCCCCACTGGCCTTCTGGAGGAACCAAGGCCTGGGTGCTGGTGCTGGCATGGCAGTGGCCATGAGAACAATTCTGCTGCTGAACATAAGTCCCAAGAGGGTCAGGGACAGGAGGAGACATGAGCAGGCGGCTCTTTGGGCAGGTGTCCTGCAGGTTACCAGCCCCCAGTGGTGTTCTTCAGGGCTCAAGCCTGGAGCCAGTTCTGGGCAAGATTTTTATTAATAATTTTATCTGGCTGCAGGAGCTGAATGCAACAGTAGCACTGCTGATGATGCCAAACTGGGAGGCACTGGTGACTCTCTCAAGGGCCATGAAGCCTTACAGGAGGATCCAGACAGGATGGAGCATTGGGCAACCATTAATGACATGGGATTGAACCACAGCAAATACCAGGTTCCACAGCTGGGACAGCACAATGCCAGGTCCAGGCATAATTTGGACTGGCTGGAGAGTTTAATAAAAACACTTTTTTCAACTTCACATTGATCCTCATCACCTAAAACAACTCTCAAGCAGGAGGAAATTATATCAAAAACGAGAGCAGCAATTTAGCTCCTAGTGCAAACCTAAAGCAGCACAGTGAGCACTGAGAGGTCTGAGAGCTCTGCTGCCAGTCCAGGTGAGGGTGCCACTCACCTGGGCAGCTGGCACAGACTCACTGTCTGCAGTGGCTTTAAAAATTCACTGAAGTGTTTACCAACTGCAGGCATAGAGCTGCTAGAGAGAGTCCAGAGCAGGGATATTGGAATACTCCGAGGGCTGAAGCCCCTCTGCCCTGAAGACAGGCTGTAAGAGCTGAATTGTTCAGCCCGGAGAAGAGAAGGCTGTAGGGAGAATTTATTGCAGCCTTTCAGTACCCAGAGGGTCTTCAAGAGACCTGGAGGGGGCTTTGGACAAGGGCCAGGAGTGACAGCACAAGGGGACATGGCTCCTCATTGCCACAGGGCAGGCTTAGATGGGATCTTGTGAGGGAATCCTCCCCAAGGAGGGTGGTGGAACAGGTTGCCAGGAGAAGCTGTGGCTGCCCCAGCCCGGGAAGTGTTGCAGGCCAGGCTGGACAGGGCATGGAGCAGCCTGGTCTAATACAAGATGTCCATGCCCATGGCAGAGGGGTGGGACTGAGTGGGCTTAAAAGTCCCTCCAACCTCCAAACCATTCTGTGATTCCATGATACAGGACACCCTGAAACTACAGCACTTCAACCCAGAAAGTATCAGCTGAGCATCCATAGAATTCTTCCAACATTCACTTAGTTTCAAATTATTCCCAGGCCTTACAATAACCACCCATGGGCTTCGGGAAGTGCTGCATTTCTGTGGGAAAGGAATCATTTAACAGGGCAAACTTCTGTGCTCTTATTCCTACGTACCTTCCTCCTCTTTCATTTTCTTCAGGTCATCCTCCCCCACCAAGGACACACGCTTGGGAGGCTTGTCCAGGTGCTGCTGCTTCACCTCAATCTCAAAATACTTCTGCCTCTCACGGAAGGACCTTTGCTCAGGGCTGTGCTGTCCCCCATGGCTGTGCCCGGCCACCTGCAAGAGCCACACACTGCCCACTGCCCACCCAGCCACACCACTGCCCACACTGGCCACCCAGCCACACCACTGCCCACTGCCCACACTGGCCACCCAGCCACACCACTGCCCACTGCCCACCCAGCCACACACTGCCCACTGGCCACCCAGCCACACCACTGCCCACTGCCCATCCAGCCACACCACTGCCCACACTGCCCACCCAGCCACACCACTGCCCACACTGCCCACCCAGCCACACCACTGCCCACTGCCCACCCAGCCACACCACTGCCCACTGCCCACACTGGCCACCCAGCCACACCACTGCCCACTGGCCACCCAGCCACACACTGCCCACTGGCCACCCAGCCACACCACTGCCCACTGCCCATCCAGCCACACCACTGCCCACACTGCCCACCCAGCCACACCACTGCCCACCCAGCCACACACTGCCCACCCAGACAGAGCACTGCCCACAGGCCATGGGCACCCTCTCCATGTCAGCCCAACCCTTACTCTGCCAGCTGCCCCATATTCTTTTCCTCCCCAACCCTCCCATACTACGACCCCATCTCCCCATCCACAGCCCCCATGACTCCCACCTTTCTTCCAGCCCCAGCTCCAGAACTCACCTCCAAGGCCATTTTGGTGTTTTCTGTGCTGCTCTGACCAGACAGCTCCTAAGAACAGAGAAAAACTAGCATGTTCTAAAAGCAAAGCTTCCAGCCACTCCCCAGTAATCCTCCAGCCATGTTGTCCCCAAGGCCAGACGAGGTGACACGGGCTTCCAAAACTGTCCCAGAATTCACACAGACTTAACAAGGTTTAGTAATTGTCAGGAATGAGGATTTATGTTCAATTGAGGGTTAAACAGAACCAGGTGTGACAACTTCTGAAAGGGCAGAAACTGAAAAACATGGGAAACAGGCACAAAGCAGGAGCAGGGGGTAAGCTAGAGCTGGAAGGGGTTCACAGGAGCTGGCAGGAGCTCACCCACACTTTGCTTACATCAAAGACAAAAACAACCAAAATTTACTTCAAAGAAGCAGAGATACCATGAGAAAGAACAAATTCTGTATTTACTGGGATGCATAACAGGATATTGGATGAACAGAACTACAGGGGGAGGAAACCGATCCACAAAATCTATCTGTGAACCAGGGATCCATAGGGGTAAACTGAAAACTGCAAACAAGCTATGGAAAAGCAGCAAGTTTTATAATTAGACAAACTGAATGGACCCACAAAAAGGAGATGACCTCTGGCTTTATCCAAATACACAGAAACTAATTCAGAACTTGTGTGGATCTGCCTGAGCAACCTTCTACAACTCTGGAGGTGTTTGAACAATGCTCTTAGGCCCATGGTGGGATTCCTGGGGGCATCCTGAGCTGGACTCAATGATCCTTGTGTGTCCCTTCCAACTCAGGATGTTCCAGGATTCTGCAATTCTAACATCCAAGGCTGCCCTGTTTTGCATGGGGGATTGAGGCAATGACCTCCAAGGCCTCACCTAGCCTGGACTGTTCCAGGATTCAGCTAGATGGAGAGAAAAAAGAAGAGTCCCAATGAAGATCAAAATCTATTAAAAAATGTTTCAGCACAGGTTTAATCTAGTCCTGGAGTCAGGAATTTCAGAGTTCCTTTGCATGAGAACAGCATGGTTGTTCATCAGTATCCAAATGTCTGGGGAGAACAACAATGATGTGAGATTCCATGAGCTTCCAGGACCTGATGGATACTCTGCCAGGATAAACATCTGCATCATCAACATACTCCAACTTCCACAGGACCTCAACATGTCCCTCCACTACAGCAGTTTTCTTTGGAGGGAACGAATCACCACCTCCTTCCCTTCTCACCTCTGGCCTGCTCACACCTGTGCTGCTGTCACCCCAGCACTCAGTTACCTGTGTCCCCAGCAGTGGGTGGGACAGGGGCACTGCTGCGAAGGTCTTGTAGGCCTGCTTGACATTGATGGGGACCTCGTCAGGGGAGGGTGGCGACAGTGGCGATGGTTTTTGCTACAGGGACAGACGGAGGTAAAGGTGAGCACAGGAGGGGTGAAAAAACCCACACGGGGAAACACAGCCCAACTCTTGGCCCACAGAGCCTGACGAGTGGGATATGGAAAGGAATATATTAGGGAACATGTAAGGAATATGTAAGCCTTGGGAAGGCTGCTCCTGAGCCTTGGGCAGGAACACAAGGAGCAGAGCACTGCACACACACTGCACACAGCAGCACAAGGGTCACAGCCCCATTCTTTCCTGGATGGTGAAGCAATGGTCCTGTTGGTGGCACAGATCTGCACTGACCCGATGGGAATGTTGTGACAGATCCTCTGGCCAAGGGCACATTGCTGTCCCAGTCCTTGAGGATTTTCACCCAATTTAAACAGCAAGTGCTTACATGAACCAGGGTTTTTTGGGCTAGAACAGGATAGCTACACAATGACTCTAGGGCTGAACAAGATTCCCTCTAGTGGAAGGCATCCCTGTCTTTAAGGTCTGTCCCAAACCACCCTGTGATTCCATGACCTGATCTAGGGATCTGTGATGTGGACATCTGCCTTTGATCTCAAATTTTCCTTTTGCAGAATTACACTTACTGAGAAACATCTGACAAGGTCTGAGGGGACCTTCCTACTGTTTGTCACTGTCTTTGCTGGTCCCTTCCTCACCTACCTTCCCTGTGACCCATCCTGCCCTCTTTGCAGGGAAGCAGCACTGGGGTGCTCAAAGCATCACAGAAATGGAAGGGGTGGGGGGGAATGACACCTTCATCCTGCTGCAAAGTAAATTCCCTTTAGCTGTTCATCCCTCCAACCCTCCAGTTGCACTAGTCTGGTTCCAGGCTGCCTGTTTTTTCTTAGTCCTGAACTAGGGCTAAATAATGCTGTTTGATGATGCTACTGCACGGGCTAAAGGACAGCACAGTGAGGTCAGAAGACACTGAGAAATACGGACCTTGTCCAGTTCCATGGATTCTGTACAGCTGTTTGCCTGCAAATCAGGTCTCTGTTTTGGTATCACATTGTACAAGCTCCAACAGGGAGAGAAGCACTGGATTAATGGAATCTCACCCAGGATGGTTTGTGTGGGAAGGGACTGAAAGCCCATCCAATCCCTCCCCCACTGTCATGGGCACAGACACCTTCCACTTTTATATTGAAGAGACACAGGTCTTCCATCATGACAAAGACCAAAATACCTGATTTTTTCTCTCCCATCAACAAACAGCCCCAGGAGTATGAACCTTTCAAAATCAATCACTTTGCAACCTATAAAACCCATCAGCAGAATGGGATTGGCTTTTGCTCCAAAGTGCCAGACATCAACCAAGGTTCTGTAAGATTTTTGTCTCCACAGAACTCAACACCTCACAAATATGGCTCTAAACCTATATCTGCTCTGGGGATTTTGGCCACAAAAGCTTCAGCGGTGCTGACTCGGGACAGGGCCATGGAGACATGAGGCAGCTGGGGAGGCCCAGAGAAATAAAGAAATAAGAGTGATGCAGTGACCTGGCTCTGCCTGTGAGGAGTGTGGATCCCTTCTCAGGGAGCCCAGGCTGGTGCATGGACACCACCAGCCCCAGCTCAGGCATGTGGTCACCGAACCACAGAGTCACCTCTGGGAGGGTGTCCTGCCCCACTGCAGCCACCCGGGGCAGGCACGCGGCTTTAGGGAGGAAAGCCTGGGCCACTTACAGAGCTGTGGATCCTGAAGCATGGCTCAGGCTGCTGGAAGGGGTTGGGGCTGTCCCCCTCCTCGGCTTTGTGTGGCGCAGCACTTGGTCGCACGCGGGAGAGAGGCTGAATGACACCAGGCTTGGTCTGCTCGTGCCAGTGCGCCAGGACAGGATGGGAAAAGGCAGAGGAGGAGAAGGGGGAGGGAGAGAGAAGAGAAATGAGCAGTTAGGGCAGTGAGGTGTCTGCCATGCAGGTGAATAAACAAATCCATGCACCCCCACTTCTTTCCTCAGCTGTGTTGCCTGCACCAGCTGCCAGACTGGAGAGAGCTCTTGGAGCCAACACCAAAAGAGACTCAGCCAAGGAAGGGTTACACAGAACCAGTGGATTACAGAGAAGGCCAAGACAAAAGCAGGCACCTGCCATGCCAGCAGCAGCTGCAAGGGTTTGCAGGGTATGGTAAGTCTTACGAAGCTCAGGAAATGTGAGCACCAGGAATGGAAGCAGGGAAGCATCAAACAGGAATGGGAATTGGCAGAAGCTGTGGATGGACGTGAACCAGATTGAGTCAGAGCTCTGACAAGAAATGCAGTTACTGGAGCAGAGGCAAGAGTCTAAAACTTCTACTAGATGTCACCATCACTACTGGATGTTGTGTGAAAGCATCTGCAACTACAGAGAGTGGGAGCAGGAACTGGGTAAGCCAGCAAAACCTGCAGGAGGGGAAGCTGCAAGGGGAAACGAGTAAAAGCTGCAAAACCAGTTCTGCTGGGTTTTCAGATGGACCATATGTAAGACCTGATGCATTTGTACAAACTTGAGGCATAGTGGAGGACTGGAGACAGAATAGGAACCAACAGGAGGAAGAAACAAGCTCCATGTGCTGGGGGATGCACAGGAACACCACAGTCAGGTCTCACAGCAGCTGTACTCACTGATTTACTGTCATCCTGTGATGTAGTGAAGTTAATGGAAGCCTGCAAACAGAAGTACAGGGGTAAATCTGGAATCCACCCTGAAAGCCTTTAGTTTACCCCTGACCCACTGCCCATCCTATATGGGGAGCTCCAGGTCCCACAGAACCCCTGTCCCCTAATACCTGCTTCTTCGAGTGAGGACAGGCCAGAGCCCACCTCTGTGAGCTTCTCCCAGCACCTGTGCTATGTGAGGAGGCCCTCACAGCTCACTGCACATCTCCAAACTCTAACCCCAACTCTGGGACAGTCCTGGCCCATGGGCACAGCCCCTGCTCCTGGTCCCCAGGCACATCTCCAGGTCCTGGCCCATGGTCACAGTCCCTGGTCCTGTCTCCTGCTCACATCCCAGGTCCTGGTCCCTGGGCACATCCCCTGCTCGTGGCCCATGGCCCATTCCCTGGGCACATCCCCTGCTCGTGGCCCATGGCCCATTCCCTGGGCACATTCCCTGGGCACATCCCCTGCTCCTGGCCCATGGCCCATTCCCTGGGCACATCCCCAACCCTCCGCACTTGCCCCAGCAAAGCCATCCCCCCGCAGCTCCTCCCCAAAGCACCCGTGGGTGCCATCACAGCAGCAGCTCATGGGGAACAGCCCCTCGTGCCTCGGGTGCCAGGAGGGTGCTGCTCCCCCCGGGGGACCCCAAGCCCCCGTGGGGACGGGGAGCCAGCAGCGGGGGCAGCGGGAGCAGCCGGGGCAGCGGGAGCAGCGCACACCGCACACCAACAGCACTTACAAAGCGTGTCTCCCTGCCGGCCAGGTGAGGGGGCCGGGGGGCTGCGGGCACCTGGAGGGGCATCAGCAGGGGAGAGAATGGGAGAGAAAATGGAGAGACTGGGTTTTCCACAGGAGAGGAGTAGAGACACTGCAGCAGCCGGAGCTGGTGGGGTCCCCACCATGGGGGAAGCCACTCTGCCCTGCCTGGCACATGCAGATCCATCACAAACACCTCTTTCCTCCCCCGACCCCCTTGCAGAACTCCAGGCCAGGCATGACCATCACAATGCCAAATCGGGACAAAGGATTGCATTTCCCTCAAGGAATTCTCTGAAATAAACCAATAAATTCTGGCTGGACTACAAGATGTTGAAACCAAAGAATTAACATTAAAAATAGATGGAGCCAGAGAGTAAGAGACAAAATTCCTCAGAACTACTGCCCTGGAGCAACAACCTGAAGGTCAAGGCTCCTGAATCCCCAGAAAAGGAGAGATCCAGGAATATTCAGCCTGGAGAAGAGAAGGCTGCAGGGAGACCTTAGAGCCCCTTCTACTGCCTTAAAGGGCTCCTAAGAGAGCTGGAGAGAGACTTTGGACAAGAGCTTGGAGGGTCAGGACAAGGGGGAATGGCTTCCTACTGATAGAGACAGGATTACATGAGATTTTGGGAAGAAATTTTTCCTTTGAAGTGATGACACCTTGGCACAGGTTGCCCAGAGAAGCTGTGGCTGCCCCGTTCCTGGAAAGTCTCCAAGGCCTGTTTGGACAGGGCTTGGAAAAAACAGGGATAGTGGAAGGTGTCCCTGCCCATGACAGGGGACTGGAATGATATTGTCTTGAAGGTCCCTTCTCACCCAAACCATCCTGGGATTCTGTGAAAACCAAAGAAAATTTGCACTTGTGGTAAAAGGAAAACTTACAAACAACACAGCTGTTGTTAGAAATGTAAATAGGGAAACACAGCTAGAACAAAGTGCATTGAAATTATTCAGCTATAACAGTATCTTCTTCTAATCTTACCGTGTTCCTGATGAACACTCAATTCCAAATGATCCAAGAACTGAGGGAGGTATGAGACAGGCCGAGAAGAAACAGAAGATGGACTGGAGTGCTGCTCCTACTGCTTCCTGCATAGTCCTGGCCCTTCTCCTAAACCCCTCTGTCACCTTACCCCAAGGTGATTCTGTTCACCTCAAGAGCTCCTGTCCAGCTCTGAGAACTGAAATGGTTCACTGAGGACCAAGGAAATGCCAGAGCTGGTGGGAAGAGCAGCTGGAGAACAGCTGGACTCCAAAAGGAATGCAACAGACCCAAAATGACTAAGGACAGAGAACAACAGTGTAACTGGCAATTCACTCCAGCCCCCAATATATAACCCAATAATAGGCAATGACTGTAAAGGGAAAATTTAAAAATCTACTTAAATTCTTTTAATTTCAAAAGGCTCAGCTGAGCTGTGACACCTCCTACTGTGGGATGGACATGGGGAACAAAGACTCAGATATTGAAAAGGAAAGTTCAGACATAAATAAGGAATATGAATGTCAAGGGATAAGAGGTATTGTTCATAAAGAAAAAAATCATCAGAAGTTACAAGAAACAAAGATATTTCCCATTCCAGAGGGGAAGCCTCTAGCAAGGAGCTGTAGCAAATCACTCCCTGAGGGCAGGGACACCTAGAATCATCTAGGACCCTTCCACCTCCAGCCTCACATGGAGAACCAGGGATCCTCTGCAGGCCTGGGCAGCAGTGGGAAGTCCTGGTCTTGGGCAGATCCAAGATGCTTTTCCAAATCCTGACTCCTCCCTCTCTTACCACATACTAGCTGCCAGAATTGAAGAATCTCTGTACAAGGCACTAATCCAAAAAATTCACAACTACCCCTCATCACCCTGCAATTAAGCTACCCCTCAAAGCTCATTTATGACCAGCTTATCCTCCTGGATCTCTGACACATTTTGAAGGAGGGAGTTGCTCTCTTGCTCTCTGGTTGCCTGCTTTGATGGATCCCCTCCACCTTGCCAGTGTGACTCAAGGATGGAAATTGCCCTCAGCTACCTCTCTCCTTTATCCCTGGAAGTGCCTCCCTGCCTTTCCCATATCACCTGTCCTGGGGACAGTCTCACCTGTGGATTACTGGAAGAATAGGGGGATTCACGCCTGGAATTTCCTGTCCCAGACTCGCCCATAGGAGCCTGAAAGAGAGAATACAAAGCTCAAGACAAAGCTCAAGTGTTACTCTTCATTAGGAGGGGGTCTGTACAGCCCAGGGGGCATGGGACACCCTGCACATCCAGGGAGCAGGATCAGCAGGGCCCAGCAGCAGCTGGCACATGCCAAAAAGCGCTAGAAAGAGCGAGGGGATGACGTTAAACATTGGAACCAGGATCATATCCCAGTGCCCTGCGAGGCCAGCTGGATCAGGTTACAGCCTCTGCCTCACAGCACATCCCAGGAATCCTCTTCCCTGACTCCCCACAGCCCTCAAAGACAGGGTTCATGGCCCAGGCAAACCTCCTGCTGAACAGATGCTGAAAGCCATTCCTGGCTGGGGGGAGACAGGGCTCTCCTGGCTTCCAGAGAAACCTCTGGCACTGAGGCTCAGCTGAGCCGAACAGAGAGCAGTGTTCCAGGAACCACCTGCACTCTGACTGCAGCACGAGGAGCGTGTTCCCCAAGTATTTCAAATGCCTTCAGGTAGAAGCAGGTCATTTGGGATTTAGGGAACTATTTAGGCAAACCTACAGCTCCCAGTCACTAACACCACAGCCATGCACATGCTCAGTTGAATCAAGTCAGTATTTTGAAACACCAAGCTTGAAGTGACCTGAAGTTTATACTGGAGCACAGATTCCAGACACCTTGCTCTAAGCTTACCTGGCTACACACCTGTGAAATTCCTACCAAGGAACTAAAACACCTCCAAGATCACTACAGCTGAGGATTAGGTTTGTTGCTTGCTTGGTTTATCCACTGTGTATGGGGCTGTTTATGTGGGGCTGTTTTGATTTTCACACCTCCCAAAAGGCTTAACAAGGAAGAAGGGGAGAGCAAGGTGGTGCTCATCTGGAGGATGGCATCTCTGGGTCTGGTCCCTGTTCCACCACAGGTTCCCTGTGCAACAGCAGGAATGTCAAATACAGATCTCCCAGGGCAGAAATCAAAGTTCTCCCTTGAAATTCCAGTTTCAATCTACCAAATAGTGTCACTCGGAGGAGCAGCTCCTGGGTTGCGGATCTTTTCCAGATGTCTAAGAAGGGCTGTGTTCAGGCCCACGAACAGAAGTGTGGCACCAGCACTACCAGGCTTTTCACCAGGCCTGCCGGCTGCCTGCTGAGCGGGCAGGGACGGCACTGCCCCAGGCCGAGCCGGAGGGACGGCAGGGAAGGCACGGATGCCATCCCGTCCCCTCGGCAGCACACACATCACCATCCCCAGGCCGTGTTAGCATGGCACGGCGGGGCCGGCCCGGCGCGGGGGCAGCACACGGGGCGGGGGAGCCGGCCCTCGGGCACCGTGCTGCCCGGCACCGGGGTTTAGTAGGGTGCAGTGGCCTGGGCTGTGTGAGTGCATGCCACACGCCACACGCTGCTTGCCTTGGAGTACGGGCTGGTCTTCAGCACGCCCCCCCGGCCATAGCCCAGGGGCGGCCCCCCCAGGCCGGCCGCGCCCGCGGCCTTGCCCCTGCGGTTGGCCACCACAAAGGGGTTCTGACTGAAGGGGATGGGCTGCGAGTCGATCAAGCACTCTGGCGTCTCTGGCAGCTGCTCCTGGGACAACGGACACCCCTCGGGGTCCTGCTTGTCTCCCCGGGGCTGTTGTGCCCCGCTGGTGTGCGGCTGGGGAGGCGCAGGGGGCTGAGGGGGCCCGGTCACGGCCGCCGCCGGCTCTGGGGACGCTTCCCGGCCGTGCCACGCCGCGGGTGGGGACAGCAGCGCACAGTCACCCTCCATGCTGCAGCTGGGCTCAGCGCACCCAACAGGCTGAGAGGAAACACAAGGATCACAGAGAAATAAGGAGAACAGAGTAAAGAAGAGGAGGGAGAAAATACAGAGCAGCTGCTGAAGAACAGGGGAGAGAATTCCAGTGCTAATGCCCGCACACCACCCCAACCCTCTCTCCTGCTCTGCCACCGCTCTGTGACCCCCAGTGTCACTCCCAGGAGAGGAGCTTGCTGTGCACACACACCCCGGAGAGCTGACAGGCACAAGCACTCCCTGCACTCCTCCAACTCACACACCTTCCTGCAGCTGCTCCCCAGCCAAAGCCACTTCCAACACCTGTACAAGCACATGCTTCCCCCCTGTTCACCTCAGCACACAGAATCTCAGAACAGCCGGGGCTGGAAGGCATCTCTGGAGATCCTCCAGTTCAACTTCAACTTCTCTGAGTCCCATGACCTATGGCCCAGCCTCTGCTGTCACCCCCACGCTGCCACAGAGTCACACAACACCCATCCTGTGCACTTCCACCACACCTGCACAGGCGAACAGGCTTCAACAGCCCCGCTGCATCACAACACACCCAAAACACCAGAGCTCAGTGCAGCAGACAGAGCGCAGACCCTTTGGGTGGCTCCTGCTGGCAGGACTGAGGCAGTCCCAGCTTGGTTTGGCTCAATGCACACAGCCCGAGTGAAGCCCTGACCCTTCCTCTTAATGCCATAGAAGAGAGTTTGTTACCCCAGCCAGAGCCTTCCTTAGAGGAGCAGCGACAGTCAGAGAGCAAAGACCAGAGCTTCCATCCAAGTGCCTCCAGGGAGCAGATAGACTTCTGCTCAGAGCAAATTCCCCAACTCCTGTGTCATGGCAGCGGTCACCAAAATAGTTCTCAAGGGTGGGCTGGTGACTACAATGGCAGCTGGGAGGCTCAGGAATTTCAGAGGCCCTCCCCTAACCCAACCTCTGTGGTTGGCAGAGCCCCGGCTCATATCGTGTTTCCTCACCAGTGAAGCCTGTGTTACCCTGAGAAATTCTGCTCTTGTGACTGTGTGATTTTTCAATGTAAAAACCCTGTTTTAACCCCTTTTCTTCAGAGTCACACAATGCCTGACAGTTGATGGGGAGCCCCAGTCCCTGTTTTGTTCTTGGACTGGAACTGGGCTGGATCTGTGTCTCAGCTGTAAGCTCCTGCTGTAACACGTCCCGGTGAGGGATTCCTCACTCCCTAGCCTCAGTGGGGCTATTCCTGTCAGACAAGCCACATTTTCTATTTTGGGCAAGCAAAAATTTGGGCAATGCAGCGAGCTTTCCCAGCTTGCAGATGGAACAGACATGTGCTACTCCTCATCCTTCCTGGCACTGAAAGAAATCCAATCCTAAATCCGATGAACAAGTGAAAAAAAAAGAATCAATGGCAAGAAACTGAAGAAAAATAGATTCAGAACAGAAAGCAAAGGTTGATAGTTAACTAACCATGGTGACCTGGTATTGATACATGTCTTCTCCATTTCTCATAGTCCAGAAACAAAACTAGACTTTGATCATTTTGCTGTGAACAAAATTGCTGTCATGGGTCTGGCTTTCATTTCTGTTCAGTGTGAAGACAGAGACTGGAGCAGCTCTTTGGCTTCTGTAAGGGAAATGTCAGAGTCACGGAATCCCAGGATGGTTTGGGTGGGAAGGGACCTGAAAGCTCATGTTGTTCCACCCCCTTGCTATGGCAAGGATATCTTCCACTGGACCAGGTTGCTCCAAGTCCCATCCAACCTGGCCTTGGACACTTCCAAGAATGGGGCAGCCACAGCTTCTCAGGGCATGGCCAAAGACCATCCCCCAAACAAACATTCCCATGCTGCTTCCAATGGCAATTTTCATTTTGGCTTGTAACTGTGGACAAGCAGAATGAGCATCTCATCAGCCTTTGTCAAATCCTGCCCACAAGTGGACCCAGATGCAGTAACACAGATCGATCCAAGACAGACAAACACCTGCTCCCTCGGCTGGTGGCTGTTCTTGGGGAATCCTCAGGACCAGTTCCACCCACAGTTACAGTGGTCAGTGGAGAGATCCTGTTCCACAGTGGACAGATGGACCTGCACCTCCTCCTGCTCCACAGTAAGAACCGTTCCCTACAGAACCTCGTGTCACATGGTGAGGACAGGAACAGTTCGCTGCAGCTCCCTCACAGGGAACTGTGCAGCAGTAAAAGACACCCAGTCATTGCTCAGAGGAGAGTGTCTGTGGTGACAATTGGCCTGGGGACAGTAAGAAAGAGAAAACCACGATGTGAACAGGGCAAGAGCACCAGTCATCTGTGTGAGGTTGTCCAGAGATAGACAATCTGTCACTGACCCACCTGATCTTCCACTGGCTGGACTGACCCTGGCTGAGTCTTCCAGCGATCACCTAACAGGTCCTCCAGGGCAGCTCCTGAAGGACCTCCAGACCGTCCCTGTCCCCACGATCCAGGCAGATGGACTTTTCAGAGCACAGCAAAGACAGGGCTGGTGGCAGCTGGACAAACCCAGGCACCCATGGGCCCTTCCCTGGAACGGGACATTTATAGAAGCCGCCCAGCGCCCCGGCGTTCTGGCCCCACATTCCCGTGCCTGGCATTCCCAGGCTGACAGCGGCTGCAAGGCTCAACCCCAAATGCTGCTCTGCTCTGGACCACACTCGAGCTGTCCTGCACGGAGGCAGCTGCTGCCTGGGGCTGACTCTCCCCCTCTTCCAGCTCCTGAGTTACACTCAGAGATGCTAAAAATAGGCCTTTTCCTGATACTGCTTTGTTGTCTGAACAGCAAGAGGAAAAGCCAAAAGCTGGGAAGTGTGGGAACAAAAGGAGGCAGAGCTGGAGCCAAAGCAGAGCTGTTACTAGAGTAAGGAAAGAGAACAGGAGAGGAGACCTGTCTGCATGGAATGAGATGGAGACAGGAAAGGCAAAAGAGATGATCCTGAAACACTGGAATGGGAATGCTGAATGGGATGATGCCAGCAAAGCGAGATCTTGCTGACACAGGAGTAGAGGAAGAAGACTGAGGATGCGTGAGGAGTAGGCAGAAACTCAGCAGAATGGGTGTGATGCAGGAAAGATAGAAGAAAGAAATTCTGGAGAGGTGAGATTTTAAACAACACAGGAGAGGATTAAGTTTGTAATATGTGAAGTCTGTGAAATCTGGAATTTCTCTTGGTCACTACATATGAGGGACTGCCAGGCAGGGCACAGGACAGGAATGCCCACAGCAGGAGTCACAATACACAACAGGATATGTGAACCACAGGGCTCAGTCATGACACACAACCACAGACACTTCACTTCTGCAGGCCTGGGGAATCTTGGCTTCAACAGAATCTCAGGGTAGTTTGGGTTGGAAGGGACCCTGAAGACCAGCCAGTCCCACCCCCTGCCATGGTCAGGGACATTTCCACTAGAACACCAGTGGCAGACACTGCCACTAGATGGATGGCTCCAAGCACTGTCCAACCTGGCCTTAAACTTTTTTTTATTTTTAATACTTTCAGTTTCAGCACTCTCATCCCTGCCCCTTCCTAAACACCATCCCACAATGGATTTACAACTGAGCTGTGCACACAACACTGTCATCGCTGTGTCGGGAAGAATCCTTCTCTCCATCCTTGGTGGCTTTCTGGAGCCTCTTCTTTCCACAACAAATCCCTGCACTCTCCCACTCACATCCCCTTCTCTCCTACCAGGCTGTTCTTTCCGCCTTGTTCCAAACTCTGCTTTTTGCAACTTCTCAAACTTTGCCACTTCCCTTCCCAAAAGGTAAAGCTGCCTGGCTGTTGCTCTCCTCATTTTCTTAGTCCCATCTTTCTTACACAGCTACCTCCTGGTTCAGTGCCTGAGTCCCCCACAGTTCTGCTTCCCAGTTTTCCTTTGCAGAGGATGCTGTCACACAGAGGTGTCTCTCACACCATGGCACAGGTGGAGGGCAGGTCATGGAAGAACCACGGCCTTCCCTGCTGGGAATCACACCTCCACAGCCCCTCCCTGTCTCCCCTGCAGGGACCCCCACCTCCACAGCCCCCCCAGGCCCTCCAGCTCCACTCACGGTGCGGTTGCCTCTCTGCAGGCCACTGCTGGGCAGTGCTGCCAGGGTCCGGTAGTCCAGGCGCAGGGGTTCACTGGGGACGTTCTGGAGAGGGGTAAAAAAAACCACAAACACCAGGAACAGGTCAGGCCCAAAGTCAGCTAAATCAACGAGAATGAGCAATGAAAAGGGAACCACCCCAGTAATAACCAAGGCCTTATCTCCAAACTCATCAAAGTTCCCACTGCCCGGAAAAAGAGCTGGAATTGCTCGAACACAACCATGCGAACTTGTGGCAGGAGCAGGGCTTGAGAAACCCCACAGAGAAAGTATCACTGCGGACCCCTGGCCGCTCACTGCAGATACCACAGATTCCTCTGCTCCTCCTGCCCCCACGTCCACTTCCCTATGGAGAACAGAAGGTGCCGTGCCCACCTGTTTGCTCCAACAGCACCCGGAATGACCGGATCTGGACACGTGCAATACTGCAAGTCCACAATTCCTCTACAGAATTCTTCTTCTGACCTTAACCCACACTCACTGTACAACTCCATTCAATTTTGCTTCCCATGTATTGCCTTTCTAACCCTAAATAGAAGCCAAGGTTTCTAACCCAGTCCCTGTTTTCCTCAATCCCTTATACATTTCTTCGGTTCTGATCCTCTTCTCTTATCCCCAAAGCCACATCCTTTTAGGGGAGGGAGTGGAGAACACAAGCTTTGGGGAGCAAACTCTTTTTGGGGACTTTTCCAGCCTTCCAATCTAGCTGTAGCCCTTTCCTGGGCCTCTCCAGCCCTTCCCCTGTGCTGCTCACCTCTGCTTCCTCCTCAAGCTGCTGCGTGGCTGCCTCCCGCTCCCTACGCATCCGCTCCTTCCATGGGACAGACAGAGCCAGAGCAGAGAGACAAGAGAGAGGCACAGAGGTCACACGTGCTGGGCACGAACTGCTGAGGGGACACAGCAGTGCCAGCACCAGGAGAGGGGGAGCAGAAACCCCGCACGAACACTGGGACCAGGGAAGGAGGAGCTGGAATTTGGCACTTGCACTGTTATTGCCAGCAGAAAGGACAGCGACAGAACAAGATCATCGGAGTGTCACAGGTGAGGGGCGAGAGCAGGTGTCCCCAAGATCCTCAGCAGGGACAATCCTGGGGCAAGTAAGGAGAGCTACTGTGCCCCCAAGCATAAGCTACACCAAGGGAGAGGAGGAGTTTGCTCACTGCTAGAAGAGACACCCTGGTGGAGCACAGACAGGACAGGGAAGGGAATGGAAAATCAAATCTACAGAGCACAGGTCTTGCTGGCTTACAGCATCACGTACAGAATGGTGTAAATACAAGCAAAGGGACAGAAAGGTCATGGCACAAGGTCAGCTCAGCACCAGCTGTCAGCCTGCAGAGGCATTAGAGAGTGACCAGTGACTGATCCCAAAAGCCCCAGCCACGGGCTTGTTTGCAGGCTGCAAGAGGAAGGGAACAGTGTGGGACTTGTCCTAAGGACTGATTTCTGGGCACTGATATTTCTGTGTCTTGTCACCTGGAACCCATGGGCAGAGCCAGGCCTGGGGACAGCACAGCAGCATCCTTCCCTTCTCTTGTGTATGGATCCCTCCCAGCTGTTCTTCCCACACAGATGGTCCAGATGTCCTGACACTTGGGAGCATGGGAGGTGGAAGGCAGCTGAGAGGGAGTCATCAGAAAATTCTGCTGGGCCCTGTTCTTCAACAGATTCCATTAACCATTCCATCTGGTTACAGATTCCCGCTGCCACACATCACCCCTTGACCCCCAAGCAAGGATAAGCAGCATGGGAAGTCACTAATGCCCTGGAGGATCACAACTCCCAAAAGGATATTGAGGGATATTTAAGTTTATTCTGAATCTGGTTATGCTTGTTTTGGCCAAGAGTTCTCTGTAGGGTGAGGGTTCCAGAAGACACTAATCTGGTGTGTGACTGCTTTCTGAGGTCACATTCTGAGGAGTGACAGGAGCACCAGCCAGCCCAGATGGAGCTGTGGCATGCTCCAAATCCATCTCTGACAGCAGCTGGGGAGGACCTGGATTAAGACTAGGAAAGTAACTACAGCCACAGAGCCAGGAGACAGCACCAGGAATCAGTCCACAGAGCCTCAGAGTTACTGACAGTTCTACTAGAGACTGAATTATCAGAGAACTGGAGGCAAGAGGTATCAGCAGTGAATGGGTTTGAAAACTTCTGCCATGAGCAGAGCAAAGGCATAATTCCTCCCAGTTTTTCAGTTGGCAGCATGCTGTGGGCTGGAGACACATTTGGTCTCTATTACTCTTGAACAAACATGAAACACTGAAGAGTAAGAAAAAACAGTCCAGAAACAGTGACAGAAATTACCAGGGATCAGGCATGGGCAGGAACTTCCCTTTGCATTCCAATGGCCACCACGGAGTGCTGGCTCCATCATGGGGATAAATTTAATCATCAAAACCAGTTTTAGAGACATAATCCCAGATTCAAGGTTTAAAAGGCCCAGCAGAAAAACATGTATTTGCTCCCAGGCCTGAGGATCCCAGGAGGTCCAAGGAGCCTGGAGCATCCATTGCTACCTCCTCCTGACACACCAAGGGGAGGGACACCAAAATGCATCAGCGCTTTTTAAGATGAGATATGGCCAAGGCTACTTCACCAATCATAAAGGCTTTTCTGGGTTTCTTTTTTGACCCAAGTATTTTTAAGTAATCTCAGTATAAATTTTGGCAAAGTCTTTCTCCACCTGAGCCTGGATGAAGGCCACCTGCTCAGCCTGAGCAACATAGTTTGGGGCCACACTTGGTATACTCACAGACGGTAGGAATGCTGAACCTGACCCACAGTACCTGAAGTCTCCTGGAATGTATTTCAGTCCATATATCCATATTCAAATCCATATACTGTCAACATGAAATCTGGCAGGAATATCCTTTGCTCAGACAGAAACACAATGAAATCAGATTTGCTGAAACCACATCAAACCAGTCTGAGTTCCTTCCCAGGCAAGGAATTATACATTTTACAGGAAAAATCTAAATCTGCTTTGAATTGCCTCTGCTCTGGGCTGAACCAAGAGAACTGCTGAGGTCCCTCCTGCCCAAATTAGTCAGGATGGTTTGGGTGGGAAGAGACCTTCCAGGATCATCTTGTCCAACCCCTGCAATGAGGGGCATCTTCAACTGGATCAGATTGAAGATCACTCTATAAAGTCATTTGACTTCCTTCCAGGACTGCCAACTTGATCCTGCTTTTGTGGGGCAGCAAATGTGAACAAGCTCAGGAACTGCAGTTGCAGACAACCCAGGGAAACTTCAGGTGTATCTGAACCAGAAACCTGATGAAACACCTGAAAAATGTACACACATCTGCCAAGAGAGCAGATTCCTCACTGACAACACTGAGGAATTCAGTTTCCCCTCTTCTTCCAGTGACTCAGACTGGATAAATTACTGTTTTAAAAGGGATGACTAGAAAACTCTAAGCCCTCAAGAGGCTTGATTCTGCTGATCTATTCCTGTGAAATTCTCCTGTGAAATTCTCTTCCTGTGCAAGGCTGAGCCAGTGGGCAGAGACACAAAACTCTCACAGCAAAGCAGAGAAATGACCATGTGAAATGAGGAGCACAAAGCTGTGGCTGACCAGCAGCATCACTTCTCCACTCAGGGCAGCTCGGAGCTGTGTGTTCTCATCTTTGCTCACAAAAGCTCTGTCAGTCATAGGGTGCTGGACAGAGAAAACTGATTAAATTTGGTACTTCCAAGCTCATTGGCCATTTTTCTTGAAGCTGCAGCTTGGCCAGGAGGTACCAGCAAGTAAAAGGGGTGGTCTTTGGGAATACCACAGGAACATCACCAGCAAGGTGTACAAGGAGGTACAGCAAAGCCAAAGAGCAGCCAGGGCAACAGAGCAGAGCACTACAGAGGGAATGCCCAGAGCTCCACCCCATGGCACTGACAACAGCGCAGAGATCCAGCATTCCTGTGGCACTGACAACAGGGCAGAGCTCCAGAGCTCCCCGTGGCACTACAGTGGAGCAGAGATAACTTGTGACACCTTCCTTGGGACTCACAGGCTCAGCAGAGCCATTGCCACAAACAGATTCTGCTACACAGATCATCTCTCACCACTTTCTCCATTTCTTCTCTCTCCCATTGAGTGGCTTCTCTCACCATTTCCATCTCCTAGGAGAGAGCAGAGTTAGAGCCACCTCACCCACTGCTCTCTCCACACCTGCAGCATCTAGAACCTGATGAAGGTGTCACAGTCCCATCCTAGCGTGTTCCTGATCCAAGTGCTGGGTTCTG
Source organism: Cyanistes caeruleus (assembly GCF_971803275.1). Lineage (NCBI taxonomy): Eukaryota > Metazoa > Chordata > Aves > Passeriformes > Paridae > Cyanistes > Cyanistes caeruleus. Next base: position 165,486 of record NC_141701.1, read on the forward strand.
CTGATCCCATGCCATGTGCACTGCACAGCACACTGCAGGCTGCATGCACCAAGGGAGACACTAGAGATTTCCAGAAACTGCTTCCACTCTAACAGGCTCCCAGCTCAGCCACAACACACACCTTCTGCAGGAGCTCCAGTTCCTCGGGGCTCAAATCCCGGTCAATGGAGGAGATGCTCTCCAGGCTGTTCTTGCGCCCAATGCCAGCAGCAAAAGGGTTTGCAATGATTCCTGGGGACATCTGCAAAGCAAACGGCAAATCCCACCTGGTGGAAGCCCACAGAGTGCCATTCCAAAAATTCCCTATTCCAGCCTCCCACATACAGAGCACCAGGACAATCACAAGCAAGTCAGAACCATAATTCTTTCAACAACTGGAAACCTTATTTCATAGAACCCCAGCCTTGTTTGGGTTGGAAGGGACCTGAAGAGTATCCAGCTTGATCCCTGCCATTTAGATTGACAACAGTTTGAGGAATCCAAGGTTGAAGTAAGCTGAATTTAAATTGATCCAGGTGCAAGAAGGGGATAAGGAGCAGGGACTTGCTTCATATTCTATTGAAGAATACAGAAGCTGACTAGCTAAGCTTTGGAAACAGAAATCTGACAGGGCACAGGATTGCTCCAGGGAAATTCTACCAACAAAGATGAACACCAATAAAGAGCCAGCCCATTTAGTCTAAATGTAACACTGGCCAAGAAAAAATGGGCATAAATAGCCTAGTGAAAATGAGCTTGACTTTTTTCTTTTTTTTCCAGTGCAGGTCTACTGTGGGACAGTTCTGGAACAGCTGAGAAAGACAGTCCTGAGGGACCACTGCTTTTCTAGAGTGGAGACCCCCTCCAGTTCACATCATAGGTCAGACTCTGAAATCTGGGACCTCAAAAAACCAAAAAAATTTACAGCAAAAGGTTGGGAAAATCCAGTGTTCTGTGAAGAAAGAGGTGGGATCCATATGGGGAGATTCTGGTGACTCCAAGGGCACCTGCACTCCAGCGCTCACCTCGATGGCAGCCGCAGCCTTGGGGTCGAAGCCGTCACAGACCAGCACGAGGAGCGCGTCTCCCACGCCCCGCAGGATCTGCACGGCCTCCGTGTGCGTCATCCCCAGCAGGCTCTGGTGGTTCACCTCCAGGATCCGCATCCCCACCTTCAGGCGGCCGTCCCGGGCAGCGGCCCCGGAGGAGCTCACCTGGAACACACCGGGAGCCAAAGCGTCACTGGAGCAGCTGGGAGGACAGGAGAGCATGGGGACCACGGCAGCAGGAGTGGACAGCACACACCTGCAGCTGAGAGTCAGGGAAAGCGTCTGCAAGTACTCTGGAGAGGGCACAACAGGAAGGACAGGCTGGGGGAGGGAACGGGTGTGGAAGAATCTTTTATAAAGTGAGATAAAAGAATGTGAATTTGAAATGTGCTGTCCCAAGGAAAGAAGCAGATGAGAAGGAAAAGCTGTCACATCGTGATGGAGCTCACAGAAAATCATTTTGTGATGGGAGAGAGACACAATGGAAATGTAAATAAAGTGAAATTAAGGAGGAAGGACACAGGGATCAGACATGCAAAGAGGAAGAAGAGGAAAAGCACCACTTTGTCTCTTGATTACTACAAATATCAATGGAAAATAAGAGGCAGGAAAACTCCTCCAGATAGGACAGGTAAGAGAGGTTGGAGGGGAGTAACATAGCTCAAGGGAGAGCAGAGAAGTTCAGGATTTTGGTTCTCTGCAGGCTATAACAACAAGTATTGGAAAAAAAACAGGGAGGGGAGAAGGGGTAAACTAACTCTGTGCCATGGCTAAACTGTGAACCTTCCAACCCCCAAATGCTGTAATTCTGCAGGAGATAAAACCAGAGCAAATTACTCCAAACAACTGTCAGTTAGAATAATCCCAGGTTTTCTTTCTCTGTTGTTAAAAATGTCCCAGGTGAACATGCAACTGTCACTCTGAAAGAGGGTATTTATTCTTTTAACTTTAGAACTCAGATAAAACAGTTACAGCCACGTAACAACAAATGCTGAATGTTCCCTTGCCTTAATGGCAACCAATTATCAATTATCAGGGCTGACTGCAAATTATGGAGTGTCTTCAGCCATGAGGACAACTCACATCAGTTTCTACCCCAAAAAAACAGCTAAAGAGGGAACCAGTGACACTAAGGTGAACACCCAGAGTCCTCGTTGTCAGCAGCAAGACCAAAATGACACCACTTATTGCTGTCTTATTATGTGTCTTATTGCACTCTGCTGCCAGCAAAGAAATAAAAACTTTTTGGAAAGGGTTGGGTGAAGCATAAACTGATAAGCACAAGCGTAAGTTAAACAAGAAAACATGTAATTTCTGGAGGAAAAGCAATGTGAGAATTATTTGTGACACAAGCAATCACCTAAAAAAGGAACAAAGTTACACACAGAGCGCATGGTGCAGGAGAAAAGGTTAGGAATTCCAGACACTTTCCATGGGAAGGAGGAAAGAGCTTGCATGTCTAAGTGGGCAGGAAGCACAGGCACAAGTGGACCAATAGGAATGTGGGTACAAGGAAAGACATGTATATTTGCATTATAGAAAAAAACACAAGAGAAGAAACACCAAGCAAAATAAAGGCAAGCAGGAAATATAAGAAACCGTGTAGCTGTTGTGGAGGAGGAAATATGAAAGGACAAGGACTTGTCTCCTTTGCTGGAGGGGGAATCTCCAGCAGTGATGCACAAGTGAAACTGACAGCACATTCCAACAGCTCCCCAGGGATCACTCACTCTTCCCCTGGCAGTGCCTGCAGGGGTGGTGCTCTGGTACCTTGGAGATGAAGATGCCTTCATCAGTGGGATCAAACGGGTTGCCAGCATGGCCCTTTGCTCCTCCCCGGATGCTGATGCCCAGTTTCTCTCCTGGAGCCTTTTCAATGCATATTTCCTGGAAACACAGAAGAGAGTTCTTGTTTTTGGGCCAAGTTCAGCTGAGGGAGCACTCCTCAGAGTGATCACAATTCTAAGTGCCCTGAAAAGGGCCTGAATTAGCCCCATCCCTCATTTGGCAGTTTATTCCTGTTGGTGAGGACCTGCCCTTTTCTGTTCCCTGATGATGGTGACCACGGCCATGGCAAGAGATCCTCACCATGCCCCAGCTGGAGATGCACTTACAAGAGACTGGATTCTGCCAAAGGAGAAGGGAATTCCAACCTGGAGTCTGCTTGTACCCCATTCCCAGACCTCCAGCCTGGTAAAGGACTTCCCCAGAAGCCGCTCTGTGTGATTCCCCCCAGCCCCCTCACCTGCATGCCCGGTGGGGGTGGGTCTCTGCGGACCAGCATGGTGAGCTCCTGAGCGTTGGAGAGCAGCGCGTTCACAGCCTCCTGGTGGGTGGCGTGGCGCAGGTCGATGCTGTTCACCTCCAGAATCCTGTCCCCGACGCGGAGCCCGCTGCGTGACGCCAGCCCCCGCGGAATCACCTGCAGAGAACCACCAGCACAGCTAGAGAAGGGAAGGCCATCTCTCCTTGGAGATGTGATTGTGTCCCCAGGCATCCTCTGACACCCTGCAGGCCTGACCTGACTCCTCTCTCTGCAGACAAAGTTCCCTAAGAGGTGACATACCTGAGAACACTGGCGAAGAATGGAGTGGGATGTGCTCTGAAGTGCTATTCCACATTATTCCAAATTGAATCTGAACCAATCCTGTGCCAGTGTTGCCATTATTTTGCCTATGACTGTAACCAGGACTGACAGCACCAGTACTACTCCAGTCCTCACCCAGCACTCTACAGAGGCTCCTCAAAGCAACAGGGGGTCTGAACATAGAACCAAACCTGTGTTCCTGTGAAGCAAAGGAGTCAGCAAGGAAAGGGTGAAATCTGTGAGCACATGGGCAAGCAAGGATGGTGGGAAAGAGCTTTGCTTTGAGAAGGGCAAATCCTGTCTCATTGACCTGCTGATGCACTGCAAGAAAAACCGTGGGCACATGAAGGAGGAGACCTGGCAGGCATCACTCCTGGAACTCCAAACAGCCCTCAACAAGGTCTGAACCCAGCCACAGCTGTCAGACGAGTCAGGTTCAGCATCTCCAAGTGACAAGAGAAGTCAGGAAGCAGAAAGGGCTCAGCACAGATGTCCTCTCCAGCATTCCTATTCCAATAAGCATGGATGTGCAGGACTGTAAGGGAATGGGCTGCAGCCAGTGGCCAGCCTGTGTGCTGTCCCCAATGGCATGAGCTGATGTCACCACAGGAATGGGAACGTGGGATCAAAGGACACTGGCCTGAGTGCAGCAGAGCAGCTCTGGGTGCCCCAGTAGTCACACACTCATCCCACCAGCACCTTCCCTGTAATGACTGGCTTTCTGCAATGCCAGCATCTTCCCAGGATTCATTAAAGCCAACATGAACTCAGCAATTTCAAAAGCTAACCCTCCAAAGGGTTCAGCACGGATTATATAGGTTTGAGGCTTTAACATGCCCTCAGATGGCTCCAGCAGCAGCACATCCAGTACAAACAACCCTTGGCACATCCCTCTCTTATGCCCCGCTTCTGCAAATCCATCCTGTACATCTGGACTCACAGCAAAATGCTTCACCTTAATCCCAATAACCAACAGCTCAGGAACACTCAGAGCACCTCTCCTGGGACTCTACCTTGGAGATGAAGACACCTGGTTCATGAATCCCAAAGGGATGACTGGAATGGTCACTGCCACCGACGATGCTGAGGCCCAGGGGACCACCTGCTTTCACCAGGTGAATTTCCTTAAGGGAACAAGAAGCAGTGTCAAAGGCAGTGAAGGATATCACACACAGACCACAAACACTGACAAACGTAGAGTCAGGGGTGTTTTGCATGGGTAAGCACAAGGTGAACACTTATGGGACAAGGGGATTCCCCGTGTGGTACGCTGCAACCTGGAGAAGAGCTAGACTGGGGCTCCAAGAGAGCTGGAGAAGGGTTTTGGACAAGGGCCTGGAGTGACAGAAGAGGGAATGGGTTCCCCCTGAGCGTGGGAAGGGTTAGGGCAGGGTTAGGTGGGATACTGGGAGGAAATCCTTCCCTGTGATGGTGGGGAGGCCCTGGCACCGGTTGTCCTGAGAAGCTATGGCTACTTCATCCCTGGAAGTTCTCAAGGCCAGGTTGGACAGGGCATGGAGCAGCCTGGGACAGTGGAAGGTGTCCCTGCCCATGGCATATGGTAGGTCTGGATGGGCTTTCATGTCCCTTCCACCCCAAGCCCAAGCCTTTCTACGATGACATCTCAGGCCCCAAGAACCCAGCAGGCCGGTCCCCATCAAACACAACTCTTCCAAACAGCACCCAGCCAGGACTGCACTATCCCCCACCCCAAAGCCAGCTCACCTCCACAGGGTACTGATCCTCCAGGCCTTTGGCGAGGTGGTTCCTCGGCGGCGCCGGCGTCTCCTCGGGCAGGCTGTCCCCGGGGCCGGGGGGCGGCGGGGGGGAGTGCATGCGGCCGCGGGGCGCGCCGGGCGAGCCTCCCTCGCCGGGCTGCTCCGCGCCCTCTCGCTCTACCAGCAGCACGATGGTGGGGGAGGCCGCGGTAAGCAGCGCTACGGCCTGATCATGCCTGGCTTCTGTCATGTCTACCCCATTGATCTAGAACAACCCGCAAACGCGGCGTCAGACCGGCACCGCGGCGCGTCCCGGCGCTCGGCCGAGCCCCTGGGAGCCCTGTCCTGCCGGCACACGGCCCCCGATCAAACACCTGTGCCCCAGAGCGCCTCGTAACTCTCCCAGCTCCCTCTGCCCTGGCAAAGGGACACAGGCACCTGATCATTCCCACTGATCCCGACACAGGCACCTGATCATTCCCACTGATCCCGACACAGGCACCTGATCATTCCCACTGATCCCGACTCCCTTCCTCCTCAGCTTTCCTGCCCCTTTCCCAGGTTGCTGGCACGCCTGGTGCCCTGCAGCACTGACACGGTGCTCAGGGGACCACGCAGCTCAGCTGTGATCTTCCACCTCCCACAGACAAACGTCTCACTATGGGAGAGGCAAAACCAGTGACTGCCAGTAGCAATGGCACAAGCCAAGCGTGTGCCAAAGCAGCTGCTGCCTCCTCACTGAGCCAGCTGCCCCCATCAGTCACCCAACAGCCCCGACACAGACACTGCAGGCACGATCTGATGGGTGACAGGACCGGTCACTGGGCCAGTGGCTGCCCAGGCTGGGCAAGGTCATGGTAGCCCGGGGAAGATGCCAGCTCTAAGGCATTAAAAGTGACACCAGGTACAGAGAGATTTGAAAGAACAGAGAGCCTTTCCTACAAAACTTAGATTTAGATTTAAAACTGCCTCCCTGTAAACTCGAAGGACTGGAAAGGATGTGACTGTTCTCCACGGACGTAAAAGGGGCAGAAACCTGAGGAGAGCCGAGCTGAGAGAACACAGCCAAAACAACAAAACTTGACAGGAAAAAGTTGAAGCTGAAAATTAAAAAGTTTCTAGTCATTAGGTTCTGGAAAAGCTTTCCACAATGAACAATGAGGATGTGAAAAAAGGAGCTGCCAAGATGGGCTTTGATCGGCTCATGAAATAACGTGACTGGAACAGTCACAGCACCTGGGCTTTGTAGCCCAACTCCCCAGTGCCTGATTCCCAGAAATACTCTCACTGCCCAGCTCCTTCCCAGAGAGCAGTTTCTGGACTAAGCTGACATGCACCGTCTGCCAGGGCTTTGCCCCCTGTGACCCTCCCAGCGCTCACTCCACCCGAGCTGTGGGAACTGCTCTCCTTGGGCTGGGAGGGAGAAGCACACGTGGACCTGTACTGTCCTGGGAACTCCACGGTGCCACCTCTGCTGAGAGCCCTGGCCCCAGAGGGACACCTCTGGCACGAGGCAGAGGGATGTCAAGGCAGCAGCTGGCACGCACCCGCAGGAAGAGGAAGGGTGAGGGCGACCTGGGCAATGGCTGCTGAGCACAGGACAGGGCATCAAGCAGGCAAGGTAACAAATTAACCACCAGGTGCACAGGTGGTAACAGACACACAGCTCAGACACTCCTGGATGGATCCTTAAAGCAATCACCCAAAGGAATCACCCACGTTAGAGAAGTGTGACCAAACCTGGCAACCCATTTGCAGAAGAAATGGAGATTATGAGGGGTTGTCTCAGCACATCTCTTGTAGGAAAGGGCCAAGTGGCTGCAGGAAGCTTGAAGGAGGTGTGGGAATATGTAGCACTTATTATGGGACGTTTAGCAGAACAGAAAGAGGACTGGAGGTGAGGAACAAGCACAGGGAAATACAGGGGAGAACAAGAGGCTGCTGGTCAGTGCTGGTCTGGCCAAGCCCTGGGCTTGAGTCCACATCTGCCCTGCCACATTCTGTATTTACTGTGTCAGTTCACTCTCTTCTGGGTACATGTGCAAGAGCTACTGGTAAAATTCAAGCTGGACTAGCCAGCAAGTAGGAATCCAAAATGTGGGAAGACTCAAGAGGTGTCCCAGAAGCTGGATGAAAGGCTTGGGCTCTGACCAAAGAGCCTGGAAGACCTTGCTGCTTGGAGCAGAGGCTGCAGACCTGCAGACAGGAGCATTTACTGGAGTGAGGGAGGAGGTGTGCATGTTCCAGCAGCAAGCTGAATCCCAGTGAGAAGGGGTTCTCCCAGGGAGAAGCTGGCTGTTCTTCCTGCCCTGTGAGCACTACCTGTGCTCAGGTGTGCACCTATAAAGGTACCACCCCTGTCCTGCCTCTGTGATCTGAGACCAGCTGTGTCTGCAGTGTACTCCACATCTGGAGCCTGCACTTATCCCTGCTGATGGCTGCACTGGGAGCAGGGAAAGCAGCAGCTGTGTGTCCAGGGGTCTGGGAAGGGGGGATTCCTCTCATGGTTAGCAAAGGCAACATGCAGGAGAGACTTCACTCTTTGCTTCTATCACCAGATCAACACCAAGCATGCTCACTGAATGGGAACAAGATGATCTTTAGGATTTCTTCAACCCAAGCCTTGCTCTGGCTTGATGATACTGCACACACAGACCTGCAGCAGCACAGTCCACTCTCATTTCTCACATCCCCTCTGCCATTTTCCAGCCCGTGACAGGATGAGTGGTCAGATGGAGTCAGACCAGAAGGGCACCAAGTGCCTCCCTGGAGCAGGGACCAGGCCACAGGACTCCAGGAGTCAGAGCTGTCTCAAAGGTAACAGCCCTTGGTGCATTTCACCCAGTAACTCTGCCCTACCTGGCAATCCTGGCAGCTACCCAGCTTTTGGGCAGCTAATTTTCCATGGCCTTTATCTAGCTAGAGAGCAAGGCCAGCCATGCAGCATGGCTCTCCGAGCGCCATGGGGAAGGAACAGTGTCTGTCCCTTCCCTGCTCCACATGTTTCTCTGTGTGCCAGGGAATTAAAATATCCTGGCAGATCTTTAAATCTTGCCTCATTAGGACTTGTCACCCACCACTATCCTAAATCTCCCACAATCAGTTTTCTTCCCAGTCTCACCCCAAAAGAATCAGCTGCCCTTAGCAACTGCTCCCCTCCCTCCCTGCTGGATCCTCATCCCACAGCTCCAGCTCTCCAGCACTCCCCCCCAGCAGGTCCCTGTGCAGAGTCTCCCCCACCAAAACGACTCCCAGGAGACACAGGAACGCTGGGGAGTGAGTGTCAGTCACTGGGGCTTGTTGAGGGGTGTTAACTCAGGGGAGACCTAGGCTGGGCTCTTCAATCCATGTGCTCAAAGCTCCCCTGAGAAAGTCCAAGGAGCAATCCCAGTTCTTCTCCTGAGGAGAAGTCCAGGAGGATTTAGAGCACAGGGAAAGAGCAGGAAGCTGTGATGTATTTATTTTCTTAAGAAAACAGAATTCTTTGGCAAAGTGAGCTGAGCACGACCAGGAGACCACAGCTTTGGAAATGGACCCTGCCTGCAGGACCCACAAGCCCTGTACCCAGCAAGGGTCCTCCCCTTCCCCCTGCAGGCAACTCACATCCTAGATATCATGGCACTGTGCAAGCTTTCCAATAAAAATGGGCAATTGCTGCTTCGAAAGAGTGTGCTAACTTGGCAGTTCTGGGAGCAGTCCTGGTGAGTGTTGTCCTGAAAGGTGACATGTTCCTGCAGCCATCAGAGGTGAGCTTCAGCTGGTGCTCAGCACCAAACCTGTATGGTCACACACACCTCAGCACAGGTAACCACGGGCATCCCTGCTGGGGGTGTCAGGAATAATGACAGCAGTGCCTCAGCCACATCAAAATCCAGCAGAGGCCCGAGCTCTGCGAGCCCTGAGCTCACACATCCCATAAGGAATCCACTGCAAGCTATTACTAGGGAATTAGATCTGCTTTTCCTATGAAGCTGCCCAGGGATATAAATAGAGCTGCTAAAGCAGGGTGGAGACAGGTTTGACTTTTCAATCTGTTCTAAGATTTTTGTGTCTATTTTTTCGACAGATTGAGCAAACCAACCCCAAATGATGGGCCTCAGTACTGTCTCTGTACCATGGAACATCAAAACATGAGCAAATCCAAAATAATTCAGCCTATCTGGCATAAATCAGGGTCAGGGCTTGATTTTGGGGAGTAGGGAACACTAGAAATGAGGGAAAGACCAGCTCAAGCTTCCTGCCAAGACACCAGTGTCAGACCTGGGCCCAAGCTCCACTAAAATGCTGTGCCTGAGCAAATACAACACAGCCCCAGCCCAGGGATAGAGCAGACAGAAGCCAGCACTGACGAGGCTGTATCAGTGTTTACTCACGCCAGCGCTGTGGTAACACGTGCTCTTACCACAGCAGCTGGGCCAGAAACCCACCACCAGCACCAGGACCTGGAGGTTTCCCTCAGAGGCAGCATGCGAGCGTGGGAGGAGGTCGGGAGGTTCAGGAGAAGCTCCCGCAGCAGGGGAGCGAGGAGCAGGAGGCAGAGACACGAGGTGAGAGCAGTGAGATCCACACGGACGGGACGGGACGGGAGGCTGAGAGCTCCAAGTGAAGCAGGGAAGCGCTGAGGTACCCCCACACTGCCCCACACCAGCCCTGGGCAGCTCCCTCTGCCCCAGCCCGTGCTGACCCTGCCACCCACTGTGCCCCGAGGGGCTCCCCCTCCCCATGGCTGAGCCCCCAGCTGCTGCCCAGGCTCCAGGGGGACACCAGGCTGGGGCAGCGCTGCTGTGTCCCCTCCCTCCATGCCTCTCCTGGGGAAAGCACCTGCATAAAGCAGCTGGGGAAAGGGTAGGTGTAACTGCACCCACCACCAGACAGGGAAGAGGCACCCAAATTAAATGCTCTCCCAGGAGGCTCAGGAGCTGAAAAAAGGATCCCCAAAATCCAGCTCCAGTAATAGAGAAGCAGCCCCTACACGAGGAAGGGCCTGAAGCCGAGTCAGCCCCTTCCTTGCCCACACACTCACCGAGATGACCCGGTCTCCCACGCGCAGGATCCCATCCCGGTGGGCTGCGCCACCCTCTGCGATCCGGGAGATGAAGATCCCCTGGAGCACGAGCAGGAAGATCAGAGCAGCCTGGGCTTTCCCTCACCTGAGCCTGCCTTTCCAAACCCGTTCCCCGACACCAGGCAGGTCTCAGCCCTCTCCCCTCCACACACCCTTCCCCTGCCCTGATGCCTCCTGTTGGTTCCCCACTCCACACAAACCCTCTGCTCCCAGAGCCCGTGGCAGCAAAGCCCTCCCGTGGCCCAGAGCCTGGAATCTGTGCCAAGAGGGCAGCAGTAGGATTACATGTCACCGGCAGCGATTGGGGGCCCCAGCTTCCCTCCTTCTATTAAAAACGAGGGAGTGGGACTTTGGACAAGGGCTGGAGTGACAGGACAGAGGAGAATGGCCACCCACTGCCAGAGGGCAGGGATGGATGGGATACTGGGAAGGAATTGTTCCCTCTGAGGGTGGTTTGGCCCTGGCACAAACCTGCCCAGAGAAGCTGTGGCTGCCCCATCCCTGAAAGTGTTCAAGGCCATGGTGGGCAGGGCTTGGAGCAGCGTGGGACACTGGAACCTGGCCATGACAAGGGGATGGAATACATGAGGTTTAAGGTCACTTCAAACCCATAATGGAATTCCATGATTCCCTGACCTAACAGCAGCTGTCTCAGAGTCCACCTGGCCCACCAGCCCAGGGCCAGGCTGCACTGCTGCATGCCCAGGGATGAGGAGGGTTCAGGGACCCCAGGGATCAGCACTGACCGTGTCCCCAGCCCGGTAAGGAGTGGAGCCCTTGCCACCAGCGATGCTGAAGCCGAGGCCCTTCTCGTTGCGCATGAGGCAGGTGGAAAATCTCTCGGTGGCCGCTGCTCCCTCGGGGCACTCGGGGAAGCGCAGCCCCCCACGCCGCTCCCGGGGGCTGTAGTCGTCCTCGGGCCGCAGCGGGGTGACGGTGATGGCGTTCTCCGGCTCCACCATCCGCTCCCTCAGCACCGTCATGGACACCGAGCTCCCCGAGCCCCGCAGCGCCTCCACGGCCACGTGGTGCTCGGCACAGTGCAGGGACACTCCGTTCACCTGGGGACAGACAGCAACAGCCTGCTGTCACACACGGCCCCAACCAACACACAGCCCAACCTCACAGCCCCAGGCTCACACACAGCCCAAAGCAACACAGCCCCAGCCAACACACAGCCCCAACCAACACACAGCCCAAAGCAACACAGCCCCAGCCAACACACAGCCCAAAGCAACACAGCCCCAGCCAACACACAGCCCCAACCAACACACAGCCCAAAGCAACACAGCCCCAGCCAACACACAGCCCAAAGCAACACAGCCCCAACCTCACAGCCCCAACCAACACACAGCCCAAAGCAACACAGCCCCAGCCAACACACAGCCCCAACCAACACACAGCCCAAAGCAACACAGCCCCAGCCAACACACAGCCCCAACCAACACACAGCCCAAAGCAACACAACCCCAACCAACACAACCCCAGGCTCACACACAGCCCCAACCTCACAGCCCCAACCAACACACAGCCCAAAGCAACACAGCCCCAGCCAACACACAGCCCAAAGCAACACAGCCCCAACCAACACACAGCCCAACCTCACAGCCCCAGGCTCACACACAGCCCAAAGCAACACAGCCCCAGGCTCACACACAGCCCAAAGCAACACAGCCCCAACCAACACACAGCCCAAAGCCACACAGCCCCAACCAACACACAGCCCCAACCTCACAGCCCCAACCAACACAACCCCAGGCTCACACACAGCCCCAACCAACACACAGCCCAAAGCAACACAGCCCCAACCTCACAGCCCCAACCAACACACAGCCCAAAGCAACACAGCCCCAATCAACACACAGCCCAAAGCAACACAGCCCCAATCAACACACAGCCCAAAGCAACACAGCCCCAGCCAACACACAGCCCAAAGCAACACAGCCCCAGCCAACACACAGCCCAAAGCAACACAGCCCCAACCTCACAGCCCCAACCAACACACAGCCCAAAGCAACACAGCCCCAACCAACACACAGCCCCAACCTCACAGCCCCAACCTCACAGCCCCAACCAACACAACCCCAGGCTCACACACAGCCCCAACCAACACAGCCCCAGCCAACACACAGCCCAAAGCAACACAGCCCCAGCCACACAACCCCAACTAACACAGCCCCAACCTCACACAGCCCCAGCCTCACACACAACCCCAACCTCACACAGCCCCAACCTCACACAGCCCCAACCTCACACACAGCCCCAGCCTGAGCCACTGCTGTCCAAGGGAACTGGCTCAGGACACAGCTCACACCCCTCCCAGGCCCAGCTCCCACAGGTGTGTCCACACCTCTGGGAAGTTTTCCTGCATTCCCACAGCACCTGCTACCTGTCCCAGGCCAGAGCAACCAAGGAAAGGCTCCTTTCTTTCCCTGCAGGGAGTCTTAAATTCCCTACACCTGTGTTATCCCTACAGGCAACATCCCAGACAGATAATCCCTCACACAGAACCATCTCCAGCAAAATTCAACACAAATCAGGTTGACCCTTGTTCACCACCTTCCAGAAGGGACATCCACCTGCTCACACCCTTGAAACACTGGAGCTGTCAGTGTGACAGTCCCTTAGTGTGGGGAACGTCACAAGGGAGAACCAGGGCATCAGGCCCAGGCTGCCCGGGTTGGATGGGGCTTGGAGCACTCTGGTCTAGTGGAAGGTGTCCCTGCCCATGGCAGGGGGTGAAATGAGATGACCTTTAAGGTCCCTTTCCACCCAAACAATTCCCATGGCTGGCTCCCTGGCTCAGAAGTTATTTTACAGGGCTCACTTTCACCCCACACAGGTAAGCAGAGCTCAGCCTGCTGGGGATGTACCTCTTCCCACCTGGGTCACAAAACACTTCAGAGCTGGGCCAGAGTAAATGCAGGAGCTTATAAAGCAATAAAGGATTCATGGTAACATAAATTAAACAACAATCTCTGAGCCAAAGGGATTTTCTTTAGCTCTTACACATTTCCTAATGCTTAATTTGGTCTGAAACATGCGTGATGTAAATCTATTCCAAATCATCTCATGCCTCCCTCCACTCCAAGCTATCAGAAGCATTTGCTTCGTCACAGACGTCAAGTCCTTACCTCCAGAAGCTTGTCACCAACGCGGACCCCTGCGCGAGCCGCAGGACCCTCCTCAGACACACGGGAAATAAAGATGCCCTGGAAACGAAACCTTCTGTTATATGGAGAGCCTGCTCCCTTTGGAGTGCAGGGACCCCTCAGCTCCAGGGAGAGGGGTCAGTGCCTGGCCAGTCCTGACCCCAGGAGGAGGGGACACAGCAACCACATCACCCCGCTCGGGAGCTGGGAAAAGGGGACAGAAACCTCCCTGCAGGGCGACCTCAAGGTGAGACACGAGACCCGGGGACGACACGCTATCCCTGGTGCAGTGGAACTGGCACACGACACGGCTGATGCCAGCGGGTGGGGAACAGCCCCACACTCTGTGCCCCAGGACACAGCTGGGAAGGAATCCTCTGCTCCCGTGCCTGATCCAGGACAGACCACCCAGGTCCAGAGGCAGGAGTCTGCGTCACCCCACCAACCTCTTGCTCTTGGGGGATTCAGGGCTGCTCCCACCCGGCCCCAAAAGGCTCTCACACGAGGACACCCAAGCTCCAGCTACGGAGAAGAGGCCCCGAAAGCAGGAGCCTCAGCAGTGGCACAGCCCAGGTCTTACCTCATCATCCCCCTTATAGGGAGTGGAGCCCTTGCCCCCCGCGATGCTGATGCCCAGCCCCCCCGTCTGCCGCACGATGGTCAACGTCAGCTGGAAGCAGAAGGGACAGTGGTTATGGCTCAGGGCACCTGAGAACAGGGGATGACTCTTTTCATAAGAAACAGCAATCCCAAGTGCCCTGCTGACACTCTGGGGGAGCCAGAGGCACCACCACCACTGCACATCAAACACACAAATCCCTTCCCACAGCCGAGTCCTGACCCGAGTCAGCTTGCTGACGATGGACACGGCAGAAGGGGATTCCACTGCAAAGCAAACTGGGCAGCCACAGACTGGAACTGGATCACACAACAGGGACAGCGTTCACACCACAGCCTAGCTCTGCCAAGGGTGTAATTCTGAGTGTAATTATCAATGCAGTTATTGAGTGTAATTCTGTCAGCCACTGGGGTATTCCAGGTCACGCCAGCATAGTGTGCAGTGATAAGGATGGCACCTTGTCCAGAATACTCTGGATGGATACTTGGCTTTGTTGTATTGATGAAAATCAACACACAACTCCAAAAAACCCCATTTGCTCTGTCCAGATTCTCTGCTTCCCTCTGCTCCAGCTGCTCAGGATCACAGCTGAGCAATCCACAAGTCTCCTCCTTCCTACCTCCCACCTCTACACACCCAATTATACCCACTGCCAACAGCTGATCTGACTTGACCTGAAGCTGTTTCTTTTAAGGACACCAGCAGGAACCATCCATAACGCCACAGTCACGAGAAGGAAGACAGGGAGCATGTGGTAGGATAGAGGGAAAGGAACAGGATAGACAGGACTCTCTCAGGGCCAAGGACCAAGGAGCTGGTGAGGTTAAGTGACAGAAATGATCACAGACTCCTCTAGAGAACCAGATTTGCTGTCCTCCATGTAACCTCTTTGCAAACAAAGCTCAGGATGGAGAGAGGCTGCTGCAGAGATGTCGAGTGTCAGCGTCAGCTCCACATGGCCCCAGCATGGGCAGCAAAAGAAGCAGATTACCTTCCCTAACACTTCCCTTCCAGCCCTCTTTCACTTCTTGCAGTGACAGAACCAGCATCTTGTGGAGCTCCATACTCTGCTAAGTTTAAAACAAAAACCAAACCAAAAAACCACTGCAGGAAACATGAGACAAACTGAGGTGCCCTGCAGTTCCTTTGATGCCCAGTTAACAGCACAGCAGAACACTCTGCAACCTTCCCAGGGAAATCCCTGATTCCAGACCTACATCAGTTCACTGTCTCTGCTACAAGAGCCAGAAACTGAGTAAAATTCCAAGTTTTGGAATACCCAAGTCAGACAGAAACAGGGTACTGATGAGACAGCACCACATCCAACAAAGCCCACCTCAAACCAGCTCCTGACCAGACAAATGCTTCTTGCATGACCACGTCTATTAGGAACTAATTACAAACCCCACGTTTTTCCATCCAGACTCACTGGACTTCCAGAAATGCTCTAACAACTCATATCTGTATTGTTCAAGGAGTATTTGGACAATGCTCTCAGGCACATGGGAGGATTTTTGGGGCTCTGTGCAGGGCCAGAAGATGGATTTGATGATCCTGATGAGGAAAATGGATGTAATTCTACATTCAACACAAAAGCTTCTAAGGATGGTAGCAAACCAGGTCTTCAGGCATGGACTATGGACTAGTCCAACAGCAGAATCCTGGTATTTCCCAGGAACAGAGCTGAGCTGGTTCTGCTCAGTGCCCAAATCCATTGGACAGGATCATGATTTTGGACAACGACTGAGGACTGTCTGATATCGCTGTTCACAGAGAGTCACTTCCAGCTGCATGGGAGCTGCATGGGAGCTGCATGGGAGCTGTATGCTAACAGAAAGACATACCACAAACCCCCTGGATTTCACACATTCAGCAAACCAGTCTGAAAACATGGGGAAACCTGCCAGAAAAGCCAACTGGCCTGAGGGGGAAAAACCTTCTGCCCATCAATGTACACTCAAAAAGCAAAACACCATGGAGAAAGCAGGCCAGATTAAAAATACTGAGACAACTGCAGCAAAGGGGCTTGAATTAGATATTTATATATGTAGGCTAAAAGGATTTCAAACTCCAAAGCAAATCTGTTCTCTCACAAAAACCAGTGTGGTGAGGACTGAATGAGAGCCAAATGTTCTGGTGCTTGTTTGATATCTATGGAAAGAGTAACTGCTGTGAATATGAACCTTAAGAAAGAAGGACCGGGATCCAGAAGCCTGTAATGGCCCGTCATTTTGCAGCTCAGGCTGTTTCTTGCACTAAACCCTTAAGCTGTCTGTTCCCCAAAGCTCCTCTTCCCTAAGGCTGCTCCTGGGCATCCTGGGCTGCCACGATGTTGGACTGGCACTGGAACCACAGCACAGAGCTGTCCCAGCAGGGGCAGCTCAGCTCCCTCCTGGCCACTGCTCCTGCCATGGACTTTACTGGGAATTTTACTCCTTGTCTGGTTTTCCCCCAGAGGCAGGATCTACCCATAGCCCACCCCAGAGGATCTGATCTGTGCTGCTTCCCACCAAAATTTGCTGCTTCTTCCTCTGCAGAGAGGACAAACCTTCATGGAAAGTGCAGCACGCTCCCAGTTCCCTGACAGGGGCCCAGCCCTGCATGGAAAAGTGCTGCAGTGCCAGGGGAAAAGTGGGGGAATTGAAAAAGCTGCCACAACATCAGCTTTGAGCTGCCATCCTTCCCCCTGGCTGGCTCCTACCAGGAGCCCATTCACCATCAGTGGCAGTGGACATGACACAGGGAAGCAGCTCCATCTCTGCCCCTCAGTCCTGCCTGTGGCTCTGCCTGTGCCTCTTTGGGGACACACCAAAAGTGAACCAGGGCCCCCTCAACCCAGCTCTCACATGGTTTTTGGTGTAACTATTTTTTAACATGGAATCATGGAATGGTTTGGTGGGAAGGGACCTAAAAGCTCATCCACCCACCCTTTTCTGCTAAGAGATTCACTTGTTCCTGCAAGAATCCCCAGCTTTCAGGAAGTAACTGTACGCATAGAAGCGTTGCACACCTGGCCAGACTCGCTTTCAAGCAGCAGCCCAGATGCCCAGGTGCTGCCCAGGTGCTGCCCAGGTGCTGCCCAGGTGCTGCCCAGGTGATTTGGGACAGTCAGAATTTGCTGCTGTGCCGTGCAACTCATCACTGAGGATTCCTGCAGCCTGTCAGGGGCACGGCAGACACCAGGCAGTGCCCAACCATCGCACCCACAGGACTCAAGGGACAGAGTTCAGAGCTGTTGTCCTTGAGACAAGAACTTTGCTGAAAGACAAAGTTCTTCCTCCAAACACACCCACAAAAGTGGGGTTCAAGGGCTTCACATCCAGAAGACAGAAAGTTTCTGCTGGCACAGGCATCAATTCATAAATGGTTGCACATGTGGATGCACACAGCTGGGGTCAGTCTGGGGCCTCGTACCAAGGAAGACATCGAGGGGCATCAGCAAGTCCAGATACAGGAACAGAGCTGGGGAAAACGTCTGGAGCACCAGGAGCAGCTGAGGCGGCTCAGGGGGGCTCAGCCTGGAGAAAAGGAAGCTCAGAAGGGACCGTCTCAGTTCCTACAACTCCCTGACAGGAAGGTGGAACGAGGTGGGGCTCAGGCTTTGCTCCCAGGGAACAAGGGACAGGACAAGGGCAAATAGTCTCAAGTGGTGCCAGGAGTGGTTTACGTGGGACACTGGAAAATCCCTTCCTGTAAACGGCTGTCCAGCCCTGGCACAGGTTGCTCAGGACAGAGTCCTCATATCTGGAAGTGTTCAAAACCATGTGGATATGGCACCTGAGGACATGGTTTAGTGATGAACATGGTGGTGGTGATGGGCAGGACTCGATGATCTTCGAGGACTTTTCCAACCTTACTGACTCCCGACTCTCAGTGTCCAATCCTCGTGTTTACATGCCCCAAAAGATTCATTTGAGACTGTCATACTGACACAGGAAATGCACACTGCAATAAATAATTTGGATTTATGTTGCGACAGACGCGTGACAAGGGACAGATGCCAGGTGAGGGTGAGAGATCCCACTTCAACAGCAGCTGAAGAATCCATTAAATATCAACAATAACCTTTTCAAAAATCAAAAGGACTGGAAAACTTGTGTTCAAGAGTCCCAACATCTGCCTGAGATCTCTGAGATGCTTACAGAGCATTTCCAAAATTCTGGAGAAAAGGAAGCTTAGGAGGGACCTGAGGGAAAATTCTGGGCTTTTTTTTACCCTGCGACCCCCTGTATTGTGCTGAGGGAGTCAGAGACTACACAGGATGATTCCTGTAACCACCAGCTCCTCATCCAGACACCGTTCCAGTGAGAAAGGCAGGGAATAAATGGAAATCTCTCTTACCAGAGAACACCAGAGGAAATGGTTTCTCTAACCCCACAAAAGGGAGGCTGGAGAAGTCAGGGCTGGTCTCCTTAGAATTACACCATTCCAGAGGAGCAACTGAGGAACACATGTGCCTCTTACCAGGCCCACAAATGGCTCTCATGAGAAACAGCTGAATTTTATGAAAATCAGGTCTCTCAAAACCCAAACTATTTCATTCTAAGAAGATTCCAGACTTGGCTGATGAAGTGAAGACTCACTGAGGAGAGTTGTGCAAAAGATGGAAGCTGTGCTCCCAGACCTGGCACTGCCATCACCCAAAGCTGGTACAGGTGTGTGCTGTACAGGCCAAGAACCAGGTAAGGGTCACTGGGAGAGAAAGGAGAATTTGGGTTCAGGCAAGATGTATCAGGAGTGGCCTTACTCTAAAGGAGACAGAATTGAAATATTTCTATGTGAGGGGAGGCTGGGAGCCCTCCAGTTCAGGAGGAGGAGACAGACCCTTTTTGTCTTTTCATGCCATTAATAACTTTATAGGAGATTATTATTCCATGTTTGTGATCACAAAAGAATTCAATGGAACTCAGTAAGATACCAGATGAAATACTAATGGCAGGCTTAAAAATTGCTTTTTGATATAAATCTCAAGTAAATGATATAATTTATTGCCACTAGATTCTGTGGGACTGAAATGTATAAAAGGCCTGGGAGAGGACCACACAAAATCATGGATGGCAGCTCCATGGTGCCTCATACATGGCCATGAACAGCCCAGAAATCTCGATCCACAGAGTGCCAAGAGCTGAGCACCCACCAGGGAAAGGATCCCTTTGTCCTGCTGGGGTCTGGGCCACTCAGCTCCTGTCACTTTGCTCTGACACACAATCAGTCAGTGCAATACAACATAACCTAACATGTCAGTTTGTAACTGTCATATTATAGCCTCGAGGTCTAGGTTGGGCATCAGGAAGAATTCCTTCCCAGAAGGAGTCACCAGGCATTGGCAGGGGCTGCTCAGGGAGGTGGCAGAGTCCCCATCCCTGGAGGTGTTCAAGGAATGACTGGATGTGGCACTCAGTGCCCTGCTCTGGTGACAGGCGTGGATCAGCTGGAGGTTGAACTTGATTCTGGGCTTCTGTTCACCTTGGGTGCACACAGCTGGGACGTGGAAGAGCAGGAGCTGGAGGCACTGATCCACCAGGAAAGATGAGAAGAGCTAAATCTGTCTGGCTTTGGTCAGTGACAGCTCATGGGGACAAGGAGACAGGCTGAAAATAACGGTGAGCAAAAGGGAGATGGGAGCTTGCTGTGTGACTGCTGAGAGCTAAATTAACCCCAGACAGTGGAAAAGGATCATGAAGGAAAAGCAGACCTAGCAGGAGAACAAGCCCCTGGACAGGGGCAGGAGGTTTCCTGGCTCTGATGTTATTCCTTCCTCTGTTCCAATAGGTTTAGTTCTCAAAGGAAAGGGTATCTGGAGGACAGAGATGGTGGGCACAGGGGAGTTTGAGCACTTCACTGACTTCTCACTGAACACCTCTACAAAAACAGTGCAAAGCAGAGAGCCCTGAAAGAGACTTCTGACAGCAGCAGGGACAGGGAACAGCCACTGGTGACAGCAGCTGGCAGCAGAAGGGACAGGGAACAGCCACAGCCACTGGTGACAGCAGCACTGGGAGCAGAAGGGACAGGGAACAGCCACAGCCACTGGTGACAGCAGAAGGGACAGGGAACAGGCACTGGTGACAGCAGCACTGGGAGCAGAAGGGACAGGGAACAGCCACAGCCACTGGTGACAGCAGCACTGGGAGCAGAAGGGACAGGGAACAGGCACAGCCACTGGTGACAGCAGAAGGGACAGGGAACAGGCACTGGTGACAGCAGCACTGGCAGCAGAAGGGACGGGGAACAGCCACAGCCCCACTGGTGACAGCAGCACAGGCAGCAGAAGTGACAGGGAACAGCCACAGCCCCACTGGTGACAGCAGAAGGGACAGGGAACAGGCACTGGTGACAGCAGCACTGGCAGCAGAAGGGACAGGGAACAGCCACAGCCCCACTGGTGGCAGCAGCACTGGCAGCAGAAGGGACAGGGAACAGCCACAGGCACTGGTGACAGCAGCACTGGCAGCAGAAGGGACAGGGAACAGGCACTGGTGACAGCAGCACTGGCAGCAGAAGGGACAGGGAACAGCCACAGCCACTGGTGACAGCAGCACTGGCAGCAGAAGGGATGGGGAACAGCCGTGCTCGGGGTGCTGCTCTGCTCCTGCACATCCCTCCCCCAGGAAACTCAAGGACAATGGCCACATTTCCCAAAGGCAGAGGAAAGCAATGATATCTTTTTAAAACATGAAATATGGCCACATTTGAAGCATAAATAAAACCCGAGGTTCCCACAGATACATGAATATTCACATATCCTACGAGACTCCCATCTGACAGCTGCGTGCCCTGGCTAGAGATTCTTATCCAGATTAAAAGCAGTGCTGTGTGTCTATATAAAGATATGATTCCACCTTGGTGCATGAAAGAAATGTCTGCAGTGAAAACAATCCTTCACACGAGCTCCACGGGGAGGTGCTGAGTCACATCCCTGGCTGTGACAGCCCGGGGTGCCATAACTTCACCAAGCTCCTTCCCCTCAAACCTCGGGCCTCTCAAGGCCCCTTCAGCCTGGGCTGGGCTGTGATTCCAGGATTAGTTATTTAATTCATGAACTCCACAAACTGGGACTTAGGAAGCTGGTTCTTATCATTGTTGGGAGCCAGCTTTGTCACGGGCACAAAAATAGATAAAGAAGGGAATTCTGCAAGGGTCCGGGCTGGCCAAACTATGGAATGCAGCAGGACAGGGTCTCTCTGGAAATGAAAACATTCAAATGCTTAGAGAGAAACAGAAAGCATTGTCCAAAGCCACCAATCCTCAAACCATTTCAGAACCGGGAACAGGACAAAAACCTACACCCAGATTCAGCTGGAATGGGTAACACTAGAACAAATTCTATTTAATCCCTTCAGCAGCACAGAAATTTTATTCCTATTCTTACTGACTCTTCTTGCATGGTGAAATCCTTGGAGCAGTCGTTTTTTGCACTATATTTTCCACTATTAAATTCTGCTGGGGACTCTTCTCAGCCCAGCAATTTCAGACTGTTCTAAAGGTCTGTTTTGCCATCATTTAATATACAATTACAAGACTATAAAGACCAGAGAGTTTACAACTCTCCTAAAATCTACTTCAAGACTGTGCTGCTAAGGGCAGGCCTTGCAGGAAGAGAGCATCAGTCCAAGGAACAGTGGAATACATGGAAAACTTCCACTAAACCTCACATCACCTGCCAAAGAACACAGGCAGAGACATCTCCAAGTGCACCTTGCTTGGAAGCCAAACCTCCCCAAGTTTTAAAGGCTACAGGAAGAAAAGCTAAAGGTTTAATAAAGGTATGAACAAAGGTGGCTAAAGAGAATTCCCATCCAGGAACAGGAACTTCCATATTTGACGTGGGAAAACAAGTACAGAATTTAGTGAACTAAGGTCTAGATAAAATCTCTCATGTTGTCTGTAGTCACCAAACCTGAGCTCAGGTAGGTCAGGTGAAAGAAAAGGCAGTGAGAAAGGCAGGGAATAAATGAAAATCTCTCTTCCCAGAGAATGCCAGAGGAAATGGTTTCTCTAACCCCACAAAAGGAAGGCTGGAGAATCAGGATTGGTCTCCTTATAATTATACCAAAGACAAGCAGGCAATGAGCCAGCCAGCAGGGAAGAGACTGGACAAGATAAAATACAACACAAAGAATTAACTAACAAATGGCAGATTAAAAGTAAGCTTTCTAATCACTCCAGAAGCAGAAATATGGAGAAGTTTTGGGGTTCTCCCTGGAGGAGGAATCTGTGTGTGCACACACTGCGAAGCAGGGTGAAACAATCCCTACTTAATAAAAAGTTTATTTTATTAAAGACTTATTAACCAGAGCATAGTGTTGGGTTGCCAGGCATGGTAAGAAGACTTGACTTCAGCACTTCCAAATATTCTGTTACCTTCCTTGCAAACTCAGCTCTCTCGTTCCCGAGTTGAGCAGAGCCCTTTTTCAGCTAAATTCCATCTTCCAGAAATGCCAACCTATCCCAGTCTGGCCCCATTCCAGTGCCACATCCAGGCTGGGCTTGTTTCCCACAAGAGTGTCCTGGAACTCTCTGGGAAATCCTGTTCTCCTCTGCTGACACAGTCAGAACATGCTGCAGCACACAGGGACCAGTTTTCAGGCAGGTTAATGCTTCAGCCCCCTAATTTCTGCAGGGGTTATTGTAATGCCTGACTTTTGTACCTAACTCTGGTACAAGCAGCAAAGCTCCGTGTCTGTAACACACAGCATCTGCCCAGTGTGGAAGGGAGAGCTGGACTCGCTGTAGCTCTGTGTTTAAACATGTCATTTTCTCTCCATCTGCTGCTTTCTGCTCTGTTTCTGTGAAGGCCAACGAGATGACTGAGCAACAGAGCAGAACCAAAATGATCCTGGCCCCACTCTTGAGCAGGGAAAGGAAACTGCAAATAGGACTGCACTTGTGTGAGAAATCATTCCACATTTGCTCCTTCGTCGTCAGAGAACTCCGGATCAGACAAAGCTTGGAGCTGAGACAGGGAACAAGCAGCAATCACATAAATCAGTCCTCAATCTCCCACACTTCATGGGTGACTCGTGTCCAAATCGTGCCTCAGCACAGGTCCACAGGTGAAATTGTACATTTACAGGAAGAGATCACAAACCCACCTCCAAACTAGAGGGTCATGGAAAAGGTGGAGAACGCTGTCCCCAGCTGCCAGAGAAGCTGTGGCCATCCCGTCTCTGAGAGTGCTTAAGGCCATGTTGGACAGGGCAGGGAGCAAGCTGGGATAGTGGAAGCTGCCAATGGCAGTGGCACTGGGTGACATTTAAGAGGTCCTTTCTAACCCAGGCCATTCTATGAATCTATAAAAAACACTGAGGACCCTTCAATCCAGTAGCAAAGGTCATAAAAACATTTTGATGGCAATAAATTAAAAACCAGGCAAATTAAAACAGAATTTTCTTTGCTCAAGAGGAAATTTGATAATCTGAAAAATTAAATGGGAGAAAAGGGAGAGTTGTATCTTTTTTTTTAACATCAGAAAGACTCCATTCTGTCATATTCCAGTCAAACACAGGTGATGTGACCTCTCCTGCACTACACAAGAGGTTTATTAAACTTTTCCAGGTTTAAAATTTATGGGTCACATTGTGGGAAAATTGAATTTGCTACTTAAGAATTCTAAGTCTGACAATGCCCTGATAAAGCACACACCCCATAAATGCAAAACCAGAGCAGGGGGAAGAGCTCCATGTGTGCAGCAGCAAAGAGCAGCCCCACGCAGAGACATCTCTGATGGCTCCCAGCACATCCCAGTGCTCCCCAGTTCCCTGTGCTGGCCTTTCCCCAGCTGAGTCCCTGAGCTCAGAACGCTCCAGGAGGCACAGGATGGCTCCCAGCACATCCCAGTGCTCCCCAGTACCTGTGGAGCCTTTCCAAAACAGAAGCCTTTGAGCACAGGAGCAGCAGCAGGCTGTGCTGTCACATCTGCTGCTGGCAAACATTAACTGGTGCCAGGCTGGAGGCCAGTTAATATTCCAATTCCAACACAATCAGTGACATTCCCGAGCTTCCACAGGATGAGGCTCCTTCAAGGAGAAGGCTTGACTCACTCCTGACTGCAGAGCAACAGGATGTGACACCTGAGCAGCAGCAGCAGCAGCGACAACATCCAGCATCTTTGGAAGCCTTCTCTCCTTCCCAGGAGTGGAATGGCAGCTCCTGTCCCCGGGCAGAGCAAGAGACAAAACCCTGTCAATGCCCCCCAGCAGCACAAGCTCTGGCAGCACAGAACCCTCTGCAGCTCCTGGACCTGCAGGGGTTAAGGCTGGGCACACCCGAGGGTGTGGATGGCACCAACCTTTGCTACAGCAAAGCAGCACCAGGCACTGAAACACAATTTGGGACCCTCCTTCCATTGCTCCTGCAACCTGCCCAGCAGCTTTCCAGGCTGTTCCATCAGAACTCCCCAAAAACAGAGTCCAGGTCTAACCTGGTGCCATCAAACAGGTGCTCAGTACGCTGCTTTTCTCCTCTCAAAGCCTCTCACATCCTAGTACAGCCACTCCTGCAAGGTAGGTGGGGACAGAGACAAAACACCGGGAGCAGAGCCAGGTATCCACCATGGGTACCACACACCTGACACAGGAACAGGAACTCTGGCTGTACCCAAGGCTGGGTGCTGGCAGAGGCTGGGCATCTCTCTCCAGCTCTGCTCCAATGCCATCAGGCTGCAGCTCACGATCATGGTTTAGGATTAAGGAACACACCACCAGGAATCAGTAGCCCTTTTTCTCTGGGGGCTGTACTAAATTACATATGGAATGTGATAGCAGTATCAGGAACCTGAAACCATGCTGCTCAAGGGTCCCAGGCTCTCTGCTCTGCTCCATCAGCACACTGATTCTTCTCAAGGAATCATCCCTGGCAACAGCAGGCAGATGCCATTTGGAAGGGTTTGAGGACAGGCTGGTTAGGGCTTGGAGCAACCTGGTCTTGTGGAAGGTTCCTTGCTGAGCACAGTCCAGAGCTGTAGGACAAGTATTCCAAATCAACCTCCCAAAGCTGGTCTGCTCTTGGGTGACTTGAGACACCACCACCAATCTGGGGGATCTCTAGCAGGCTGCTCCTTGGGAGCTGCACAGCCACGTTCTTCCTCACAGTATGGGAACAGAGCTGTGCAAGGGGTCTGTGCTGGGGGGGCACCAGAGCCAACCTGGGGGCTCCAACCAGCCCCAACCAGACCTCCAGGATCAGAAGATTATGCAAAAGAGAAATGAAAGAAATACTAATGTGATTTTCAGGGACCTAGAGACAGAGAAATCTTCAGGATCCACTAACAGGGGACCACACCTGAGCCAGCTCACACTCTGCATGGGTGGAAAGGATTCATCACCTCCCTCCTGGAAAGCCATACTCCAAAACAAATAAAAATCTCTCTTTTACACCTGAGGGAACAGAGGCAAGTTCTCAGAGACACCCAGGCCCTACACTGTGTGTCCTGTGGGAGAGATCTCCGTGCAAGCTCTCAGCATGGACGCTGTTTCTGCCTCTTGTCAGTACAAGAGCACTCTGCCTCCAGCAGCTCCTGGGAAACCGCCTGCAGAAAGGTACTGACCCCATGGGTCAGGCACTGAAAACCTGCAGACCAACACAGGAAGATGGTCACAACCACAGGATGAGCCAGGCACACTCACCATCCCCATGCCAGGGGCTTTGTGGTCCCTCGGATGCCACCTGCCCCATTCTGACACCTCAAGGTGCTGCACGTTAAGCCTTGAGGGGCTTCAAGGGAGGCTGCAGGAGATGCACAAATCACTGACTCCAGTCCACTTTCCCCAGGCAGTGGCACTGTGTCCTGAGTGAGATCCTCCTCCTTTTAGCAGAGGGTCAGTACACAGCACTTGGCTGATTCTTGAGGTCCCTGCTCCTCCAGGGTTACCCACACATCCAGAAAATCCATTTATTTAATTCCACTTCTCCATCAACACACGGCAAATAGGTACTGAATCTCCCACCTCAGCCCTTCACTTTTTACATCATTTCCACTTTACTCCTGCTCTGCAGCAGCCACTCTCATCTCAAGGATGGGAAAGGAGGAAAAGGGGAAAGCAAGGAGGAAACAATCATCATGTTTGTGATAAGCCAGGTCCAGAAGCCACTTGACCTAGAGAGATCAGAGCTCCCCCTACAACAATGGGTGAGGCTGGGAAGCAAATCAAGCAGGCTGGATGATTTTTGGCAGAGAGAGAACAGTAGGAGTGGTACAGACCTCTTCCTCCTCAATGCGAGCAGGTTCAATCAGCAGATTATTGGCTTGATCAAACGACACCCCCTGTTAGGACAGGAACCAGCAAAGAGGCATGCGGATTAGTGGAGCATCAACCAAACCCGCCACCACGACCACCACCACCACCCAACACACGCACGCCACGCGGAGCTGATCCAGCTCCCGGAGACACTGCTGACCTCAGGAGCTCCTGGAGACATTCCTGACCTCCAGAGCTCCTGGAGACACTGCTGACCTCAGGAGCTCCCAGAGACACTGCTGACCTCAGGAGCTCCTGGAGACACTGCTGACCTCAGGAGCTCCCGGAGACATTCCTGACCTCCAGAGCTCCTGGAGACACTGCTGACCTCCAGAGCACTGGGGCTGATCCAGCTCCCAGAGACACTGCTGACCTCAGGAGCTCCTGGAGACACTGCTGACCTCAGGAGCTCCTGGAAACATTCCTGACCTCCAGAGCTCCCAGAGACACTGCTGACCTCAGGAGCTCCCGGAGACACTGCTGACCTCAGGAGCTCCTGGAAACATTCCTGACCTCCAGAGCTCCTGGAAACATTCCTGACCTCCAGAGCTCCCAGAGACACTGCTGACCTCCAGAGCTCCTGGAGACACTGCTGACCTCCAGAGCTCCTGGAGACACTGCTGACCTCAGGAGCTCCCAGAGACACTGCTGACCTCAGGAGCTCCTGGAGACATTCCTGACCTCCAGAGCTCCCAGAGACACTGCTGACCTCAGGAGCTCCCAGAGACACTGCTGACCTCAGGAGCTCCTGGAGACATTCCTGACCTCAGGAGCTCCTGGAGACACTGCTGACCTCCACAGCTCCTGCAGACATTATTCCTGACCTCCAGAGCACTGGGGCTGATCCAGCTCCCGGAGACACTGCTGACCTCAGGAGCTCCTGGAGACACTGCTGACCTCCAGAGCTCCCAGAGACACTCCTGACCTCAGGAGCTCCTGGAGACACTGCTGACCTCAGGAGCTCCTGGAGACACTGCTGACCTCAGGAGCTCCTGCAGACACTGCTGACCTCAGGAGCTCCCAGAGACACTGCTGACCTCAGGAGCTCCCAGAGACACTGCTGACCTCCAGAGCTCCTGGAAACATTCCTGACCTCCAGAGCTCTGAGGCTGATCCAGCTCCCAGAGACACTGCTGACCTCAGGAGCTCCTGGAGACACTGCTGACCTCAGGAGCTCCTGCAGACATTATTCCTGACCTCCAGAGCTCCTGGAGACACTGCTGACCTCCAGAGCTCCCAGAGACACTGCTGACCTCAGGAGCTCCTGGAGACACTCCTGACCCCCACAGCTCCCAGAGTCATTCCTGACCCCCACAGCTCCCAGAGTCACTCCTGACCCCACAGCTCCCAGAGTCACTCCTGACCCCACAGCTCTGCAGCTGAGCCCACTGACACCACAGCTCCAGAGCAGCAGAGCTGCCCCCTCGCCTGCTCAGCACCTCTGCAGTGCCAGGGCTGCTCGTGGCCTCCCCGAGTGCCAAGGGCCAGCACACTCCTGCCAAGGAGAACCCCTAAGGCCAGGTTTAGTTCATGCTGGCACCCTGAGGCCCTGGCCCCTGAGCTGTCCAGCACTAGCTGACCTCATCTTCTCCACCCCAAGTCACTCCAGGAAGAGGAAGGGTTAAACACAGGAGAAAGCACCAAGGAGCCTGTGGTGCCACAAGCTGCTGCACAGGAACGAGCAGTCTCAAACACAACTGCACAATCCTCTTCTCTGGTGAAAGAGTACATCCTGCTCTCAAGCACAGGAAACCTCAGGATTTCTTCTGAAAGCAAATTTTCCTTGCAACAAAACCCTGTGATTTTAGGATTCAGCCTCCTGCACAGCCTGTCCTTCAGTGCACCCCTTGCACTCCCTACATAGGGACACTGCTCCCTCCATCCCCACTCCTGCTCAGCTCAGAAGGCAGCTAATGAACCTCCTGCCATGGAGCAGGCATCCAACCTGCCCCACAGAAAGGACAACTGAGTCCCAAGCAGGGGGCTCAGCTGCCAGCCAGGATAAATTCTGACAGCTCCCCTACTCCTGAGCAGGCATCACAGGCTCTGCCAGGGGGTCAGTGTCTCCTCAGCTCTGAGTCTCCAGATAAAAGAACCTTTTTGAGTGAGGGCATTCCCAATTATGATAGGTCTTGGATGAAGGGGACTTCAAATATCCCTTCTGCATCGGCTCAAACAGAGCAAGGCAAGCATCCACTGAGGGACAGGCTCCACAGCCAAGTGAGGGAAAGGACCTTTCCCTGGGCAACCTGAGCTCCAGGAGGGACAGGGGTGATCCTGGTACCCTGGAGCATGTGCAGTTACAGCAGAAACAGATCTGACTCCGGCACCTTCCACAACCAGAGACCCACATCTCACCCCTGAGATTTGCTGATGTCAGACTGCGATGGAGACTCAGCCACATCCTGGCCTATGCCCACCAAATACAACTCAAAAGCTCCAAACCAGCTCGGGTGAGAATTGGGCTGGTCTCATGAAGTGTCCCTCATTCACGTATTCCCTTTCCATTGTGAGGAACCTCCTCAAGCAGGAACTCCTGTGTGTCCCAAACCAAACGTGGTGGTTCAGCTGAAGAGAGCCAGGGACCCCTTATCTCTTAAGCCCCAGTATAACCAGTAAGGCCAAAACTTCAGAGCATGGGCTCCCCTAAATCCCCGTGAACCCTCCATCAGGCTGTGTCTGGGTGGGAGCACAGGGAAGGGCCCACTCCTGGCTGCACTTCAATGCTCCAGGAAGCACTGTGCCAACAAGTGTCAGTGGCCCAAATGCCAGTCTAAGATTGAATCCACACAGGGATAAAGCTCATCCTCCTGGGAACCAGCAGCAACAACCAGCAAGTGAGGAGGAGGCTGGAAGGAGCAGCAGAACCCAGCAGTGAAGAGACAGAGACCTGTCCCTGCAGCACAAGGAACAGCACATGGAATGGGGATGGTGCAAGGACCTGGGTACAGCCGAAGTGTCAGACACAGCAACACAGCACAGCTCTTTGACAACCCTCTGAGCCCCCAGTGCCCTTCAGCTCTCCCACCCTCAGCACATCCCCCAGTGCTGCAGCCTCTTGCCAGTGGTTTCATCAGTACCACATCAACCTGGCTGCTCGGCCACAGGAGCAGAGGGCAGGTCTGCGTCCCTCTGACTTCCCCCTCCCCACAAAACCTTACCTTCACGGATGGCTGAGCAGACAAAGCTCCATTCTTTCTGTCATCCTCATCCCAAGCTTCCTCCTGATCCCTGGGCTCTGTGTTATTATTGCAGCCTCCCAACTCCTCTTCCTCTTTGGGGACCCCATCACTGTTCAGCCCCTGCAGAAGTGCCACCACTGCCTCTGGCTTGGGCAGTTTAGTGATCTTGAAGTGTTTCTTATAATGGGGAGTGTCCTTGCGGATAAGCCTCTGCTTCTCTACTGGGAACGGTCGCTCTTCATCCTCATCCTCGTCCTCACTCCGGATCAGCGTGTCCTCCGCGAAGTGTACAGAAGGCTGTGACAGCAGAGCCCCAGACATGCCATCAGCCCCATGGAACAGAGGGGTGGCAGCACAGAAGAACCTGCTGGCCCTGTGACCCCTCTCCCGGCACAGGCAGAGCCAGTGTCACCGCCTGTGTGCTCAGGAAAATGCAGGAATGGATCACCACTTCCCCATCCTTGCCTTTTTCCATAGCCATGCCTTCCCCCGGACATGCTCCTGTCATGTCCAGGGATGGAGGCCATTCAAACCTCTCACGGTCACCCCAGCTCTCCCTCAGCCTGCCTGGCTCCCCCACTGTCCAGTCCACCCAGCTCGTGTGCAGCTCCCAAAAGCTGCCTTGGTCTCTGCTTGCACCGCCTTCCACAGGCTGGATCTGCCTCCAGTGATGCCCAAATCCCACATCCATTTACCTGTACACCTACTTCCCACTTCCCCTAAAAATTCCAGGTCCTTTCACTCTTTCTCATGACCCTGCTGCAGTTCCCAGGCTCCTACCTCATTGTATTCCACTTCCACATCTTCCTCCTCCTGGTCAGCAGCTTCCTTGCGCTCCTCTTCCGCTCTGGGCTTCACCTCCTTCTCCAGCTCCCGCAGGTCAGGCAGCTGCCCGTTGGGCCAGCCCCGCTCCCTCTCCTCTGCCCTGCAGTCCACAGAGGCGGTGCTGGTGGACAGGTGAGAGTCCTCGCTGCGATTTGAAGTGGCACTCAGCCTCTTCTCCTGAGAACAGGGTTGTGATGGTCAGCACGGAACAGAGCAGCGGACGGAGCGTGCAGTGACTGCTGGGAGCTGTGAATGACGCAGCACCAGCAGAACCAGCTCCTCCCCAGCCTGCCCACAGCTTCCCCTCCTGAGCTCTCTCCATGGGACCTGGGTCCACCCTGCTCCACCTCCTGAGCAGGCATTTATTCTCAGCTCCCACCGGGGCAGCAAGGTGCCTCCTCCAAGCGCTCTGTTCCCATCACTCTTTACTGGGAATATCAGATCCTTCCCTTCTCCTCCCTGTGCTGTGACAAACCTGGTACCGACACACACGGTTCCCCTTACACTGCTCTCTGTCTCCTGCTCTATTTCACAGGCCCCCATGACACCTCAAGGCAGATTCCCAACCTTCCCAGGCAATCCATTCTCAGTCCCTCCCAATCTTTCCCCAAACTCAATCCTCTCCACCTCCCCATTTCCCACATATGCTACATGTTCCCAGTGGAAATGTCTCTGCCCATGGCATGGAGGTGGAACTGGATGGTGTGTAAGATTTCTTCCAACCCAAACCATTCCATGATCCCACGTTCTCTGTGATTATCCATCCCCAGCACTCACTTCTGAGTTGGGAGATTTGGGGTTGGCATCAGCCTTCGCAGCGTTCACCTCATTGCGCCGGACTTCAATCACCTTCTTCATCACCTTCAGCTCGCTGGGGTGAGGGGTGGCTCGGCGCTGCAGGCCCTGGCAAAGTGAAACCCTCAGGAAGGGGATTCCAGCCCTGGCAGCACATGCCAGGCCACGGGAATGAACCTCTGCAGGCAACTGACACCCTTATCAGAGAGCCAGAGCCACAGGGGACGAGACCAACACATCCTGCTGCTGGTCTGCCCCAGGCCTTACACAGCCTGCAGCTGGGAAGGTGAAAGGACAGAGAAAGGGAACCCTGACAGCTCTCTGGACACCATCCTGCTCTCCAGCTGACAGTGGCTTCAGGAAGAATGACAGAATTGGCTCTCTGGACACCATCCTGCTCCCCAGCTGACAGTGGCTTCAGGAAGAATGACAGAATTGGGAAGTTTAAAGTGGTGTATCAGGCTTAGTGAATGAAAAACTATCGAGACAGAAACTCCTCCAGAACACAGGTGAGAAATCTTGGGGTATCTTCCTAATTCCTCTGGACTTAACAGGTCTGCCAAGCCCAAAAGCACCAGAATTGGTGCTGCTTAGTGATTTCCATCCCAGGTAGAGAGTCAAGATAACCAGCAGTCTTAAACTAATAACAACGTTTAAAAAATATTCAAAAAAACCCCAAACCTCCCAATGCCAGCAGCACACACACACTGCTAGGATGGCTGCAAACACCATTCATTAGAAGGATTCAGATTTCAAGGATGGCTTTCCATAAAGTAGAAAGGAATAAAGTCCTGCAAGAGACTGAAACCCTCGGAGCACTTGCTGGAAACTTCTGTCCTGGCCTTTGCATCTGCACTGGAAGCACAACAATCTCTTGCAGGTTTTGAGGCTGCCGACAGTGTTTAGTACTTTTCCTACAGGACACTGCACTGCCTCCATGCTTGGAGGGATGGGATGGCCTGGGTTTGGCAGGGCAGCCTTTCCCCACGTGGAGGTGAGCTAAAACCCAATCATGACAGTACTCTACTGGACCTCTGGACGTTTTGAGTGCTCCCTGGGCACTCCAGTCCCATAGGAGAGCCTCAAAATACGACTCTGCACCTTGGCTCCCAGGGAATTCGTTCCCTTTCACTACTGCTTGGGTCCCCAGGGCACCAAATGGCCTTCAGACTCTGGAAACACAGACTTTGCACATGTCTGCAGCAGCCTCACCCAGTGGCTCCCCACCTTTGGAAAGCTTAGCTTGTCCCTGTGCTTCCACAGGGAGCCAAAAAGCCACCAGGAATTTCTTACTCGTCTTTCAGCTCCAGACTCCTCATCATCATCTCCTTTGGGCTCATCCAG
Source organism: Cyanistes caeruleus (assembly GCF_971803275.1). Taxonomy (NCBI): domain Eukaryota; kingdom Metazoa; phylum Chordata; class Aves; order Passeriformes; family Paridae; genus Cyanistes; species Cyanistes caeruleus. The sequence goes on from NC_141701.1 coordinate 198,040, forward strand.
GAACTGGATCACGCTGACTCTGTTCAAGTTGGTGTCTGTCCAGCTCTCATCCACGCTGTTCTGCAGGAGGTTCTCTGGGGAGAAGGAGAACACAGTGGGAGCTCGTTCTGGGAAGAGCAGGGTTGCAGACTGAGATGGAAGTGAGTTCTTATCCCATTAGGGCATTTCTGTTGTATCTGCCCATGGCATCAGAGCCCTTGAGGACAAAGACTGTGGCCTCAACATCCTGCCACCTTCTGCACGCCTCCCACCAGACCTACAGCAGCCTCCAGGGAAGCATCTGCTGCTTCAGCTCGAGCGGTCCTTACCCAAGAAGTGCAGAAAAAAATAGAATTAAGGCAGGAATACCATGCTGACAGGATAATGAAAATTATTATCCAACTATCTTGGTCAGTAGATCCAAGCAGAACAATCAAAGATGAGGCTGCAGGGCCTTATCACCTGGCAGAAAGCAATTCCTCAATTTAACCATCACTGCCTGGGAAGGATGTCCCAGGGATACAAGAGCCCAGATCTGCTACAGGAGTCACAGCAAGGGACAGTCCAACCCAGCAGAGAAGGTTCAAGGCTTCAGCCCCCTCCAGAGCACAAGGCTCTGCAGCCAGCACTTGTGATACAGATTCTTACCCAGGCTGGGAGAGGGCTGCTGGGGCAGCAGGTAGCAAGTAAGAACCTTTTCTCCTGTCTTTTCATCATCCTCGGTCTGGAATTTCAGCATAGGCTGGGACTGGTTTTCTGCCAGCCACAGGGCTTTCAGATTAAGATTTGTCAAAGCAAAGGGCAAGTTCTGCAGCCTGCAAAAGAGAAGAGCAACTGCATGTTACATTTACCTAGCCAGGAAGGAGCCTCCCCACAGCTCCAGACTGCCCCAGCTGAACAGAGAGGAACAGAGCCAGAGTGTTGTGGATCCCAGTCCTGCCCTCTGCAACAGCTGATTTTGTCCATGGCTGTGGACTGGGCTCCACTACCCCATCCTCACCAGAGGACAACTCCCTCCAACCATGTGGAGGGGTTTAGAAACAGAAAACCAATACTCTAACAGAGTAAACCAATACTCTCACAGACCAGTGTATAGAATGTTCCCTGCAGAACCTCTGGTCAGCGTCCAGCTGCTCCCAGAAGTCCCAACCCCAGTGAACAGAACCACAGGACCCTTCAGAACAGCTGCCTGCACACCAGGAAGGAGGCTTTGGCACCGACCCCCTGAGGACTAATGACACAAACCCACAAAATCTGCAGGAAGGAAAGGAAGCCAGTGACAGGGACTTCCCCTGATCTCTATTTCACACATGATAAAATGCCCTCACACTTGTGCCTGACCTCTACCCTGTGTTTAGGTGACAGAGAAGGGGTTCATAGGCAAAGCCCAAGCCCTCAGCAGCCAGCCTGGGCTTTTCCACACCGTGGATCCTGGGATCCACAAAGGCTCAGCATCTGCCTCCCAGCCTGTTCACCTTCCTGCCACTCACCTGTTCCCAGCCACATCCAGGACGTGGAGCTCCGTGGTGTTGGCCAGCTCAGGGGGCAGCAGGGCCAGGCGGTTGTCCCGCAGAGACAGGACACTGAGGTTGGCACAGCCCCCAATCTCTGCTGGCAGCGCCGTCAGCCGGTTCCGGTCCACGTTCAGGTTCGTCAGCTTGGCCAGCTTGCCCAGGGACTTGGGCAAGGCCTGGGAAGGAGCCAAGTCAGTGGTTGCAAGAGGAAAGGCCAGCACAAGTAAAGGCACAAAGCCCTCTGTCTGGGGAACAAGCTGCCTTCTGTCCCAACAGATGCATTTGGGAGAACGTTCGTGGGGCATCTTTGGGACAGGTTTTCCCTCAAGCTCACAGACCGACCCATGCCAACTGTTCTCCTCAACACAGCACAGCACACTCCAACCACTGCTGGTCAGACTTCCCTTCTGTTTATCTGCTCATTCCCAGTCTTTCAGTTTAACCAGTCAAATCACCAGGCAGTTTAGAGCAGGGCCATTTTCAGTCATAACCCAAACCTCTCACCAACGCAGCCTGGGACACGGTCTTGCACCTGTCAGCCAGGATGGTCTTTGGGATGGACAATCCCAGCATCCCTGCTACCCCCCAGAATGTTTCAGGGGAAAAAAATCAGTGAGAGAAAGCAGCTTCCAAACATCAATGAACGTGGTGAAAGTGTACAGAAGCAGCTGGAGCGTGCCCAGGAATTTAGCCTGGAGGGCAGAAGATGGGGAGGGGACCCTGCAGCTGGCTGCAGTGAACAGCATGGCAGAGACAGGCGGCTGCTGTGTTCTCACCGTCAGCATGTTCTCAGTCAGGATGAGCTCTGACAGGTTTTCACAGTCCCCAATCGATTCTGTCATGTCTGTCAGCCGGTTCTGGTCCACCTTGAGGATGGAGAGCTGCTTCAGCTGACCTGTCCAGGGTGACAAGTTAGGTGTGAGCTGTGCCAGAGAGAAGGATGCTGCTGTACACTCACCTGGCCGTGATCCCATCAAGGATCACACAACCCAACCACGCAGGCTCTGCCTTTCCTCCCACCAGGCCTGTTCACAGGCCTCACACGCCTGATGCAGATGAAGCCCCTGAACTCTCTGCAGAGTTCTGTTCATCTGCACCACCCACTGCTTCTGCTCTCGATGACTGTGCCCATGTCCACCAATCCCTCATTCCCTGCCACAGACACTCTTTCCTGGAGCTCCTCCAGGAGTCCTGCAGTGGTGACAATACTCACCAATCCCATCTGGAATGCATTCCAGCAGGTTCTGTGACAGCAGCAAGTCCGTCAGTGCCACCAGCCCACTGACCTCGTTGGGCAACTGCTCCAGCTTGTTCTCAGACACGTCCAGACAGACCAGGCGGCGGAGGTTGCCCAGCTCCTGGATCAGAGAGGAGAGCCAGGGCTCAGGGAGCAGCTGGGGCAGGGGCAGAGGGCAGGGTGGGTGCTGAGCAGACACTCACCGGTGGCAGGGCCGAGAGCTGGTTCCGGTCCAGCCAGAGCTCGCGCAGGTTTGGGAGCGCGCCCAGAGTGTCCGGCTGTAGGAGACAGGACAGAGCTGACACCGGTCCCTTCCAGGGACAGGGAGAAGCTGCTCCAGGATACTGCAAATAGCACCACTCTCTGCACAGCCAGGCACTGCTCTGCCTCTCAGCCCTGCCAGAACCATCCACGGATCATTACCAGAGAGCAGCACCGTGTCTGGGAATGTCTGGGATGGCCCACTGGTTGCAGCAGCTCCAGTGGGAAACACAGATGAAAACACTATTGTACTGACACACTGTGACTGTGTCAGCAGGCAAGGCAAGAACTGAACCTGCAGCACAGCTCTGATGGAGGGCAGCTGAGGGAGCTGGGAGAGAGGGAAGATCTTGCTTTATGTCACTCCCTGACAGGAAGATGGAGCCAGGTGGGGTCAGGCTCTGCTCTCAGGGAACTAGGGGCAGGACAAAGGCAAATGGTCTCCAGCTGTGCCACGGAAGGTTTACTTTGGATACTGGGAAAATCTTTTTCCAGAAAGGGCTGTCCAGCCCCGGCACAGCTGGGCAGAGGTGGAGTCCCCACCCCTGGGGCGACTCAACAGCTGTGTGTGGCACTTGGGGACACGGGTGAGGGGTGGCCTTGGGAATGTTGGGAGAGTGGTTGAATTCAGTGGGTCTCAGATGGCTTTTCTAACCTAAATAATTCCATTATTCTAGCAGGTTGGAAATTCTGGCCTTACAGAAGAAATGCAACTTCTTCCTCTCAGACATGAAAATAAACATCTGGGTACCACTGGCCAACTCAGCAAGACCCAGTGGCACCACCAGCCGTGACAGACACACATTCACATGCCACAACCCCCCCAAGCAATCAGCATTTGGGTTTGGCCTTTGCTTCACTGGAGCATGGCTCAAGTGTCACACACCTGTTCTCACAGGTGAGTTCAGCCTGTGCACAGCTAAGCTGCATCAACCCCTTTTCCTCCCAACTTAGACGCCAAACTTTTTCTGCCAAAACCCATTCCAGAACACAAAGAGTAAGAAAGATCCAGTAATAGCTTAATCCACAGCCACAAATTTACAGAACATCACGGGGTGTCCCCAAAAGCCCAGATAACCTGAATTCAGACACTGTGCCCTTGCTCAGCACGTGCTGGGCCCTCCATGGAGAGAGCCCCCACACTGGGCTACCCTCATTGCCATGGACCACATGGAATGGCCCAGCACTCTGTGGGGCAGAAATCAGAACAGAAAGGAGAAAGGCAGGAAGCTGGAGGAGAAGAAAAACAGCTGGGGGCAGTGCAGGACAGAGAAGGGAAGCACCAGAGTCTTGCTGGAAAGGAAAGATCCTTGGCAGCCAGACAGGAAGAATTACCATCCCAGAGCCTGGGAAGGACAGAGCAGGCAGTGTGAGAGGCCAGCAGGACACAAGACATAAGGGCTGACACACGAAGAGAAAATTTATCTGGGAATGATGACTGGGCCATGCTGGGCAGATCAGAATCTCCCCAAATAACCTGAGGGTCTATTTCTTTGCATTTTAGGTGGAAATGCACTTGCCTGCACCAAGGTGCAGGATCTGCCCCTGCCAACCACCCAAATCCCTCCCCACCAGCCCTCACCTACCAGTACTTCCAGGTCATTGCCACCGAGATCCAACTGCTCTAATTTGACAAGGAAGGAGAGTGAACTGCAAGGCACAGGGGACAGAGAGATAAAACAAGAAATAAAGAGCGGAAGGTTAGCATCTGGGACACACATTGCATAAATCACATGGTCTCTAGTAACTCCTAAAGCAGGTGGGGCAATCCTGACCTTTCTCACGGTCCCTCTGAGCCCAACCGTTTGTAGAGCTGGTCCCTTCCCCAAGCCAGACCGTTCGCCCCAGGGAATTGGGCTCAGAGGCACCAGCAGTCCCGGTTCCACTGGCACCAGTTTGCCTTCTCCCCCTCCCACCACAACATACCCTTTGATTAAAACCATCACAGATGACCAGCCACACCTCACGTCGCTGCCTGCTGCGCAGCAAGGGCAGGGACCTGGGCTGGACTGACAGGCAACAGCAGAGGACAGGACACGGCTGGGGGGCAGGGGGAGCACAGCTGCAGGGACAGGGAGCAATGACAAACTCAGCAGCCTGTTTCCCCAGACAGGATGCTCATGCTGCTGGAGAGGAAGGGAAGACAGCAGTGGCCTGATGTCTCAGGTGAGGTGACCGCGTACAGACAGAAGCTCACGATGAAGACACTGCACAGGACCTGCAGCCCATGGATGTGCCCCAAGCTCCCCATCCACCACACCTGGGGGTGGACAAGGCCTGCAGTCCCACAAACCCAGGGCTGGGTTCTCAGGACATGTTCCAGGTGCTCGTTTGTCCTCACACCTGAGTCTAACCCATCAACCACAGCTCCACCTCCCCAGAGGACTGCTGCCCCTCACCGTGTTCCAGGGGCCAGCCCTGCCCACTTCCCTAGCAGGGAACAGCTTTATTCTCTTCTTCAGGAACCGTTCCAGTAGAGAAACCCCCACATTTCTCTGGAAACAGGTCTGCCTCTGAGGGCCACCCCTACCAAGGCTGTTGGGAGCTGCAATAAGAGGGAGCTGTCTTCCCTGGGCCAGGCTGTAAAAACATCTGGTTTATGCAGGAAAATTAATTTCCTATTGCATGCAGTGGTGGATTTTGAGATAAATTCCAGCAAAGCTTTATCAGCAGTTTCATCCAAAGGATCCTCTTGCACAGCACTCCTTCACCATGAATATATGTCAACTCTAACTCCTCTGAAGGTGATGCAGCCTTGACTGTTTCTTTGCACTTTCACAGCTTGAATTCCCAAAACAGGAACAAGTGAGCTGTGGAATCCACATTGATGCCATCTAGCAAAAGGTCTCAGTATAGATCAACCTCCCCTATTCCATAAGAGCACACGAGAGCTGCCCCTCCCAAGCCCCTGGCTGCCTCCCATCTGCGTGGGAGAAACGAGGGGTGATCACCAGCTGGACAAGCTGAACCTTCCAGAACTCGGTCAGTATCAGGAGACTGACCAATGAAATGGAATCTTGGCAAACAGAAGTCACTGCAAGCTGGATCTTTCAAGAAGCTTTACAGCAGAAAAATACCAAAAGGACACTGATGCATTATTCTGCCCCAAATTCTCAGCGTTGAAGCCCACCTATCCACTGGGCTCAGGAACCCTGGCAACAAAGCAACAGCCATTTTTTGCTCAAGTTGTTCTCTTTGGCAAGGTCACCTGATCTCACTGAGAGCTGCTCTTACAGCCAAAGTACCAGAGCCTGAGGCAGAGAACCCCCCAGCACCACTGAAATGATTTTGGCCATCGCCTGCCATCTTGTATTTGACTGATACATCTGCTCAGAATTACCTTGGCCTTCAAGATCCACATCCTACTTTTGGAAATCATCCCAAAATAGAATTTGGGGGATTGGGGAAAGATGAAAAAAAAAAGCTGAATTTGCATTACAGGATGAATTAAGTCTGGATTAACCTTCCAGTGAAAAACACCAAAACCTCATGGCCCACTACAAGTATCCTGCTGGATGGCACCCAGATCTACCAAAGGGCAACATGGCAACAGTGGGCAAGAGAGATCTCCAGGAAAACCCAGGGGTGTGGTCACAGACTGAATTCTCCAGACTCCAGAGACTCCATGGTCCCGAGATGGCCAAAAGCTGCTGGGATTATCTTCACTGCAGTGTGGGAGCCCAGCCCTGGGTGAAGCTATTGCACCTCCTTGCTGACGTGGTGCAGCTGTGGCAGCTGCCTGTATGAACACCCAGGACAGGAACAGGCAGAAGAGCAGCCCAACACCAGGACACAAACTCCTCCTGCTCGCCAGTTCTCAGCCCAGAATGAGAGCTCAAGGCCAAGCTAGAAGAGGCTTGGAGCAACCTGGTCTAGTGGAAGGTGTCCCTGCCCGAGGCACTGGGCTGCAACACGATGAGTTTTAAGGTCCCTTCCAACCCAAACCATCCTGGGGTTCTGTGACAAGAGGCTCTAACTCTCACACTGGTGATACTCCACAGGGGACCATCTCAGCTGCCCCCTCCTGTCACGGCTCTGTCACAGGGTCACTGGTGTGCAGAGCAGATCTGCTGATGGGCGCTGGGCAGGGTGATGGTGTGATTCTGATCCCTGCTTCCACGGGCTCTAACTGGTGCCAGCAGACAAACTGAGCTCCTGCCAGGAACAGTAGGAGAGCTCTGAGGACAGGTGACAACAGCTGCACACATCACACCCTCACTGAGGACTTCATGTGGCCCCTGAACAACTGCTGCTCAAAAAGGAGTTGGGCAGAATCCCTTCCAATGGCACCCAAGGAAAGCTGGGGGAATAATCAGTGGGATGCATAGGCAGGCAGGAAACAAGCTGACAGAGCTGATGGAGGGTAGAAAACTCAACAAACTCTGATGGGCCAAAGCAAAGACTGAAGTAGCAACTGGACAGCTCTCCACATCCATCCAGCTGAGAGCATTTCCTCCAGCAATCATGTTCCCTGCCAGGAACTCATCCCTATCCCTAGCTCCAGGACGTGGAACAACACTTACCTCTTCCCCCTTGCTGGCTTAGGAAGGCAGTTATCCCACCCAGAACAACCAGGAGGGATATCCAACAGAGCAGATGTCAGAAGCAAAATGGAACCTTCAGCTGTACCCTGCTGCTCTTCAAATCCTGAACCTCAGTGTGCACAGAGCTCCTCCTACATCCCCATCCACAGTTCTCTCTTTCTTTCCAAAAGAATCCATTGTCTGCTCCACCTCTTCAGGGGAAATGGTTCTCACTATTTCCAGCAGCACTTTTTGGGAACTCTGTCTATTCTAAATCAATCCTTACACAGGCTGAGAACAGGCTCCAAACATCCTCTGCTGTTCTCCAGCCCTGCACCATCCTCTCCCTCCTCGCCCCAGTTTATGGAAATTCAGCAAGATGCAGCCTATTTATGCCCAGCCTGAGCCCTCCCCAGCCAAGTGATGGTGCCTGCACCGGTCCCTGAGGAAGCAGCAAGAAGGACCAGGCAGGAGAATTCTACAGCCCCCAGACAGACACTCACGTGGGGAGAGTCTTTAGCAGGTTCTCACGTAGCTCCAAAGTCACCAGGTTTGCCAAACTGCAAGAGAAAAGGGAGCAAGAAAGCCAGGTTCACTGGATAGGGCTTCAGGGATAAAAGGAGCTGTTCATCTCCCTTCCCTTGGAACCACCCCTCATGTCCTGTGCAATGCGTGAACGTGCACACGTGGATGGAGATGGGGGAACAGAAACAGCACGGATGTAAACGGCTTTGGTGGATGTGAGTGCTTGCTGCAGCCACCAGGAACAACACTGTGCCCACACTCAGGACAAGGAACAGGCTGTCACCACAGGACTCTGCCCAAAGAGGTCAAATCCCTCATGTGGAAAACCAAACCCCATGGGAGAGCACGGCACCCCATGAGGCCAGCAGCATAAATCTGAATCAAACATCATCAGGCAGCCCACACCTGCCAGGAAAGGGCCAAATGGGCACTCAGAACACAGGGAGAGACAGGATTTGAGAAGGCTGGATCAATCCTTGCTGTGCCACCAACCACAGCAGGCGAAGCAGCTGGGACCAGGACAGAAACCTCTGTAGGAAGGTCTCTTAACAAACCAAGGCTCGGAAGTGCTCACACAGCACGGTCAGCACCAGGGCAAAGCTGCGCCTGGTTTGCCCCTCCAGGCCCTGCCACTGTCCTCATCCCACCTGCCAGGTGTCCCAGCCCAGCCCCTGCCAGAACAGGGCCATACTCACTTCCCAATGTCAGTGGGGAGGCTCTGCAGGGACACATCGTTCAAGGCCAAGTGGCCCAGGCTTCGGAGCTGGGTGAAGCCCTCAGGGAGCCTGTGAGAACATGAACAAAACTCCATTAATCCTGTGTGCAAAGCATGGAATCCCACAAAATACTTAAATCCTGCCAATCTCATCCCAATTGGCATCAACATGTGGGAAGGAGAAGAGCAGGAACCATCACTAACCCTGGCTGCTGATCCAGGACAAGTTCTGCTGCCAAGACCACAAAACGCCCTTGTTGCACCAGACATTACCTGTCCAGGTGTGCACACTCAGCTCTGCAGGACTTGAGCACAAATCCCAGCCTGAACCATGCCATGGGACCACTGACACTTGGAGGAAAGGAGGGCTCCCAAGCATTCCAAGTGCAAGGATATCTCTGCAGATGACACTGCAGCATTCCCCAGGAAGCACCATCACAACAGACCCAAGGTGTGACAGAATAGGGAAAAACCCTGAAAGAGGAAATTCTGCTTCCACAGGAAGCTCATAAACCCTCCCAACTTACTTTCTTGCAGTGCAAGATGTAACCAATATTCTATTACCAGCTGTTAAAACCAGGTGTGGCAGTGTTCTTTATCTCTTCCAGGACCCATCCTCCCTCCAGGGGCATAGCTTGTGCTAATGGGCCAATTGAGTGTCACTGCAGGACTGATAAAATGCCATCATCCCATGGTGAGATGCTCCAGCCAGGGGGAGGAGCCCAGCATTCCTGCCTGGATATAATCTGAGCCTTGGAAAACTGCGGCCAGCCTTTCTCCACTGGATCCCAGAGGAGAGACCAGACCCATCTACACCACCACTGGACCTTCACAGGAAAACTGCACCCTTTCTATGGGATCACTGCTTCAACAGAACCACGTCTGTCACTCCAGGACTGCAGCCACCATTTAATGGACTGCTCCCAACACCCTGCCCAACAGGGTGTCAAGGTGGATTCTGACTCTGACAGTGGCTTTTTTTGTACTACTGCACATTTGTTTTAATTTTCCTAGTAAAGAACTGTTATTCCTATTCCCATATCTTTGCCTGAGAGCCCCTTGATTTCAACATTATAATAATTTGGGGGTGGGGTTCACATTTTTCCATTTCAGGGGAGGCTCCTGCCTTCCTTAGCAGACACCTGTCTTTTCAAAGCAAGACACTCATCTGAACCCTGAGCCACAAAAGCTCTGACAAACAACACCTGAAGTGCTGGTCATTCCTGTGGTACAGGACTGTCACCAACAGAGAAGCTTGTCCCACTCCAGCAGTGCCCGGGACCAGGAGAGGGAGCAGAATGAAATGTGCCCCAAAGCTGGACAGCACCTGCCCTGAGCACAAAGGGAAGTGGACACCTGGGGCCAGGCTGGCACCTGCAGGGACCCCAGCAGCGAAACAACAGTGCCTGAGAACACCGAGGCAGGGGGGAGCCACTCTGAATTCCAACTTCATGTATTGAAAGTTCCAGAGACACAGCACTGAAAGACAAGTCAGAGATTCCAACTTGGGCACAGCTCTGGACACTGAGGTAAGAGGGGAAACAACCAAACACAGGGTTCAAAGCATGGCTGTCCTCAGTTCTGAATAAGAGAGGTGGAAATGGGGCTAAGAGGGGGCAAAAAAGGGCTGAGAGTGGGGCCCAAAAGGGGCTCTGAGCCCCAAAAGGGGTGCAGAGGATGGCATGCAGGCTTTTTCTCCTCTGCAGCAGAAGCCCACATCCATTCTGGTTTGTGACCAGTGCAGAGGGAGCCACAAGCTCACTGCAAGAGGACAAAAGTCCTCACGCTTGACACCAGGACAACAATTGGCAGCCACAGGCCCCGAGGATGGAGCACACAGCAGCTCCTCCCAGCACCAAGCATTCCACCTGCCTGCAGAGCAGACACCTGCAGCTTTGGAAGGGGCAGGGCAATCCCAGGCCTTGGCTTCACAGTGAGACAAGATGAAGATCAGAGAAAGGCAGGGAAAATGTGCAATTCCAGTTCTCCTTCTCAGCTGGACTAATGGGTAGCACATGCCTTCCTACCTGGAGAGAGGATTCCCACTGAAGTCTGCGATTTCCAGGGATTTGCAGAATTTGATGCTTTCAGGAATTTCTGGAATGTCTGGGAAAAACAGGTGAAAGAACAAAAGATGCTTGAGGAAATGGGACAGCTGGTAGTGCTGACAGCCTGAGACGTGGCAATAGAAGCCCACTGTCACAGCTGAGGAGCCCTGAGGGATGGAGGAGGAAGGGCACAGCTTCTCCTGAGCACTGCAGGGCTTGGCCACCTGCCCCTGCCCAGCTCTGGCCTTACCATTGCGGGAGATGTCCAGCTCCACCAGCTGCATGAAGTTGGCCACCTCGGGGGGAAGCCTCTGGATCTCATTGTCGCTCAGGCCCAGCTTGCGCAGGTTGAGGAGCCTGAAGAAAGGCTGTGACAGGAGTGACAGTGTCAGCAGCACTGCTGGGGAGACCCATCTCCTCAATTCTGGAGAAGCCATCCACCCCTGAGACAGCTGCCTGCTCCCACCACCCCATCCCAGCCCTCATGGGGTGTCACTGCAGCAATCGGAATCCCCATGGAGGGCTACAAGGGAAGAGGGTACAAAGAAAAAAGGCATAAATGAGTTTAGATTCATCATTCATTTAGCACCTGTTACCCCACAGCTCTCCTCCCTCCTGCACAGGACACAAAGGAGACATTCCCTGTTTCCCACAATAACAGTTCACCTCTGAAGCCCAGCACCACAGGGAAGTTACTCTAAAGCAGCTTGCAGCAGACACTTGAGTAGGTCCAGGAGAGCCAGCAAAGGAGAAACATGAGGAGACTACAGCCCAAAGAGCTGTCCCTGCTGCTGCACACACCTGCTGCACAGGATGTTTGGTCAGGACATGGGTGGCAGGTCCCCACACCGTCAGGGACAGCGTTTGTGCCCCTTGTGCCAGGTGGAAAAGGCACAGGTGAGCTGCCAGCATGGCCCCAAGTAACACAGAACTAGAGAAGGCACAAAAAGTCTTTTCAAGAAACACCACAGCCATAGGAATGGTGACTGGAAGGGCCCTCACAACACTCAACTCTTTTGAAACACCCCTTGGGGCTCCCACAAGTGCATCAGCTGCAAGTGGCAAATTGCAGGCTCTACCAACCACTCCTCCAAGACACCAGCAGCCCCAGCAGTTTCCTAAACACAATGTACTGTAATTATCAACTGACCACATACTGCAGCTGATTCCAACCACTGCCAGAGGTCAGATCCTGGACAGGATGGGAACCAGGGCTGGGGTGTTTGCTGCATTTCCTGGATTGTTTCGGAGTACTGGGAATAACAAACAACAGAGTGGGGCCACTGCAGAAAACATTAAGAAGTGACCGAGAACAGACTCAGGTCTGTGCAGTGACACGCACAGGGCACTTGTAAATTACAACACCGTGCGTTTGCCCTGGGCAGAGGCAGGAAGGGGTGACAGCAGCACAGGAGAGGCAGCCCTGGGATCATCCGCAGCTCACAAAACACGGCCAGAGTGGGGGCTGCTCCTGCAGCACACACCGGGAGGGATCAAACACCGGGAGCTCTGAACCTCCCTCCACAGGTGCCTTTCCAGGTATCCACGAGAGCTGCTGGGACAGACCCCCCCAGGAACACCTGCAGGGTACCCCCAGGTGGGGGGCACCTTCAGGACCCCCACAACACTGCCAGAAACGAGAGCACAGGGCAGACAAGGGAAGGGAGTGGATGAAAAGATGGAGCAAACACAACCCTGAGAAGATGCACAGAGCACAGGTGAGCTGCTCAACTCCCCTGCAGTGACAGCCACGAAGTCTGGTGGTGTACCTGGGGGAGGTTCTGCACAGATCCAGGCCTCTGCAGCTCCCCAGTCCCAGTCAGGACACACTGCCAGGCACAGGTGTGTGTGTGTGAGGGGTACCAAACCACAGCCCCTGCTGCCCTGGGGCTGTCCAGCTCCCACAGCACTCTGCACAGCAAAGTGATCAGGGATCAACAGCACTGACAGGAAATTCACACTTGTCATGTCCTACAGGACCATAATAACTGTGTAGGGAATAAATACATTTCAAAAATAACCCCTCTCAGCGCTGGCCATCACCAGCTCTGTTAACCCTGATTATCTAACACAGACCAGCTCAGTGGAAAGGAAGTGGGTGAAAGTCTAAATGACAAAAAGGTCCAGGGGAGAAGGAGTTTGGAGACTTGATTTGCTATTGTTTCCTAGAGCCTTCTCCTAATTTTAGAATGCAAGGAAATTCCAGGCAAGACATCGTGCTGACCTGCCAGAGTCTGCACACTGGAAAATAACCACAGGGACCGAACACCCACAGCCCAGGCACTTCTGCCTACGGGTACAGGTAGCCCCAGAATACATCTCCACACTTTCAAACGACATTTAGAGCAAAGAGGAATAAACCCAGGCTGTGTGTGGTGCAGCAGCTCCCAGATTGTTCCTTTTTCTTAAGAAGAAAATGAAGAGGTTTCTAAAGCCCCTGGCACTGCCAGGGCTGGGCACAGCCCACGCAGAACTGCACGAGTGCCATAACTTGAATCAGTTATCCTGGACCTGAATAAAGCATTTAGATGTGACAAAAGGTAAAACCAACCAACAGCCAGCAGTGGTAGCCAGAAAAAACAAATGTGAGAATTACAGTGTTTTCATGCCTGAATTCAGGTTTTATATTTGCCAAAAAAAGGATGGCAAGAGGATGTGACCAAGAGCTGCAAACGCTGTCCCTGACACAGATTTCCATCTCACATCCAGCTCAGTGTTCTGTCAGCTGAGGACTTCAGCTCAGCCCAACAACCCAAAGCAAAGGCTGCACAGGAGATTCACTTGTGACACTTGAAAATGAGAACAAATTGATTTAAAAATTGTTACTAGAACTAAGAGTGAAACCTAGATTACATGTCTCTGGAGACTGGCAATTATCCTTTCTGCTAATTAAAGTTTACCCTAATTCCCAGAGCTGACCAAGCAAACCCCTGGATTTGGCACCACATTGAACATCTCCAATAAAGAGAAACTTCCCCAACTTCAACATTTTCTGATTCATAAAATAAAACAACACCAAATGTGCCTGACCCAGATCCCTCAGTGTCCAAACTGGACTCAGAGCAGATTAAAAACAGAAGTTTGAAGAAGAAAGAAAGGTAAGCCAAATCTCCCCCTGTTTCCTGGCAGCCCAGAAGCCCAAAGCCCACAAGGACCAGCACAGGAATGTTCCAGCACACAGAAACCCAGAATCAGCACAGGAGGATTCCAGCAGATGGGAATCCAGCAGGTCACAGCGTGATGGAAGTTATCACTATTGAAAAAGAAGCTAAAGGTTAGGGGGTACCCACATAATAGCAGTTCTGTTGGGGGTCAAAGCCTCTGCAAAGCCAGTGCATTATAAAGATATTCTCTGTTGAAGCATGGGAGTATTCATGGGGCAGGTGAGGCAGAAAACAGCTAGAAAGCTGCCTACAATTAAAATTCAGGGACATAAATTCTTACAATGCTCAGAGCAGAGTAGCCACACTGCAAACAACTGGAAATGTATTAAATGTATTAAACAATCATTAACTACAGACAGGTATGAAGAGCTGGTAAAGAACCATATGCCAAAAGATAAGAAATGCTCCACAAAATGACAACATTGCAAAAAAAGGTGGGAAACGGTGAAAACCAGGCTCTGCAGCAGGTTTTCAGATGTAACATCCTCCCTCAGCAGCCCCTTGAGACACAAATGCAGGCAAACACACTCAAGGGTTTTTGCTAAGTTCTGAAACAAAATTCAGTCACTTCAATCTTTAAAAAAGACCAAAAAAAGCAGCCTAGACCCATGGATTTTTTCATCAAAAGAAACTGAAATATAATCTGATACAATATCCTTCCAATGCTTTATATATCACAGACCTTCATCACAGACCCATGAAATAACTGATATTGGAAGGTACCTAGGAGACAGATCTCCAGTCCATCCTCCTGCTCCAGACAGGATCAGGATGAGGATCAGAGCAGCTTGCTCAGGCTTTTGTCTGGTCAAACCTTCAGCCAAGGGGGATGGCCCAAAACTTCTCTGGGCCCTTGGGTCCACCAAATAATTATCCTCACAGGAGAACCACTTGGCTCCAGTGGTTCACAGGCCTCTGCAGAAACCAATAAAACCTCTCAAAGATCCCTCGTCGTTGCTGCTGGCCAAATACTGAGCGTGGCCAAGATCAGCCAGGAGATGGAACCAGCAGAATGTGGGGAGCCCCTCATGAGCCCAACTCTGCCCAGTGACACCCCACCATCACTAATCACCCACGAGTCACACAGCTCCCCTCTACAAACCTGTCTCTTCCTTTTTGCACTCTGTCCTTGTCACTGAGTGGCTTTTTCCCTGTTTAACTGGAGAATGGAGACATCTGGTCCTGGGTTTCCAGTGCTGAGCTCTGTTTTAACTGAAAGTTATATGGTGGCAGTTTTGGGATGCCAAAGCACAGAAAGCTTTGGGTAGAAAGGGAGCTTCAAGACCACCCAGTCCCACTCCTTCCTCTAGCCCAGGCTGCTCCAAGCCCCATCCAACCTGGCCTTGAACACTTCTGGGGATGAGGCAGCCACAGCTGCTCTGGGCAACGTGCCAGGGTTGTGCCAGGGTCTCCCCACCCTGACAGGGAAGGATTCCTTCCCAATACCCCATCTAACCCTGCCCTGTGGCAGTGGGGAGCCACTCCCCCTGTGCTGTCACCCCAAGCCTTGTGCCAAGTCCCTCTCCAGCTTTCCTGGGGCTCCTGTACGGACTGAAAGCAAGACCTGCACTAAGGTCTGCCCAGAGCCTTCTCTTCTCTAGCTGAACACTCCCAAGTCTGTCAGCCTTTCATCACTGGAGAGGTGCACCAGCCCTCTGATCATCTCTGTGGCCTCCTCTGGACTCGTTCCAACTGGCTGATCTATGCAGCAGTGGGAAAGGATGGAAGCCCCATGCAATTATTAGTGAGCCTCTTGATTCAGAGCACTGCATTTGACACCAGTTTATGAAAGAAAAATACCCAGTGGTCACAGCAGGATCACACTGTGACAACCAAAACCGTCCCCAAAATGACCCCTCCAACTGAGACCCGCAGGGGCCAAGCAGAAGCAGCCTGGCCACACCTGCTGTCCCTCAGAGGTGAGGTGAGTGCTGCCCCAGGAACATTCCCACACTGCTCACTGTGCTTGGACTGGAGGCCACCCAGAGCAGCAGAACAGGCTGAGCAGGCTTGTGAGCAGGACACACTGCTGGCAGCAAACACAGGCTCCCCTGGCAGATTCACCCCTGAGGAGTGGACACCTGGGCAGGGGGGCAGCCCAGAGCCCCCGGCACTGATGTGATTCTCCCTGACAACACAAGGATGCCCAACACCCACTGGCAGAGCTTTCCAGCCAGCCAGAGGCACAAGCACCAAAGTCCCTGACCGTGGGGAGCTCAGGAATGACGAGGTGTACCTCAGCCAGGTCAGGGCACAGCTCCAGGCCCCCAGGAATGCAGAGTGCTCTCAGAAGGAAGGAGATGCCCACCTGACCCAAGAATCAGCACCACACAGGCATCCTGGGCCCTGCAGGCAGCAGCACAGAGCTGCCAGGCGTGTCCAGAGAGCAGAGGATGTCCTGGAGAGCCGACAGCCTCAAAAGTGCAGCGGTGCAGGAGGATGAGGGACAGACTGACAGGTACAGCAGCTCGCTCCAAAAGGTGATCTGCATCACAGAGATCCACGCGGATCCATGGAAGGGCTGAGCTTGGAAGGGACACAGAGGCGGGTCCAGCAGAACCAGGGAGGGGTTGAGGTTGGCAGGGACCTGTTAAGACCAGGTAGTCCAACCTCTGCTCGGAGAAAGGTCAGCCACAGCACCCAGGGCAGCACGTGCACACACAGCAATGTCTTGTGACATACATACGCAGCAGTCACACACATGTGTGCACACAGCAGAGTCACATGTGACATCTACACATACAACAGAATCTCAAAGGGCCTTCTAAGCCCATTCTTTGTCTTTAAGGAACCATCTGGAGCAGGTTCCATCCCCCCTCTGCCATGATCAAGCCTTCAAGTTGTGTTTCTCCAGCTGATATGACGTGTCTGTGTTCCTGTCCAAGGAGCTCCCAGCAATAGTGCTGAGGCTGCAGCAGAGCCCCAGGACATGAACAAAGGGCTGCTGGAGCTGTTAGATGATCTAAGAGAACCACAGTGTCCAGAGATCCTAGGAATTCAGACACCACCCCACGTCCCCCTCCTGCTGCAGCGTGGTGCTTGGCAGAGCCTTGGTGCGCCCCCCGCTCTCTTATTCAGTCAGACCAAGAGGTGGAAAATGAAAAAAAGGAGAAAGGACAATGGATAAAAGGCTCAGGACAAACCCTCTGAGCCACCACTCAGCTATGCCATTTCCCAGAAATGGCAAAATCCCAAGGGCAGGCCTGGAAAGCCAGGATTAGGGACAGAGAGGCAGCCTGGCTCAGAGGTGACGGTGCTGGGTCACCACAGCCACCCCCACGCTGGTGCAGTGGGCTGCTGGAGCTGGTCCTGCTGCTCAGGCAGGAGGGGAAACGGGCTGCAGCCCTGGAACAACACGGCAGGGTCAGGGACAGATCCACCGGAGCCACCGAGGTCCCCTGGCACAGTGCTGGTGTCCACGAGCTGCAGTGACCACAGAGCCCAGAGCCCGTCCCTGGTGCACACAGTGGCAACACAACCATTGTGTGCCCAGCCCTGGCTGCCCCAGCCCCCGTCACACCTGCAGGAGATGCATCCTCACTGCCAAGGGAAGACAGAAGGTGCTTGGGTGCTGAGCCTGGGAACACCAACTGAGTCTGCATGCGGACTGATCCCCTCTCCCAGGTCAGCATCACGGCTCTTTCCAAACCTTTGTTTTCCTGAGGCTATAACAAAGGGTTTCTGGCCTACCCAAGGCTAAGCTCCAGCTCTCCCCTTCACCTGGTGCCTAATCTCGTAATGCCACGGGAACTGGGACATGGGGGGGTTTGCTCTCCAGCATCACCTCGTGCTCTCCTTGCAGGGCCAGCCCCCAAATTCCCACCTGTACCTGGAGGAGAGCCATCTCCATGTGCCAAGCCCGAGAGGAGGAGAGACAGACATCTGGGCTCCTCTACCAGTTTCCATGGAGAAGGGGCTACGCTGTCCTCAGCATGGGCAGCTCATGGAGCTGCCTTGGCCCCAGGACCCCTCCTGCCAACAGCAGAAAGGAAGGGGGTGGCTGCCCAGTGCCACCACAGGCTGTGGGGACATTCTTCCCCTCAGCCAAGCAGGCTGCAGGCAGGTTTCAGTGCAACACCTGAGGATCTCTCCAGGTGACAAACAGCAGCACTACTGGAGGGGAGCAGGACACGTGCCAGGGGAAGAGGAGTCAGGCAGCAGCTTAACCACAACAATGTCACACTCAGGCCAGTGCCTCTGAAACCAGGCGGTGACAATTGATACAGCTGGAGGTCAGGAACAGGACACAACACGATCTTGGCTCTGGAGTGGGACAGAGACTCTGCTTCTGCAGCCAAAACCACCACAGTGTTCCCAGCTCTGCAGGGCTCAGACAGCTCCTCTTCCTCAAAAACAACCTGTGACAGCCCGGGCTGCCCTGAGCTAGGAGTGCTGGTAGCGGTTGATCTTCTTCAGGGACCAGCAGTGCCTGTTGAGTGATGATGACTCTAACACAAGCTGAGGGGCTCCATGGCAGAGGTTCTGCCAACCCTTCCAACCCTGGAAGTGCCCATGCTAAGGTCCTCCTCAGTCTCCTCACCTCTCATTTCTCTTCACAGAATTTCAAGTCCACCTGTCCGGCCCTGCTAGAACAGTCCCTGCCTCCAGCAGGACAGCACATATTTAATTAAAGGCAGGATCAGACTGTGCAGCAGGAAAATAATTACAATTCTCCTTGTGATTCATGAGCAAGAGGGCCTGCTTCCCATGCCACCATGGGCTGGGCTCCTAGATGAGATTTGTGCTTGTCTCCAGGCCAGGTGAATGCACTGCAGGCAGGAGGCATCTGTCCATCCATCCATCCACCAGCAGTGCAACCCAGCAGCTCCTCAAGTGCTGGCAGCAAAACCAGCTCATGTATTTGAGTCTTGTGCCTCATTCCCATTTTCCTGGTTACACATGGGATTGCCATCTTAAGAGCTGTCCCTGGAGGAAGCAGAGACTGCTGCACACTCCACGGCCAGGCACGGGGACAGACACCTGTCTGCCTCGCCTGTCTCACCTACAGGCAGCTGGAGTGTGAAGAGACCTGGAGCCCCTCCTTTCACAGGTGTGCCGAGAGATCTGCAACACCTGTGGCAGTGTCTTTGGGAAAATCCAGCCTGGGATAGCCAGGAGAAGCTGGAAGCAGCCACTGCAAAGCAAAACACCCAGGAGCTGATGAGCTCTGAGGTTAAACCCAGCACCTGCAAGTCACTGTGCTCAAAGCCAGCATGGCACAGGCGAGGCCACAGAACCAGAAAGACCTGTATGCCATGGCTGGGCAGCACAGGCAGGATGCCAGAGCTGCACAGCTTCCTCAGCAGAGCAGGACTCACTGCCAGCAGAGCCCAGCGCCTCTCGGCAGCACCGCTGCAGCAAACCCCAGAGACAGCTCTTCCTGCAGAGAGAAACCAGGAAGGCAATGGTTATCCCCAAAATAGCTTCATTCGAGAAGAATCACCGACATCTGATGAGGAGAACTGAGTTAACAGCAGAGGTCAAAGAAGGGATCACACTGCTGAGAGGTGGGAACATCAGTCTGGAGCTCCAGCAGAGCGGCCACTACCCAGCCCCAGGGGCAACCCTGGTGCCACAGGGAGGGCACCACGGCCACCACCCAAACCCAGCTCCCGGGGGTCTGAACCACCTCAGCAGGTGTGGGACAACCTCAGGCAGTGACCACGTGCCACCCCAACTCCAGATCTTCTCAGCTGTCTCCCACCCCGCAAGTGTTCCCTTCTCCACTCCTCAGCATTTGCCAGATCCTGACCTGGCTCCAGGCTAGTGAACTTCTCTGGCCACAGCCACACGGCCAGCAACAGCTGCAAGGTGGCAATTCAGACGAGTCCCAGAGGGACAGCGCCGTGCCGAGCACACCCAGGTGTGCAGCAGACCCCGGCAGAGGGCACGGGAGGAGAGGACACTCCTCGCCTGCCCACAGCAGCAGAGGCACGGGAACAGGGCACGGAGCAGCCCCACAAGCTCCAGCACACTCCAGAGCCAGGAGCAGAGCTCCCCAGCAGCCTGCCAGCCGGACACTGCCCTCCCCAAGCCCTCCCCACACACACCCGCGGATTTCCGACTATTTAACCCCGAGCGGGCCCTGAGGAATGCGCTGCAAATATATAAAAGTACTTGAGTGTTGGGAATACATTCCAGCAAAGACAAAGCGAGCTGTCTCCGAGCCAAAGGCTCAGCAGCTGCTGCTTCTCAGGCACTGAAGCAGGACTGAGGAATGCTGTCCCCTTCAGAGGGGCCAGGGCAGCAACTGCCCCCCGGCACACAGCCAGGAGCAGGCAGCAATCTCTGGCCCAGGTGAAACAACAAACCACCCCCAGAAAGGCAACCCCAAGCCAGAATTAAATGGAGACACCACAATTAGCATCCCACTGCTGCAAAGGCCTGGAAAGTGATGGATGTTCTCACACTGATCCTGGACATCAGGCAGACTGGCTGTGTGAAGAGAGGGGCCCCAGTGCCAGCACTCACAGCCTCCACCTTGGTCTGTGCAGTGGGATGGGGCAAGTCAGAAGGACCAGAACTCCTGGAGGCAGGCACAGGGCATCCAGGGACATTTTCCATTGAAATACTTGAATATATGAAACAATCACAGCACTTAGTGCTGTGTTTTTAGCTGACAAAATGGTGTTTAGCCAAAGGTAGGACTCAATGTTGAAGGTCTTTTCCAGCCTCAATGATTCTGTGACTCCACTGCAAAAGCTTTCATCTGGAGAGAGCTGTGGAGATCATTTCAAGGGAGAGCACCCTGGGCACGGGTGAAGCAGCCAAAGCCAGCACCCTGCAGGTCCTACCCAGGGACCTCTGCCCCTTTCTGATTTGCCCTAGTATTCAGGTCATCCCAGCACCTCAGGAATCACCTCCTCCCACTCAGCCAAGGGACACCATCTCCTTCTAAACCATCCTCTCAGCAAAGAAGGGTCAACCTGCAATTACAAAAAGTAATTGACTGATCTGTAATGCCACAGCTATTAACAAAGGGAAAAATGCCAAAAGTTGTATTAGACAATAACCTGTTGCAATTGTTTCAAATCAGATTTTGTTGAGGCAGAAATCATAAGTAGGTTTATCCGACAGACAGATCTCCAGCACAGTGAGGTACTATAAAACAACCAAAAAAACCCAACAAACCAGGTAGAACCCTGAAACTAGGAATCCAAGACAAGGAAATGAGACCAAGCCAAATAACTGATGCCAAGTGGGGCACTCAATGGCAGCCTGTACCCTTGGGATGCAGGAAAGCACATCTGGGGGACTGGAGAAGTCTTGAAGAAGAGTTAAGTGTCCCTGTGCAGAAGGACACTGACCCAAACACCTCCTCTGAGCAGCTCCCAGGGCAACAGCTCAGACACAGACCAGTAAATGCCCTGAACCAGGACTGGAACAAGGAGTCAGTGCCCACAGAGAGGCTGCAATGCCACGTGCCCCTGCTCGGCACACAGCATCCCTTCCATCCACCACACTCCCACCGCTGCCTCAGCCAAGCTCCTGCCAGGGACATGGCAAAACAGGACTCCAAAATGCAGGAAACACACAGAACAGGTCAGAGG
Source organism: Cyanistes caeruleus (assembly GCF_971803275.1). Taxonomy (NCBI): domain Eukaryota; kingdom Metazoa; phylum Chordata; class Aves; order Passeriformes; family Paridae; genus Cyanistes; species Cyanistes caeruleus. Next base: position 219,556 of record NC_141701.1, read on the forward strand.
AGACCTCAAGAGGTTAACCCAGCCCTGCCTCTACCTCCAGCCACCAGTGAAGTAATCCTTCCTGGCAGATACTCAGCAGCAGCCAAAGGGAAGCAGGGACACCTGAGAGGAGCAGGCAGGGTCTGTGCAATGCTGGGTTCAGAGACAGCAGCGGGAGCACCAGCAGGGGCTGGGGAGCTGACACAGGCAGCCAGCAGCAAGCAACAGGAGAACTCCAAAGGGCAAGCCTGAACCAAACTGGCAGCGAGGCACCCACAGACAGGGCAGGTGTTAAATCACCCAACACAGACGTACAGAGAGCTTTATAACAACCCAGGAAACACTGAGCAGCTGCTTCCACCAGTGACCTCCCTGCAGGTACCAAACCAGTGCCAAAGCAGGTCTGGTGAGAGGCAGAGCCATTCCAACCATGGCCACTTGAATTTTCCTGAACTTTCTACTCCACTAAACATCTCTACTGCCCAGCTGCCTCTGCACCTCCTATTCCACACCTGAACCTCCTCCACGACCCGAGCTGGTGGGGAGACAGGCTGGGCAGCACGCCCACAGCTGTCCCACACAGAACTGAACACACCTGAGAGCTCAGGGAACGGAATATTTACAGTCACTTCCCTTTCATAGACCTCAAGCGTAAAATCCACCTGTGTGCCTCTTTCCTGTTCCCTGTTTGTATATCCAAGAACTGTACGTCCAAGAGTTTTATCAGCTCTTTTCTCCATGACTGAGCTTGTACTTGGCTGCTGCCACCCCAGCACAGATCTACACCTCTGCTGTCACCAGGGGAGGGTGCAGGGGAGACAGCCTGCACTTATTCTGACTTCTGGGCAGCAGCAGTCCAGAATACAAGGCTTTTGGAGAGACAAACACACGTCCAGCTGTCCCACAAACCCACTAATCCTGCAAAGCACAGAGAGTCATGCCAGCTCTGCACACAAGTCTCACAACCAGCAAGTGAAACCAGTTTGTTGGCTGGTTTTGTTAAACAAATGCAGCTGCAGCTTTGACCCAGCCTGGGATGGAAGGAAGCACATCCAGAGCAAGAGGAGGTGCCCAGGGCACACCAAGCCTTGGCAGGCTCCATGCAGTGAGCCACGGAGGATTCCACGGAGGATTCCACGGAGGATTCCACGGAGGATTCCCGGCTCCCTGACTTTCTCAGTCAGGTCTCTGTATTAGTACAGAGAGATCAGAAGGAGAAGCTTTACTCTCCCATAAACCCCAAGATCCTCCTCACAGCCCTCAGATGCCAGGAAATTAAAAGCTGTTCTTAATTAGCTTTGTGAGGCCCCATTTTGCTTTGGGAAAGTGACAATCGGGGTCTGGAGCTTCACCTGGCTGCAGTGGGATCCTGGCTCCGGACACGGGACAGGGATGCTCTCACCCCAGGCCACGGCAGCCACGCAGGAGCAGCTGCTGAAAGCCAGCCAGTTTCAAAGGGCCTCGCCATGATGCAAACAGCAACAAGCCCAAACAGGGAAGGACCTGCCCTGGACAGAAATGGGCTTCTCTGCGCAGTGCCGTCTCCCACAGCTCCCAGTGCCAGTGGGTATCAGCTCACTGGGCAGTGGGGAGGGTGCTTTGTGCACTGGGCTCAGTTTATCATGGGAGCTGTAGTGAGGACAAAGCAAAGCAGAGGAACTGCAGCCCCTACACTAGAAGTGCCCAGGGCTTCCCTCTTCAGCACCACCACTGCTAAAACCCTTGGGACCACAGGCAACCCTTGGGTTTCCTCTCTGCACAGCCTCAGACACCTCCAGCCAGCTCTGTTGCGCTGGGTGTCCAGCAGCTGACACACCAGAGCTCTGAGGTCTCCTCCCTCTGCACAGACTTGTTCAGGAGTCAGTTCCTACTCAGCTCCACCCTCTTGTCCTCCTACACCAGGTCCTACCAGCTCTGCTCCACCCAGCTTTCCTCCAAGCTCCCTTTAGCCTCCCCACACTCCAAACTGGAGCGCTCCTCCAAAAGCACATCAAGAGTCTCTGGATCCTTCTGGGCTGTGACCGGCTCCGTCTGCCACCTCCCCGTGCTCCAAATTCCAAACTCTCTTCATTCCTTCCTGCTGAGACCTGCGCTTCTCCAGTGCTCACGGAGTGGCCTGGATGACTTAGATGTTATGCAGCTCCAACACAGTGATTTAGCCAGCTGTACTTCCAAAACCCACACCACCAATGCAGGACCTGCTCCCCGCCCTGCTCCTGCAGATATCCTGCAGATACCATTCCCTGCAAGATAGGCATGGCACAAGTCAGCACGGAGCAAGTAATTTCCACCTCTGGAATTCAGACACCCTCGTGGGAAAGCACAGGCAACTTATCAAAGGGAATTTATCATTTTCCATTAAATCACGAGGTATCACCCAGGGCAGCAAATCCCTGCAGTGGGGCAGACGATGTTCCCACACGGATTTCATCTATCCCTTCAAACTGCCCAAGCAGAGCCACCCTATGGGCAAATTTAGGCTCAAAACAGGCAAGTTTCTGCAAGGGACAGGTGACAAAAAAGCAAGATCAGACAGAAGAGCTGGCACTGCAGGATGGAGAGAAACCCAGGCTGACTTCTGCAGCTGGGAAGGGGAAAGCGAGGAGAGCACAGCAGCGTCGCTCAGCAATCCCAGGAGACAGGCAGAGCATCCCATCAGATCTGGAGCAGAGCAGCAGCACAAATGGCACTGGAAATTCTGCAGAGGAAAATGGTGCCACAGAAAGAGCAAGAGATGCCATGTTTCTGGAACAGGTGAAATAAGGACACAGAAAAGCCTGTTTGAAACACCCAGCAGCTGCTGGGTAAGAAACCCCTTGGAAGAAGGACCATATAAACTCACATATTTTCAAGAGAGTTGTCTGACCTTTCCAAAAGCCACCCCTCCAATCCCTTCACCTCAAAAATCACCTCCACAGGGAATTCTTCCCTAAAAACCCTGCTTGAGCCCTCAAACACAAGCTTGCTGCCCAAGGCTGTGCACGCTCTCTCATTCCCACTTTGCTGACAGATCTTCACAGGCAAAACTCTGTCCTTCAGACCTTCTCCCATGGAACGGGCACGGGCAGCCCCATTGTGTGAAACAAGCACGCTGCCCTTCCTCCACCTTCCCTCGTGGTAAGCACAAACCCTGCTCCCAGTTCCCAAAAAAGCCTTGTTTCCATGAAGGACTCCTCACACGGAAAACATCCCCCTGACCCAACCAAAGATGTTTCCCAACACCAGCCTTTAGGGACAGTGTGTGCCTACACCCAGTGCTCCCACCTTCCCTCTTCCTGGTGGAAGGGCAGTTTATTTTCAGTTTTCATCACCATATTCACCTCATATTACAGAGATTTCTATTCCTGCCTTAGGTATCTGTCCCTACCAACAGGAATATCCTCAAAAAATGCCCTTCCTGCAGTGACCTGTGTGCCTGGGGCCAAACACACCTTGGCACAGCTCAGGGAAGCACTGGAGCACAAACCTTCAAGACACACATTGGGTCAAAGCTAAGACAGATCAAACCTGCTTCCTTGTTCCACCAACTGCAGATCTCCTGCTGCTCCTCGTGTGCCTCTGGACTAACCATGGCACCAGCCACAGGGAACCTGCAGGGGCTGGAAGGGGAGAGACAGTGGCTGCGATTCTGCTTTCTGCACCCAACGTGTCTCCAAGGCTCAGCACCTCTGGCACTCCCAAACTCCCAACAGCAGCACTCAGGACTGCTCTGCTTGTCTCCCTTCTCCTCCACAGCTGCAGGCACCTGATGTTCACCTGCCTTGTGAGGGGTTTTAGGTTTGTCTGGGGATGGGCTGACACTGGCATGGCCAGAGAAAGCCCTCAGCAGCTCCAGACAGGAGCTGAGAAGGAAGAGTGTGAGTACAGCAAGCCCAAAGCCAACTCCCTCCCAGGACATGCAGTGCAAACACACAGTGGTGTCCCTGCACATCCTCATTTTTGGTTGTTTTCTCCTTGGTGAACTGCTCCACTCATCTCCTGAGCTCATGTTAACTCACAGCACTGTTATGTCCTGTGCTGACTGGTTCCACAGCCCAGTTAAACTACATTTTGCATGAAAAAAATATTTAATTTGCTCTGAACTGAGCCCTTTTTGGTTTCACTCAACGCTGTCCTGAAAGCAGCAGCAGTGATCAGTTGCTCCCAGTCCACTCCTCTGGGCCATCATTTACACTCCTCTGCCATCGGATGGGGAGTGGCTCTGCATTTCACTGCCTTTCCCAGACAGATGGAGACATCCTGAAAGTGTTCACCTCCCTTTGCACAAAAGCTGTTACATCCTGGCTCTGGTCACACCCTTTGCTGCTCCCCATTCTCTGTCCCTCTCCAGATTTACTCCATCTCCAGAGAGCAGGGCACCAGGATCTCACTGCTCTGTTCAATTTGTTCTTCTAATAATCCTTTGCCAGAAGACTCCAGAAGGGGCACTCAGATGTCAGAGAAGAGGCTGTGAGGCCAGGACAGGTCACGGCAAGAACTGATGCTCCAAGAGATGCCACAGCCCCGTGAAACAGCAGCTCCTGGGGTGACTCAGGAAGGCACTAAGGGCACGCACACAGCCCCTGTGATCACCAGTAGGATTGTATCCACAGCCACAGGCTAAGCAAAAAGTTGGTATAAAATTTGTATTTATAATCCAAAAGATGTTCTTCTGAGCTCACAAAGCCCAGTCTGTTGCAGTTCCAAGGGGCTCGGTGCAGCACGAGGCCGGGCTGGGAGTGTTCAGCAGGACACTCGGAGCTGAGAGCGCAGGGACCAGCAGGTTCTCCGCAGGAGTGTCGCAATCACCCTCCTCTGCAGACGGGACTGGCACCCATTCCCACGTCCCAGCCTGCCCATAACATACATTCTCCAGCAGTTTGGGAAATCTCCTCGCCTAAAGTACGGCAGGATGCTGAGCTACCTGAGAGAAAAGCTGAGAGTATCACACCAGTGTCTCCATACCCGAACAACCTCACAGCTGAGTCCCACAGGCAGCCCAGCTCACCGGAGCTCAGCAAGAGACCAGCAGGAAAGACAAACAGAACCCAAAAATACCAGAGCAAGAACTGCTGCTTCCAGGCAAGAGAATCTGTTCAGGTGTGGATGCAACAACTGTGTGTTTTAACCAAACTGAACCAAACTACTTTGGCCTGGATCAAAACCGAGTTTCTGGTTTGTAAGGCTTTTTTTAATCTAGATTTGATGACAAATTCCACAACATGCCACTATTCAATAAAAACCTTGAAAGCTAACGACCTACTTCTGAACTTTTTTAATAAACACGCAACTCATTCTATATTCCCTAAAGACAATCTCTCCAAGCACATGGCAGTCAAACGCCTTTCCTCCCTGGCACAGGCAGAACTTAAATAATTTTTAAAAAATCATACTGTTTCCAAAGGGGAGACACAATGAAACTTCCCTGGGAGTATCCCACAGCCCAGGACTGTCCTAAGGCCTTTTCCTTCCCAAGAGGCAGGTTCAAATTCCCATCTGCAGCATGCAGTGTACCAGACTGCCAGGCAGAATGCAAACACCAGGGCTTGGGTTCCTGCTGGATGGTGCTTCAGGACCCAACGTGAGAGCTCACCCCATCCCAACGCTCTGCCCTGCAAAAGCAAACCCCTGGGAGCCGTGAGTTGCTGGCCAAGCTGGCAGTGGAGCACATCTCCAGTCCTTTGCTTCTGCAGAGACCACAGTGGCATGGAACAGCACACGGAGGCTTATCCTGGTGTTCCCTATGTGCAGAGCCCTGCAGGTGAACGGAATGGCAACAAAAGCTGCACATGCAGGCTGGAGCCCCAGACCACGGAATGATTTGGGATGGGAGGGATCTTAAACACCATCCACCATAGCAGGGACACCTTCCACTATCTCAAGCTGCTCCAAGCCCTGTCCAACCCCTGTCCAACCCGGCCATGGACACTTCCAGGAATGGGGCAGCCACAGCTTCTCTGGGCAGCCTGTGCCATGGCCTCACCAGCCTTCAGGAAATAATTTTTTCCCAATAACCTGTTTAACCCTGCTCTTTGGCAGTAGGAAACCATTCCCCCTTGTCCCATTCAGGACATTCCCTCCAGGTCCTTATCCCAAGTCCTTCTCCATCTCTCCTGGAGCCCCTTTAGGCACTGGAAGGGGCTCTCAGGTGTTCCCAGAGCTCTTCTTGAGGCCAAGCACCCCCAGCTGTCCCAGCCTGTCTTCATGGCAGAGATGCTCCCGCTCTTTGAGCATCTCTGTAGCCCTACGATCCTAACTATAAAGCAGCTCTATCGCTTTTAATTAACTTACTCCACACTTAATGCAGTTTACTGATTAAACCAGAGTTTTTCAGTTCATGCTGCACTTCGCTCAGCAGTGACTGTGACAGGACTGATGACTCGGGTAAAGCGATCTCCCCCGCGGGCAGGGCACCCCTTTATCCCGGCCGAGAAGCCGCTCACAGCCGAGGGGCTCCTCCTCGGCCGGGGCTGCCGCACCCGCCGCGGTCTCGGCCCGCGGTGTCGGAGCGGGGCGAGGGCGCCGGGCTCGGGCCGGGGCAGCGCTCGGGCCGGGGGCAGAGCTCGGGCCGGGGCACGGCTCGGGCCGGGGCAGCGCTCGGGCCGGGGGCAGCGCTCGGGCCGGGGGCAGAGCTCGGGCCGGGGGCAGAGCTCGGGCCGGGGGCAGAGCTCGGGCCGGGGGCAGCGCTCGGGCCGGGGGCATAGCTCGGGCCGGGGGCAGAGCTCGGGCCGGGGGCATAGCTCGGGCCGGGGGCAGAGCTCGGGCCGGGGCAGCGCTCGGGCCGGGGCACGGCTCGGGCCGGGGGCACAGCTCGGGCCGGGGCAGCGCTCGGGCCGGGGCAGAGCTCGGCCCGGGGCACGGCTCGGGCCGGGGGCAGCGCTCGGGCCGGGGGCACGGCTCGGGCCGGGGTAGCGCTCGGGCCGGGGCAGCGCTCGGGCCCGGGGCAGCGCTCGGGCCGGGGCAGAGCTCGGGCCGGGGGCACGGCTCGGGCGGCCCCCGCGGACCGGAGCGGCCCCGGCCGGGCCCAGCCGCGCTCCGGGAGCCGCGGGGCGGCGGCGCCGGTGCGGGGCTCACCTTGGGCAGCTCGCGGAGCTGGTTGGCGTCCAGCAGCAGCTCTTCGAGCGAGCGGCTGTAGCGGTAGATCTCCTCGGGCACGGCCTGCAGCGAGCAGTGCCGCCGGTCCAGCGCCTCCACGTGCCGGTTGCAGCGCCAGAGCGGCGGCATGCAGCGCAGCATCGCGCCGGGCCGCGCCGGCCGGGATCGGCCGGGCCGGGACGGGGCAGGACGGGCCGGGCCTGCGGGAGCGCCCGGATGTGCGGGGGCCGGGCCGGGCTGCGCCGAGCGGCTCCCGCTGCGGCAGCGCCCCCGCCCCGCTCCCTCCGCCCTGGCCTGGAGCCGCTCCCGGGGCCGCTCCCGGCCTGCGCCCGGGGCCGCGCCGCCCTCCGCGGGTGTGCCTGGGAAACGGAGTTCCTGGGAAACAAACGGAGTTCCTGGGAAATGGAGTTCCTGGGAAACAAACGGAGTTCCTGGGAAATGGAGCTCCTGGGAAATGGAGTCCGCTCCGCCCCGCCCGGCACCGCCCCGGGCCGGCCCCGGCAGCGCCCGCAGGGGAGCGGCGGAGCGGGGAAATGAGCTCTGCCGCAGGACAAACCATGGGCACGGGGAACAACGGGTGCATTACAGCTCACGTGTGTCCGTTCTGGGACACAGCTACTTAGTGACAAAAGCCAAAATGCGAAGGGAATCGTTGCCTTTGAGCTGTCCCAGGACACCGCAGTCCTCCCTGTTCTATCCCCTCCTGCTTTCACAGTTGCCTGGTTGCTTTGTCACTCTTTATATTTCCTGTCCAGTTTCTCCTCGTTGAACTTTCTCCCTCCTCTCTTATCCCAGCACTGTCACATGGCCCTTAGACCTATCTCCTCTCCAGATGCAATTCTCTGTTCCAGCTCCTTTTGCCTTGCACACAGCTCTCCACCAGCTCCTGTTGTGGTTGTTTACCTCATTTCTCATTTATCTTTCAGAGATCAGATCCTCCTTCCTCACAGTCTGACTGTGACAACTCTTCACACCCATACCTGTGTGACACTGAGCAGAGCCCAGTGCCCCAGGAATAGGGCACTGGGACACCTGGGACACCAGCCCAGGCCAGGAAAGATTCCTGAGACTGCATTCCTCAGTCTGCAGAGTCAGAAATAATCCTGCAATGAACAGAAAGTGACCAACAAGGGAGTGACACCAGATCTTGTGGCCCTGCTGAGACACTGGCGAGGGACAGGTCCGAGTGCAGGCAGGAGGGCAGGAGGAGGTGAACATTCTCCTTTCAGCTTCAGCATTCACAACAGGCAGAGGCTGGGAAACTGGGAAGGAAGGAAAGAAGGGATTTATGAAGTCATTGAATCACAGAAGGGTTTGGGTGGGACGAGACCTTAAAGCCCATACAATTCCATGCCCTTGTCATGGGCAGGGACACCTTGCACCAGCCCAGGTTGCTCCAAGCCCCATCCAACCTGGCCTTGGACCCTTCCAGGGATGGAGCAGCCACGGCTGCTCGGGGCAACCTGTGCCAGGACCTCCCCACCCTCACAGGGAAGGATTTCTTCCCAATATCCCATCCCTGTCCTCTGGCAGTGGGAAGCCATTCCCCCTTGTCCTGGCACTTCATTTTTAAATATTTGGGTTTATTGAGCTTTCATTTGCCTCAGTTGCAAGTGTCTGTAACAGAGATATCCTGCTGTGTCTGTCACAGCAATCCTGTAATAAAGCAATCCTGCCACATGGAACATGGACTTGTGATTTCATACTAATTATTATTTCTGGGGCAGTACCTGGGGGGATGCACCACCTGGTGTTGTGCCCTGTCAGAAATCATCTAGGGAGTCAGGAAATACAGGTGTGGTGGCAGGTGGTGTGAGAGAGACAATGAATTGGACATTGGGAATTAGAAAGGTGAAATTTAAATTTTCAAGCCCGCTCTAAGCATTTGTACAAGTGTAGGACTTGCAAGGGTAGGATGGTCCCAGCTCTGTTTCCTATAAATGCAGAGGCAGTACAATGGAGCAAACCTGTGATGCTTTGAGGATGGTTCACTGATCTACCTAAGCCTCAGCAGAAGTGCAAGATCACAGCAGGGACAAAGACAAGAATTACAGTTCTGCAAAAGGCTCAGGGGTTTGACACAAAATGTGTCTCGAGGGGGACCAGGCCCAGCCGCTCTCCATTGTCCATCATCTGGCCTGGCTGCCCAGAGAGCTCCCAGATGACTGGAGGTGCCAATGCGATGCCCATCCACAAGCACGGGCAGAAGGAGGATCCAGGGAACTCGGGGCCTGCCAGCCTGACCTTGCTGAGTGGGAAGGCCACGGAACAGATCGTGCTCAGTGTCACTGCACAGCACGTGCAGAACAACCGGAGCATCAGGCCCAGCCAGGCTGGGGTTGTGACAGACAGGTCCTGCCTGACCGACCTGATCTCCCCCTGTGACAGTGTCACCTCCTCAGTGGCTGAGGGAAAGGCTGTGATGTGTCTGCCTGGACTCAAGTGAAGCTTTGACACTGTTTCCCACAACATTCTCCTGGAGAACCTGGCTGCTCCTGGCCTGGACAAGGGCACTGCTCACTGGCTCACGGCTGGGCCCAGGGAGTGGTGGGGAATGGGCCACGTCCAGCTGGGGCTGGGCACCACTGGGATTCCCTGGGCTCAGTACTGGGGCCAGTCCTGTTTCATGTCTATATCCACGCTCTGGACAAGGGGAGTGAGAGCACCTCAGCCAGTTCTCAGGGGACACCAGGCTGGGTGGGAATATGGATCTTCTGGAGGGCAGGAACCTCTGCAGAAGGCTCTGGAAAGGCTGGATGACCCTTCCCCAGCACACATTCCAGCCCCTCAATGTCCTTCTTAGTTATGATGGCCGCAGAACTGACTCAGGGTTTGACTAAACAGTGCCCAGCACAGGCCTGGCCAGGGCCTGTGGCCACACTCTGGCTGATAGCAGCCATTGGCCTCTTGCCCACCGGGGCTCCTCTTCAGCCAGTGTCACCAGCACCCCCAGCTCCTCTTCCAGCTTTCCAGCTGCTCTGCCCTAAGCCCAGGTCACTGCAGGGGACTGTGGTGACACTTGGGCAGAACCCAGAACCCGGCCTCACTGAACCTCAAACCGTAGGCCTCGGCCCATCAATCTGGCCTGGTCCTGTTTAGACTCTGCAGAGTGTAAACCACAGTTAATCAATAACTGTGGAGAGCTTCAAGGGATTCTGCTGCTGAGCTGAGCCTGGGGACACCAGGAGCTCCCGGGGAGCCTCAGGTCCTGCCCCAGCCCCTCCTGGGCTCTGTCCCCTCTGTCTCTCCCTCCTGGGCCCTGCAGTGGGACGTTCGCTCGCCGTGCTGTGTTGGGTGTGACTGAGCTGGATCTCCTGTTCCCCGGCAGCCCTCCCAGTGCCAGGGTCACAGCAGGACCTGGGCAGGTGCCAGTGACACCCCTGAGCTCTGGTGCTGCCCAGCAGGGCTGGCACCACACCAGCCCTGGCTCCCCAGCACCCTCCGTCTGTGGGGCCTCGGGAGGGGACACAGCCAGGACAGCTGACCCCAGGGATATCCCAAGCCACATCACCTTGGCTCAGATATAAAAGTTCAGAAAAGGAGGAGGAAGGGGGGAAATTTGTTATTTACAATGTTTGCCTTCTGAAGAAATGTCTCCAAGTGCTGGAGTCCTGCTTTCTGGGAAGTGCCCGGACTTCACCTGCTCATGGGAAGTAGAGAATAAAATCTCATCTTTTTCCCTTTGCTTACGGAACCTTTTCTTTTTCCTTGTGTTTTTGTTGAATTATTTCAACCCTCCACACCTGGGTGGGGGCTGAGAGGATTTTTCAGGGGGTTCCTGCCTGTCCCTGGGGTTGGAGAGGATGGTGTCTTCTTCAGCTCCTCTGGGGGGACAGTGAAATTGCCCGGGAGCAGGGAGAGTGTCTGGATTAAAGCCCAGCCATCCCAGCTATAAAAAGCTGGAGGAACCCCCTGTCTCCTGTCCAGGAGCACAGGGAGGGACTGAGGGCAGCACCCAGAGCCCACACCCATGGCAGGGCACAGGCAACGCTTTGGGTCAGGGTGCCGGGAGTGACACCGCAGAGCTGCGGGGACAGGGACAGGGTGCTCCACGTGGGGGGACAGCGGCCCCTGGGACCAGGCCAGGGTCAGGGCAGTGCTGGGACACGGCCGGGGGCTCCTGGCTGGAGATGGCCCCTCTCCGCAGGCCGTCCCCTCTCCCCATTCCCACCTCCTCAGCCCCTGACAGAGGAACAGGCCACATCCCCCCAGAGTCCCTGCGGTGCCCAGGGGGTCCCTGGGGAGTCTGGCCACCATGGAGCTCCTGTCACCGCTGCTGGTGCTGCTGGCTGGGAGCCTGGCCACCAGCATCCACCTGCACTGGTGGGAGCGTGGCGGTACCACCAAGGAGATTGCACTGAACATGGCCCCCAACTCCTTCGATGACCAGTACCTGCGCTGCCACTTCAAAATGATGAGGGCGCTGCCGGCACTCAACCGCACCGAGTTCGTTCCCTACGGCGACTACGCTGAGGCCTGGAACAGGGCCGTGGCCACATGGGCCAGCCGGCCCCACACGGAGTCCCCGCTGCGGCCGGAGCAGGCCATCGCCCTCCTGGCCTACACCATGGAGGAGGGCCTGTACCTGGAGTTCAACAAGGCCGTGCGCACGGCCGGGCGCTCCCGACGGGAGTACCTGGACACCTTCCACTTCAAGGTGCTGCATTATCTGCTGACCGAGGCCCTGAGCGACCTGCGGGGTGCCCAGAGCCACCCCCGCTGCCTGCACGTGTACCGGGGCGTCGACGGCATCCGCTTCACCACCGGGCTCGGCCAGATCGTCCGCTTCGGCCAGTTCGCCTCCACCTCCCTGCTGCAGAACGTCAGCGAGTCCTACGGCATCACAACCACCTTCGAGGTGGACACCTGCCACGGTGCTGACATCCGCAACTTCTCCAGCTACCCCGAGGAGCAGGAGGTCCTCATCCCACCCTTTGAGACCTTCAAGGTCACCAATATCACCCACCAAGGGGACGACATTTACATCCACCTCCACTCCCACGGCGTGCACAGCAAATACAACTGTGCCTTGTTCCAAGGTGACGTCCTGGGCTGGGGACGCCTGCAGCTGGGCCGGGGGACAGGAGGGTTGGTGGTGGGGCAGGTGGTGGGGGTGGCAGGGCACGGCACAGCTCCGGCTGCTGTCCTGGTTTGGCACATCATGGCAAGGGGTGGGACGGTGCTGTCCTGATGCTGGGCTTGTTTTCTGGAGGCAGCACTATTTCACACCCCAAAGGGAGGGATTTCTATTGTTCATTCTACTTTGCACCAAGTAGGGAGCTCCCCCTGACCCCCTTCTTTGGCTTCTGCAGGCAGAAGCGTCCCCAGAGACCCCCCAGGCCTCACTGGGCTCCTCCTGGCAGCACTGGCAGCTGTCACTGGCACCCCCTGAGCCACAAGACCACCGTGCCTGGTGAAGACAAGGCGTCAGGGATGGAACCACTGGTGTCACCAGGATGGCAGAACTGGCTGGGAACGCAGAGAGGCCCCCGCAGGCTGGACACAGGACAAGCCCTGTGGCCACCCTCCCTGAGCCATGGCTGGAGTGTCAGGGTACAGCTTCATGGGGTGGAGGGGGAGAAGCACAGTGGGGATTTTCTTCTCATTTTGGTTTCTTTTCTCCCTTCCCATACCATTCTTTTGAATTATTAAACTGTTTGTTACTTAATTCATGAATTTCCTTTTCATTTTTCTCCACCTGATCCTGCTCTGGTAACTTTGGACACGGGCCTGGAGTGACAGGACGAGGGGAATGGCTTCCCACTGCCACAGGGCAGGGTTAGATGGGGTACTGGGAAGGAATCCTTCCCTGTGAGGGTGGGGAGACCTGGCATGGGTTGTCCAGAGAAGCTGTGGCTGCCCCATCCCTGGATGTGTTCAGGGCCAGATTGGACAGGGTTTGGAGCAGCCTGGGATTGTGGAAGGTGTCCTTGCCCATGGCACAGAGTAAAATGAGATGAGCTTTAAAAATCCTCCAACCCACCACCATTCCAGAACCCCATGATAATATGGAATGAGAATAAAAAATCCATTTCAGCTTTTTTTGCCATATTTAGTCTGCTTCTTCCATCCTTTTTTTTTTCTCTACTGTTCTTAGCTTTGTTTCCCAGTTTTCCACCTCATGTTACAACAAAATCCTCTCATTTCTTGATTTTTGCCACCATCTTTATGAAAGTAGAAACAGCTTCTTTTTATGTCAACATCCATCTTTCCACACAGTTCCCAAGGTTTTCAAGAAACTAAAATAATCATGAACTGTTCCAGATACAGAAATTCCATAAAGTCTGCTAAATTCAATGCAGCATGCTGCCCTGGGAGCAGCCAGGAGAAGCTGAAGGTTTGGGAAGCAGAGCCAGCTTCAGGAGCTGCAGAGCCTGGATCTGAGCCTGGATCCCCCACAGAGGGATCTGGCCAGGCTGGGTTGGTGGGATGGGATCCACGGGCAGGGGTCAGTGGTGTGAGGGTCAGTGTGACCGAGTGCTGCGTCCTGCCCTGGGGACACAACAACCCCAAGCATGGCTCCGGGCTTGGGACAGAGTCAGGAAAGCTGGGAAAGGATCTGGGGGTGCTGGTGACAGTTTCCCTGGGGATGGGATCCTCCTGCAGATCCCACTGTGGAAGCTGAGCGGGGCTGGGATCGCACTGCAGCCTGCGACTGCAGCCCTGTGACCTCAGCTCCTCATCTCCATGGACACAGCTCCAAACACACGGGCTCCAGGAGCAGCAAACCGGGAGCGGTGGGACCAGGGAAAACCCGAGAGCAGCCAAGGTCAGTGCCTCAAAATAACAAATTTTGTACAATCCCAGCTTTGTCCTTTTCCCATGGGGATACGGGAATATTCTGACCCTCACACATTCCCCACACCAACCTCCCAAAATTCCAGCATCAGTGCAGCCTGTGCTGGGATTTCATGGATTTATTCTGGTTGTCATCCATCTCCAGGAATTTTACAATTTTTTTTTCCTTAAGAATTGACATGACTTGTATTAGGAAATGGGAATTTTTAATTACAAATATTCACCAAAACTATCAGACCTGTCAGCTCTAAATCCTGAATTTCAGCATTCTACACTGGAATAAATAGTTCAGAAATTCAGCCAATCCTGAAATTAATGCTTAAAAATTGTTTTAAAACCTGAACCTCATTAAATTAATGCTGATAATTATTTTTTTTTTAAAGAGAATGTCCTGAAATTGGGATGTGAGATACTGGTTTTAGACAGGAGATACTGGTTTGGGATGCAGCTGCCTCTTCAAACACTGGAATCAGCGAGGGAGGAAAGGGGCAGACTTGCACGTCTTCCTCCAAACCACAGGAATATCCCAACATTCCATGACAGAAAAGAGAAATCTTTAAAAATGTGAATTTTTGGTTTTCTCCTGAGGCAATTCAGGATGGGAAATGCAAATCCAGGTACAGCAACTGCGCTTCCACCCCAAACAGTTTTGGGTCAAACATTTGAGCAGCTGAAAGAACCAGCTGGAAACACAAGGGCAGGACTGGGGCAAAAATGTTCACTCTGAGCTGGTTTTTCCTTCTCTTTCAGTTTTTCACATCGTGACTGGGATATGGCATCCAAAACAAAGAAAAGCAAGGATGGAGAGGCACCGGAAGAAACGAGTGACACGGGGGACCCTGTGCGGGAGAGGCAGCTGTACCTGCAGGAGGAGTGCAGGATCCTCGCACTACACCTGGACACGTACCTGGGGAGAGCGGAGCAGCTCCTGCAGGGAAGCAAACACCTGGAAAAGGAAGCCCAGGGCACTCAGGAGCAGAGCCAGTCCTACCTGTCCTGCGGAGCAAAGCTCAGCCAGGACCCCCCGGGTATGGTCATCACCCTCAACGACCAGAACTGCCAGGATCTGGCCCGAATCCAGGAGCAGAAGGAGGAGCTGATCCCACGGTATGCTGGCAAGGAGCAGGAGGTGAGGAGTGCCCTGAAGGACACGGAGGCCGAGGCCTCGCTCCTGGACACGGAGCTGGAGGAGCTGGAGCCGTACAAGGAGCAGAAGGTCCAGGCGGAGCAGAAGGTGAAGGCGCTGGAGAAGGAACTGCGGGTCACCAGGATACGCTGTGCCGAGGAAACCCACGCCGTCAGGAGCAAGTTCCTGCAGGAAAAGGCTGACTGTGAGCAGCAATTCCAGCAGAGGATGCAGGAGCTCACCTGGGGAGCGCAGGAGGTGGCGTTCAAGGCTCTGATCCAGCACGTGGAACAGGTGAAAGCAGAGAACAGGCTCCTGCGCCAGGAGCTGCTCGGCCTCCTCCAGCACTGCCAGCTCCTCCGAGACGCCAAAATCCAGCTGCAGGATCAGCAGGAGCAGCTGCTCCGGGAGAACCAGTGCGCCCAGCGGGCAGCACTGCTCACACCAGCACCGGCCCCACGGTGCCGCGGGGACAACCTGCCGTGCCCACCCGTCAGGATGGGCCACTGAGCTCACAGCACCGCTCCGGCACCTGCAGGAGCTAAACGTGGAAACAAACAAATCCTTTTGGCAGTGCAAGCACACAGGCCTTTGAGCTCTGCTCACAAGGATGCATAAAATGTATTTATGGACTAGATCCATATTCTCTTTCTGTCCCAGAGCAGGTGGGGCTGCCTCGTCCCTGGAAGGGTTCGAGGCCAGGGTTGGTTGGACGGGGTTTGGAGCAGCCTGGTCTGGTCTGGAAGGTGTCTCTGCCCATGGCAGTGGGGTGAGACGGGGTGGGTCCCTGCAACCCAAACCATTCCCAAGTTCCATCAAATGATGGCTCTCAGTGCATGTGGCTCCTGCGAGAGGCGTGTGCCAGCAGCAGCAGCAGCAGCAGCACAGCAGCAGCAGCACAGCAGCAGCAGCAGCAGCACAGCAGCAGCAGCAGCAGCAGCAGCACAGCAGCAGGAGCAGCAGCAGCAGCAGCAGCACAGCAGCAGCAGTGCAGCAGCAGCACAGCAGCAGCAGAGCAGCAGCAGCAGCAGCTCTTGGGCTCTGCAGGGTCAGGTCCCAGGGACCATCCCCGAGCTCTGACTGGGAACGGGTGGGATCAAGCTCTGCTCCAGGCTCTGGCTGAGATGCAGGTATGAATTGTCAGACCAAGAGAGGCTTCCCTGGTCACTCCCCACACAACTGCCAGGGAAAAGCCTGGTAACCAGCTCACACAAAAATAAGCCCCTGAAACAACATCCATGGCTGTAAAATGAGGTGATTTCAGCCACCCCTCAGGTCTGGCTGCCCATGAAGGACTCTCTGGAGCACCCACACAAACTCACCAGCCCTGGTGCTGCCATCTCCTGCAGGGCACTCACGTGTTGGCAATCCCAGCCCGGCTATTCCGGCTCTCTCCCAGCAGCCATGGGAAGGAAGAGCTCCCACCAGGCAGAACACACTGGAAAACTCTGACAAAGAGAATTTTCCCTTATTCCCACCAAGCTGAACCATTTACCTGAGATGAAGCTGATGTGAGCAGTCTGTCCAAGCACCAGTGAGACACACAGCAATCTCCTTGTGCAGCTGCTTTGCTTCAGACTGTTCCTCCCGATTTGGGCTCTTCCTGCTCATCTACCAAGCAGGAACAATACTCTGATGGGGTGTCCAGATGAAGGATTTCAGATGGTGATCAATTATTCACATCAAAGAGAGTTGGGAAAAAATGTTTCCATGGTGGGAAGGGTGGTGGGAAACAGGAGTGTCAGCTAAAGGAATGGACTGGAACCAGTTTCAGGCCAGTTCAGCCTCCTGTGATCACAGAATGCCTGACTGAGCTTTCTCAAGCACCTGTATCCATTGGAGGTGAGACCTGCAGCCTGATTTTTCAGGGCAGCAATCCTCAGCAGAACAGCAGGAGCTCCTGAGCATTCTTTTCCCCAGAAATCATCCAGCTCAAAAGCCTGGAGCTGATCCTGTCCTGCTGGCACCAGGCTCAGGGGTTCAGTGCCTCTCCAGCCTCCACTGCAGCTGCTCCTGCTCCACAGCAGAACCTCCCGGCCCACGGAGGCCCTGGGCTGAGAAGATCTGGAGTCTCAGACCCCTCCTCCTGTACAGAGCTGGAGTCTGTGATCCCTCGGCTGCGGAGCCCAGATGTGGAGACCCCTCCTGAGCAGCCTCTGGGCCTCTCCCTCCCCCCCAGTGCTGCTTCCTTCAGGGATTGGCACAGCTGGACTCAGACTGCGGGGTGGGCTGGGCTGGTCCAGTGCCCTGCAACGGGCAGGGACACAGTGGCCGAGAGCCCCACCCAGCCTGGCCCTGGCCACGCTCAGCCCCGAGCTCCAGCGCTCAAGGAAGGTCCCGTGCTTGCCCCTGCCTTTTTGGGATGTTTTCCCTAAACACCAGAGCCTCCTGTGATAGGTGCCCCCAGACAGAGCTGCTCAGTGCTTTGTGCAGCCACTCCTGAGAGCTCAGGGTTGCCAAAGACAGAACCACAGCTGCTGCAGGCACAGCCTCACCAGATCCCAGCATCCCCAAATCCCTTCATCCCCAAATCCCAGCTGCTGCAGGCACAGCCTCACCAAATCCCTGCATCCCCAAATCCCAGCATCCCCAAATCCCAGCTCCCCTAGACCCCCAGCACCCCAACATCCCCAAATCCCAGCTGCTGCAGGCACAGCATCCTGGCATCCAAATTCCCTTGCATTACAAAATCCCAGCTGCCACAGCCCCCCAGGATCCCAGCTGCAGAAACTCAGTATCCTGGCTCTGCTCCAGGTTGATCCATTCCAGTCCTGGCTGAGCTTCCCAGGCTCTGCTGCAGGACACCCCCAAGCCTGGCAGCAACCCCCACCAGAGGGAGACTCGGCTCAGAATTCCCTGCTGCAGTTTCTTTGAGATCATTCTGTCTGGATTTTGTTTTTTTTAAGTAAAAAGTTTTCCTCCACACTTCTGCTGGATCCCAGTTGTGTGGAATTCCAGAGCACAGGCTCAGCTCGGTTGCTCTGACCAGTGCTCCCTCCCAGCACCACCAGTTCCTCCCTCTGCCAGGAGAGGAGCCCCCAAGGGTGACCCCCCTGATCCCAAAGTATCCCCTTGGATACTTTGGGATCATCCCAACCCCCTGGGTCCCATCCTGGAGGGAAACTGCTGCTCCTGCCCCAGAGATGGGACAGGGTCCTGAGCCGAGTGTGGCTGCAGGGAGCTCGGGGCTGGGCAGGGCACCCACAGCACCTCTTCAGGTGGCAGCCCTGTCACACACACACACAAGTGACACCAGCTTTCTTTGTGTTTTTATCTCAACTCCCCAGACACCAGATCCCTGTCCCCACCCTGGAATGTCCTGGAATGTCCTTTACACACAGCTACAAAAATCCTGGGAGAGAGGGGGCAGGGCTGGTCCCTGGAGTAGAACTTGGCCAATTCCTTGGAACAAAGTTGGGCTGATTCCTTGGAGTGTGGATGAGCACTGGGATCACAGCTGGGCTGATTCCCAGGATCCAAGCTTGGCCAAGTCCTGGGATCAGAGTTGGGCCCATGCCCCAGATCCAGGCTCTGGGATCAGAGCTGGGCCCATTCCCCAGATCCAAGCCCAGCCATGGGATGCAGTTCATGCTGAGAGGTCACTGTTGTCAAACCTCTCCTGGTCGTAGACCTCGGCCACCACCTTCCTGCCCGCGAACCAGCGCCCGTTGAGCGCCTGGATGGCCTTGTGAGTCTCTGAGGCCATGGAGAATTCCACAAAGATCTTGACGATGATCTCGGCATCCTCCTCCTCCCCCTGCTTCTCCTGGTAGATGATGACCCTGTTGACAGCCCCGAACTTCCCGCACTCTTCCGTCACTTCTCCCTCCAGGTCGTCGTCGATGTCCTTGGGATCCACCATGTTCCGCAGCACCATCACCGTGGACTGCAGGGAAGGGATGGGGGAATTAACGCCTGGAGACACGCACAGGACACACCCGAGCACCCCAACCGCTCCCTGGGGCTGAGGGCTCAGGTTCTCAGGGTAATTACTGAGTTTCCAGGTCTGTTTGCTGCTGGCTGTGAGGGATTCCCTGGATCAGAACTCCCCTGGGTTGGGAATGCTGTCTGCCATCCCCTGGGCTTTCCTGGGATACACCTTGGAAGCACAATGAGCCTTGGGCACCGCTCTTATTTTCCTTGTGCTGCTGCCATCCAGGTAATGTTTGGCTTTTCCTCAGCAGTCCCTCAATTCCATCACAATTATCTTTATTTTCCTTTCCTCCCCCTCCCAGTAAAGCTGAAGGCTTCCCCAGGTGTTCTGGGTGCTCCCAGCAGGACACACAGGTAGGTCACACACCTGCCCCCAGGCCCTCTGTGACAGCCCCTTGGGATCTCAGATCGGAAGGGACAGCTGGAAGTCACCTGGCCTGAGCTCCAGGGCCACGTCCAGGTGGCCTTGGCTACTTTCAAGGATGGAAACTCCACTGCCCCTCTGGGCAGGCTGTTCCGTGCACCTGGCCCTGGCACACCTGGGGCATTCCAGACTCTGCCCCATCCCATTCCAGGCTCCATGTGAACACGTGTCCTGTGGCTGTTCCTCACAGCCCAAATCAAGGGCACTTGGAAGCTCAGAATTCCAAACTGACTGGGATGGAGCATTTTATTAAAAAAGACAAGTTTTGGTTTTTTTGCGTTTTAAATATTTTTGAACCTCAAATAAACTATTTAGCTCTGCTAAGCTTCTCCTGAGCCAGGCTGTCCCACAGACTGAATCTTTGGGACAGAGGTTGTGGCTGCTGGGACAGAAGCTCAAAGGTGTGTTTAACTTCAGGCACCCTTGGAAAGTGGAGGGAACCCCTCATTCCTTAGGAAATGCTGCCAGCATGGTCCCTGTTAGCAAATGGGGAAGAAATATTGCAGATTCCCTGTCAAAGCTCAGGAAATCTGTCAGGAAACTCCATCAAAGGAACAAACTGGACATGCCCAGGCAAGATTATGAAGTCTCCTCCAACAGGCCCCACAAAAATCCATTGCTCTGTTTAATGTTCTTTTTCTGTCCCTCATTCTTGTCCTCCTCATTGCAATCCCACGATTTGGATTATGTAGAGAAACACCTCAGGGTTTCACAGAATTAATTCAGGTGGGAAAAGACCTCTAAGACCATTGAGTCCAACCTGTGACCAGTGCCCACCTTATCACCCAGACTGGGGCTCCTCTGGGGTTCTGGACAGGACTCACCCCACTGTGGAATGTTGTGGAGAAAAGGTAAACTTGGTACTTGGGACAGATTGGCCTGGACTGTGCCAGTCCCACCTTTCCAGCCCAAAGGCCACCAGGGTTTGATTTAGTGACACCAGGGACAGGGTTCAGTCAGAGACACCTCACCAGGGCCTGCTCCAAGTCCTCCAAGGGACCCAGGCAAGATCACGGAATGCCAGGATGGTTTGGGATGGAGGGACTAAAAGCCCATCCAGTTCCATCCCCTGCCATGGCAGGGACACCTTCCACTATCCCAGGTTGCTCCAAACCCTGTCCAGCCTTGGCCACTTCCAGGGATGGAGCAGCAACAGCTCCTCTGGGCACCTGTGCCAGGGCCTGCCCACCCTGACAGGGAACTAGCCCTGCCCTGTGGCAGCAGGAGGCCACTGGCATTGCAGGCCCAGTCCTGAAGAGCAGAGCTCAGAGGTACTGTGGGTGCTCCTGCAGAGCCACTTGGGCCACGTGTGTCGCCCGCCCGGCCTCACCTCCTGCTTGCGGAGCAGCTTCTGCATGACCATGTGTCGGGCGCTGCTGCCGGAAATGCTCATGTGCTCCTGCTCGCTCAGCATCTCCGGCCGCTCCGACTCCTGGAACACCTCCTCCTCCTCCTTCTCCTTCTTGACCTCCACCAGCCCCAGGGCCGGGGGGCTGGCCAGGATGGGGTTCACGACCCCCACCTGCGGGATGGTCACTGGGATGGGCGGCCGGGCAGGGGTCACACCTGGAGAGCACAGGGACAGAGGATGGTCAGCGACACCCAGTGTGATTACCCAGCTTTCCCCCATGCCAGGAGTTCCTGCTGGGAACCCATGGCCTGTCCCATCTATTGGACAGCAAAATTAATCCATGAACACTCAAGTTCTTGGCCAGGCAGGGCCAGCAGCAGGATTCCTGTTCCGAGTGGACCCAGGCACTGAGCCCTGTGGAAAAGGGACGAGGATAACGAGGCAGAGCAGGTGACAGGAGCAAGGGGACCCACAGAACTGACAAGGGAAGAGCACACATGGGTGACAGGAGGAGGGCACAGACATGCAGGTGACAGGAAGAGAAGCACACAGGTAACAAGAGCACGTGACAGAAGGAAGAGGACACACAGGTGCCAGCAGGAGGGGACCCACCTGTGATGACACCGGGGGCCTGTGCAGCCATCACGGCCTGGGGCAGAGCCCCCAGGGGCTGGGCCAAGGTCAGGGCAGGGGACACAAGCCCTGGTGTCGCCAGCGTGCCCAGCACTGCGGCTCCTGCCACGGCTTCCTGCGGGACACACGGAAAACCCTGGGTCACCCCTGCTCCAGGGACTCTTCCTGCAGAGCATCCAGCCAGGCCCAGCTGTCCTACACCTGGGAAATCCCAGATATTCCCATTCCCAGCAGCTCCCAGTGCTGCTGGGGAAAGTCAAGGCGTCACCCAGCCCAGCAGGGAAACAACAACTGAAGCACCCTGGAAGACAAACCTCCTGGAACTCAAACCCCAATAAACACCCTGACTCCAGATCCCAGAATTCCAATAACATTCAGGAGGAACATCCAGCTGAACAATGAGCACTCCCATGCCATGGAAACACTGAAAACTATGTGCCTAAAACACACCCTGCAATCCCAATGTTTTTGGTTGTTGTTGCTCTCCAGGCAACATTGTAGTCCTGATTCAACTGCTCACATCCTTCTCCTCCCTGTATTCTCAGGGCTCCTGTAATCCTTGATGTAGCAGAGCAGAAGATCCTCAGGTTTTGTCCCTCCCACATGTTCCAGGAGCTGTGACAAAGCTGCTGCCATATCCCAACTCTCCTCTACACAAATGCCCAAACTCTGGAATCCAGCCCATCCCATCATCTGCTCCCAGAGCCCACAAGGCCTCTCCTGTTACCACTGGAGATGAAGCTCCTAATGAAGGGCAATGGGAAAGTGCTGGAACAAAACCACTGGAATTTCTGGCAACAGTGGTCACCAGCTGCTCCCACTTCTCACTGAGATGGCTAAAAAACTTCTCCCAATACTTTTGATTCTCTCACTTCCTTTCAAGTCTGACTTTTCCTACCTCTGGTAGACAGGGGTGACCCTTACTCCTCTGTCTTTAGAGCCACTCTCCTCACAGGAACAGATGCTGCAGTTTCTTGACATAACAGCAGGATTTATCCATGTCTGTATCACATCTCTACCATTCACTTCAGCACAGTCCATATTCTTTCCCAAAGTGATTTTGATCCAAGTAATTCCAGCCACGGCTCAACTTCCTCCCTCCCTTGACTGCAGAGGTTTCCAGACCTGTGGAATCTTTCCTGGGGACCTGTGAGTTCCACATGAGGGGCAGCTCCTCCCACTGCTGCCTCCACCTTTGATTCAGGGAAACATTCCCCAAAAAGCCTTCCAGAGCCTCAGCTCTGCTGCAGCAGCACCAGGGGCTGCGCTGGCCAGCAACTCCTGCCCAAGAAAACCCCAAACCACAACAGTGCTGGAATTTTCTTTCTCCGTGTGCTACAGTGCCATGGGGGGATCCTGCTGCCCAAGGCAGGGATGGGGGCACAGCCATGGGAATCTCCCACCCAGGAGATCCTGGTACTTCAGGAAAACTAAACCAGAGAACTCAAGGTCTGTATCAATATGCAACCCATCACTGCCCTTCCCTGTTTCCCACAGCCTAAAGTCATTCCAGGCCTGTTCCACCCTGCTACAGGTGGGAGCTTCAGCCACAGTGCTGCTCACACAATTGCTCCTGCCCTCATCCCTCTCTCCATTTCCACGTCCTTCCCTGCTTCCTTTCAGCCTCTCCTGCAACCATTTTTCCCTCATTGCTGGTTTGATTTCCTCACTAGGAATTCTCTCCACCCTTCCCCACCAGTTCTTGAAATAAAACTCTCATCAGCTGTGCCAGATCATTCCAAAATCTGGTGTCTCAGATTCCCCAGATGCCAGGGACAAGCTTCCATGTGTGAAATCCTGGGACAGAGTATGAACTGGAATCATGGCATCCTGCAATGGTTTGGGTTGGAAGGGACCTTAAAGCTCACCCAATCCCACCCCTGCCATGGGCAGGGACACCTTCCACTATCCCAGGCTGCTCCAAGCCCCATCCAACCTGGCCTTGGAAACTTCCAGGGATGGGGCAGCCACAGCTGCTCTGGGCAACCTGTGCAGTGCTCCGTGCTGTCCCTGTGTCTCACCTGTGCTGTACCCAGAGCTGTCCCTGTGTCTCACCTGTGCTGTGCTCTGAGCTGTCCCTGTGTCTCACCTGTGCTGTGCTCTGAGCTGTCCCTGTGCCCCCCTGAGCCATTCCTGTGTCTCACCTGAGCTGTTGTGCCCAGAGCTGTCCCTGTTCCATCCCTGTGTCTCACCTGAGCTGTGCTCTGAGCTGCCCCTGTGCCCCCCTGAGCCATTCCTGTGTCTCACCTGAGCCGTCCCTGTCTCACCTGAGCCGTGATCTTGGCGGTGGCAGCAGCAGCAGCGACAGCAGCTGCAGGTGGGAGCCCCCCAGGTGTGGCTGGGGTCAGGAGTGGCATTGGGGGTGTCACAGCCTTGCCCACCCGCAGGTACTGACCCCCCAGGTCAAAGAGGTTCATGGAGGAGACAGCGTCCTGGGAGGACTGCGCCTTCTCGTACTCTGCAGGAAGAGATCATTCACAAATGAGCTTTTTGTAGTTCAGTCATGGAATTATGGAATGGTTTGGGTGGGAAAGCACCTTAAAGACCATCCAGTTCCACCCCCTGCCCCCTTCCCTGGGCAGGGCCACCTTCCAGTAGCCCAGGTTTCTCCAAGCCTGTTCCACCTGGCTTTGGACACTGCCAAGGATGGGGCAGCCAGAGCTGCTCTGGGCACTCGGTGCCAGGGCTCACCCCCCTCACAGCCACTATCAATTTTATTTCTAAATCCAGCCCTGACCTGCTCCAAAGGTATTCCTACCACTTAAGGAAATTCCTTCGCCAGGGTGGAAAACCCAGCCCCAAAGCCACCCCCAAGAGCAGAGGACACTCCCCCCCTGCCCTGCCCCGGTTCCAGCCGGCTGTACCAATGAAGCCGTAGCCTTTGTGCTTCCCTGTCGTGGGGTCCCTGGCCAAGGTGCAGGATTTGATCTTCCCAAAGGCTTCGAAGACGCTCTTGATGTCATCGTCCGACAGGTCCTGGTGCACAGAGGCCACGTAGATGCGGTTGAAGGCCCGAGCCTCCTCTGCCAGCTGGTCAATGATGGGCTGAGCCTGCCCAATGTTACTGGGCCTCCCCACCTGCAGGGACAGGGATGGGAATGGAGTTGGGAAGGGCCTGGAGTACCGGGAGTTGAGGGCTGAGGGAGCTGGGAAAGGGGCTCAGCCTGGAGGAGGCTCTGGGGAACCCTTCTGGCTCTGCACAGCTCCCTGACAGGAGGGGATAGCCGGGGAGGCCGGGCTCTGCTCCCAAAGACCAAGAGACAAGAGGAAACGGCCTTGAGCCGTGCCAGGGGAGGTTCAGGCTGGACATCAGGAGGAATTTCATCAAAGAAAGGGTGGTCAGGCCTTGGAAGGGGCTGCCCAAGGGGGTGCTGGAGTTCCCATCTCTGGAGATGTCAAAGGAATGTCTGGATGTGGCACTCAGTGCTCTGAGTGCCAGCTCAGGGCTGGGTGACAGGGTGGGGATGGGTCACAGACTGGACTCGGATGAGCTGGGAGGAGTTTCCCATGTGAACAGTTCCATTCTGTGATATGGATGGTCCATGGAGCAGGGCAGCACCTGGTCCCTCCCTGCCTGTGCAAACCACAGCACACCCCAGAGAACCATCCCTCATCAGCAGAGGGAACAGGAACAGCCTGCACTACTGGGCTGCTGGGCTCTGCTCCCTCCTCCCTGTACCCCTCCCATTTACCTCCCCTGACCTGCCAAACACCAACTTCCAGGGACTGAGGATTCTGTAAGCAAATCACAGCTGACCCCTTTCCTTCAGGGGCTCCTAAACCCCCTGGGCCATGGGACTCTGCACACACTCAAAGCGTGTCAGAGGCACCACAGAAGATATAAAGAATCACCTTTGCTTTTTCCTCAAGAGAATTCCATGTGTGGGTGGGGAAACCTGAGCTGAGTCCCTGGAGCCAATTTCAGGTGGGACTCGCAGGCTGAGGGTTTCTCCTCGGAGAGGAGGGGCCCAGAGCCACCGTGTGCTCCATGCTGGACATCAAGGTCCATCAGGGAACAGTCTTTAGGTTCCTCCCCCATCACAGTGCTGTGGGGAGCATTTCCAGGCATGAAACCGTTATTGACAGGAAAAGAGAAGCAGGAATTACCAGAGCAGGCACGTTACTTACTCACCTTAATGTTCCTTCCCCCCAGCATGACAGAATTCATCTGCTCCAGGGCCAGCTGGGCAGCTTCAGGAACCTCGTATTCCACAAAGGCAAAGCCCTGGGATGGCAGGAGACACCTGTCAATCACTCCAATCTAATGCAGCCAAGGTTTCCCATGGATCCTCAAATGCCTACAGGTGGAATTGATTCCCAACACACTGATTCCTGCTCGTGGCCCAAGAAGATTCCTTCGAGAAGCATTTTATTGGCAGAGAATGGCTTGCAGAGGTTCCCCCCAAGGGCATCTCATTCTGGAGCCTCTGGGACTGCAGCAAAACCCCACCTAACTAAGAGGTGCTACCTTGTCAGCACTTCCAGCAGAGCTTCAGGTTGGACATCAGCGGGAATTTCTTAATGGAAAGGGTGGTCAGGCATTGGAAGGGGCTGCCCAGGGAGGTGCAGAGTCCCCATCCCTGGAGATGTCCAAGGAATGACTGAATGTGGCACTCAGTGCTCTGGGCACTCTTTTCCAACCTCAAGGATTCTGATTCCATGCACTTCACCCCAGACACCCTGGCTCCCATCACCAGAATCCTGCCCTAAGGAGATCAGGGAGCTGCAAACCTTCACCCCCAGTGCTAAAAGGAGCCTGTTCTTCATAGGGATAGAGGTCCTTTCCTCTCATGACTGCATCTGGAAAGCCTTGAAGAGAGAAGGATGTTCCTTGAGGGTTGGGAATTACAGAATCACGGAAAAGTTTGGGTTGTAGGGACCTCAGAGCCCGTCCAGTTTCACACCTTCCACTAGATCAGGCTCCAAGCCCCATCCAGCCTGAGCTTGGACACTTACAGGGATGGGGCAGCCACAGATTCTCTGTGCAACCTGTGCCAGGGGCTCCTCACCCTCTCAGGGAAGGATTCCTTCCCAATATCTCATCCAGAATCCTGCAAAGCTGGTTATTTAGTGTTCAGGACACACGGCTGAAAGAAATGTCCTTGCAGAAGACCCCAAAATGCTTCATCACTGGGGAATCAGCAGTGCCCCCAAAGAATTCCATCCCTTCCCAAGACAGCTCTTTGCCAGATACAGCCAATCCCACAACGGTTTGGGTGGGAGAGGACCTGAAAGCTCATCCAGTTCCACCCCGTGCCACAGGCAGGGAACCCCCAGCGGGCTGGCAGTCCCATCCCACCTTGTGCTTCATGGTGACCGAGTCCCAGGACATGTCGATGCTCTTGATGGGCCCGAAGGGGGCGAAGGCCTGGCGGATGGTGTCCTCCCCCAGCTCGTAGTAGATGGAGCCCACGTAGACCCGGCACATGATGGCGAGTGCCCGCTGCCTCTGAGCCGCCATCTGTAGCGAGACAAGGACTGGCTGGTCAGTGCCGGGCTGGCCGTGGCCACTGGGGCCTCCTCCCCCTCCTGCTTCCCTCCCGGGAGCCACCCCCGGCGGCAGCTCTGGCACAGCCTGGATCAGAAGGATTTCCCTGCTCGCTGCACAGGGCGCTGGAGCGGATCCATCCGGTTCACTCCCGGATAAAGTCCGGCTCGTCCTGGGGCAGACGCCTCTCGGCCCCTCCGGCCGGGTCTCCCCCAGCCTGATCTCATCTCCAGCCACACCTGCAGGAGGAGGGAATCCCTTCGCTCTAGGGCAGCTTCCCCCTCCAGGCAGCAAAGGGCTCAGCTCTGGGCACTGGGAGAATCCCTCCCGCTCCCCCCAACAGCAGAGATCCATCGGCACTCCCGCCCCCGCCCCGTCCTCCCGGCAGCAAAGGGTCTGGAACTGGGAACCTCCCCCCGCTCCCTCTGGCACCAGAGCCTCCCCCCTCCCCGGCAGTCCGAGATCCAGTACTGGGCACCACTTCCACAGCTCAACAGCAAAGCCAAACACTTCCATGGCCCAGTGGGACTCCTGAGAAGCGTGTGGTGCCAGTACTCATCCCTGCCTGGCGGCACTGGCTGTACTGGTGCAGCCCCAACACACGGCTGCTGCACTGAGGGTTTCTGCTACTGCATCCTAAGTCTGCCTGGAAACCTGTTTTCAAGACAAATCCAACCATTCCTTACAGGAGGGATCCCAAAAGCAGAGCACAGTGTGTCCTTCGTGTCTGTCAGCCCAGAGCAGCTCTAGAGCTGCTGAGGGACGTGGCCACCCCACGGGGCTCTGGAGGAGTCACTGCCTGCATGTGAGGGGATGGCTTTGGGGCAGGTGGGACACACCTGGGGCAGGAAGAGGCTGGTGCGGAGCACATGCAGCAGCAGCAGCAGCAGCAGGTGATGCCTCTGGCCCTGCCCAGCACCACAGCAGGGAGCTCTGAATACCCCCTTCCCTCCCCAGCACCCCCAGGACAGAGGGGCTGCAACCAGGACCTTCAGGAGATGATTTTTGGGGTGCTATAATGAGGAGTTCTGCCATGCCTGGGGACCCCTGGGGCAGAGGGAAAGCACTCAGGGCCTTCTCAAGGCTGATTTTTGCCCTAATGAGCACAGGAACTCTTCCTGGGGGTGCTGCAGCCCAAAAGGAGGGAGAGCTCATCTGTGACAGGCACAGCAGCATGGGCGCAGCCTGTACCCGAGGGACTCCTGCTCCCTCCTGCACCTGTCCAGGACTGCCACTGGCCACAGGAGGAGACAACCTGGGAGGGTTTAAATCCTGCCATTCCATACAGGACACTGCGGACAGGGACAGCTCTCACCCCAGACTCTGCCCCTGAGGTGACATTAAACCCCATCTGCTGCCCCTGTGGTGACATTAAATCCCATCTGCTGCCCCTGTGGTGACATTAAACCCCATCTGCTGCCCCTGTGGTGACATTAAACCCCATCTGCTGCCCCTGTGGTGACATCCAGCCCCAACTGCAGCTCCTGAGGTGACATCCAGCCCCAACTGCTGCTCCTGAGGTGACATCCAGCCCCAACTGCTGCTCCTGTGGTGACATCCAGCCCCAACTGCTGCTCCTGTGGTGACATCCAGCTTGCCCCTTGCCTGGCTCAAGGATTTCCCGGCACGGCTGGGCCATGGCTCTCTTTACTCTGCAGGCTGTGACCAGCAGGACTATGGCACGTACACATGCAGGACTGTGTCTGGGTGGTCTCCCAGGTGCTCCAGCACATTCCCAGCTTTGGTGCAGGAAATCCCCTCAGTCTGAAGCATATCTGGGGTCAGAACCACCACCAGCGTCACCCTGGGTGTCCCAGGGAGGCACCTCTCCCGAGGAGCCTCTGCAGGAGGAAATCCCCACCTTGCCCTGCCACAGAACTCTAAAGGAGAGGTGGGGGAGTGAGGAGGACTCAGGACTTCCAGACAGCAGAATTCCTTCCTGGAAAGGGTGGTAAGGCATTGGAAGAGGCTGCCCAGGGAGGTGTGGAGTCCCCATCCCTGGAGGTGTCCATGGCACTCAGTGCTCTGGACTGGTGATCATGTGGGGACCAGGCACAGGTTGGACTCGATGACCTTGGAGGTCTTTTGCAGCCTTAATGACCCTGGGATTTTAGACCTGCAGAAGGCAGAGCTGAGAGGGGCTGTGCTGACTCCGGGTGTCTGTGGGTCACCAACAGGAGCATCCAGGTGGGGGATGTGTCCTGGGCACCTGAGCTCAGCACAGGTCAGCATCAGGGCCTCCTGCCTGGACATCTCACTGCTCTCAGCAGCCCCCAGGCTGATTTCGCTGTCCCCTGTGCCTCTTTCTCCTCCTGTCACATGGAAAAGCACCTGAAGCCTGAGCCAGGCAGCAGCCCCCACCTGCAGCTGTGCCATGCTGCTCTAAAGGGATTTGGCAGGTAATTTTAAGGACAGGCCAAAACCCCACCTTGGGGTGCTCTTGTAATCAAAGCAGGTGATGCACAACCCCCACCACGAGCATCAGTAATAACCAGGGGATGGTGAAGGGATGTGGGAATTTTATACTGTGACACCTGGAGGGAGGACTGAGCCCATGGGAAGCTGTAACTCGAGCCCTGACACCCGAGAGCTCAGGGAGCTCGGGCTGTGCTGCCTCCACAAAGGAATCAGGGAACCTTGGCAACAGGAAAAGTGCTGGATGGGGGCTGTTTGCACTTTGTGCATTCTGAATGGGCTCTGGGGCGAAGCATGTGCCAAGAATTGGATATCCTGACTGCTCTGAACTGTACCAGGCTCCTGCTCCTGGGCTGGGTCTGCCTGTGACTCCTGAGGGAGGAATGGCTGAGGAAAAGGGGTCACAGCCCAGTGCCCTGGGGGTCATAAGTCATTAAAACTTTCCTGTGCCACCAACTCAGCTGTGCCCAGCTGGGGAGAATGAGCCAAAACCAATTTAGGCCAAATTGCTGGAGTTGCACTGTCAGGCAGCAGCTCCAGGGATGGGGGAGTTCCTGGGCATGAGGGCTCCAACACCATCTCTGCCAGATGCACACCAGGATGGCTGTTCTGCTCCACTCCACTCCACACTTACCCCTGCCCCAGAACACCCACTCTGGCTCCCCACTGACACATCATCCATCATCAAAGGAGGGAGACTGGGGGTTTCACTTTCACTTCAGTGCCCTTCTTCTTGGAGTTCAAACCTCCATCTGTGTTTTACACCAGGCACAAATCTCACACTCCAGCAAGATGGAGAGGTATTTGCAAATGTGCAAACAAATTTACAAATGAACCTTTGGGTGCAGAGAAAAGTCATTGGACACTTTGTCCAATACGTCTAGGGAAAAGTAGAGGATGGATCATGCCAGGTCATTCAGCCCTTTGTGGCCTCTGATTAGAACAGGCACAAAGGGTCTCACATGTTCTCTGATCAGTCCAGCGGTTCTGTCCCTTCCATCCTGCTCCTGCTGCACTTGGAACGTGCCATACTGCCCTGGTCTGGACCATGCACAGTAAAGAGAGTCTGAGCCTGGGCTACACCATGTTCTGCCAACCTCCGGCACCCCGGCCCTCCCCAGCACCGGCCGGCTCTGGCTGCTGGGAGGTCGTTCCACAAGAAATCGCCCCTTGGTGAGTTACCTTGGCCGTTAGTTTTAGGTCGGGACCTCAGAACTGTAGCATCCCTAGAAATGCAGCTCCCACAATTTCACGGGTGTGTTCAGAACTGGTGGAAATCTAAAGCTGTCTTTGCCCCCGAGTGGCAGTGTCCCCGCAGACTGCACAGCCTGGGGTCTTCTCGGGGCAGTGACACCTCGCTCTGCTCCTGGGCGTGTCCAGTACAGGTGGGGATGTGGGAGGGCTGTGCTGGGCGCGGACAAGAGCATTGGCACCACTACGAACGTCCCCACGCTAGGCCCTGACTAAGACAAGTGCCCCAGAAGAAGTGAATATGTCTATTGACCGATTGTAAAGGTGAGAGAGGATCTCCAAAGCCCATTGTCACTGCTGCCATCTGAAAGACAGTAAAGACAGAGTTCAGTCTGTTGGAGCTGAGCATACTACGGCTGTTTGTACAAACTCAAGCAGAGCGGCGGCACAGGGGCACCTGCGGAGAGGCCTCTCCTTCCTCGGCCCTCACTGCCTGGTCCCCAGGGCTGTCCGGCGCCAGGACCCTGCCGAGTCCGGTCCCACCAGGCCAGGGTGGGGTTGTGCTGCTGCCGCTGCCTTGGGAAGCAGGGTGGGATCCCAGGGGGGACTCAAGGCAATAGTAACCTCTGCAACCACTGTCGTTGATTCACCCCCAGCATTTAAAAGGAGCCCCTCATCTAGAGCAGACCCTCAGAACCAGGCACAGCCCCAAACGGCCTCAGCTGCCGGGCAGGGAGAGCACATCCACAGGGATTCCTCAGGCAAAGCCCTTGCTTTGGGCTTCCTGACTTGGAGTGAATGCAGTGAGACGTGTTCCAGAAACCTCTGAAGGAGAGGAGGTGAAACCCCAGTTAAGGGTTCTCCCAGTATGGGCATTCCAGTACAAGCAGGAACAGCCAACAGAACTTCTCCAAAATTGAGAGCACCTGGGTGCAGGGGAGGGAAATGGGGCAGCACCAGGACATGGGGACACAGGCACCCTCCCTCAGGCAGAGGAGATGGTGACAGGACACTGTTCCCAGGATCCCTTCTGCCTTCACCACCTTAAACATGGCTCAGAAGCAAAACCCACGGCAAAGTCTCTGGCTTCTTGTATCTCAAGAAGGGACATCCAACAGGACGGGAATTTTTAACCATTTCCTCTTGGAACAAAAGAGATCTGCAGGCAATTTGTGAGGTCAGTCAGGGTGCCTAGGTGAGCTGCAGGCTCAGGGCTGTGCTCTGGTTCCGAGGGCCCTGAGAACTCCACCGTGTCGGGGGGAGCACGAGGCAGAGGGAGCGGCTCGGAGGGGGGTCTCACCTGGAGGTTGGTGAGCTGCTGCTGCTGGTGGGCGATGGTTTGTTTCACCAGCACGCTCTTGATGCTCTGCTCCATCGCGTACTTCTTGGCCTGGAAGGAAAACAGGGGCTGTAGGGGCAGGACAATACGATGGGGCAGGGAACGATGCCTGGCTCTGCACCACAGCTCCCAGAACCTTCTGGTCTCCATCTCTTAAGCACCACAGCACTGCCCACAGCTCCCCGGCACCTCGAGGCCCTGGGACACAGCAGGATGTCATGAGGGGCAGCGCGGGAAAGCAGCATGCACTGGGAGCTCGGCATCCCCTTCTTCCGCCCTCACATCCCACCACAGCCCCTTACCTGCAGGGCCCAGGGCGGGGCACGGCCTCCTTCAGTCCTCTCCTCTCAGAGAGCGTCTGCACAGACAGGTGCTACAGCAGGGAAGGGGCTCCACCTCCCCATGGCCATCCCTGGGCTGGGCTCTCCCCTCTCAGAGATCCTGCTCTGGATCTGCTCCCAAAACACACCAGCTCTTCCCTAGCTCTGCTCCCTAAATGCCCCAGTTCACCTCAGGCTCTGCCTGCACACACGAGGCTCCTTTGGGGTTTCTCTGTCCTCTCCAAATCTGGCAAAGCCAGAGATTCCAGCGGTGCCGGCACAGAGGCTGTGTGCCAAGGCAAACCTCATCCCCACGCCTGTGCACGCTCCTGGGACACACACTCAGCCACCCCTTGGGCACCTGGTCTCCATGGCTGTGCTTGGGAGCTGCCAGGGAATGGGAGGATCTAACCCAGGGAATTGAGGTGTGTGCTTCAGAAACCTGGAAATGGACAAGGGGATTTGCATCCCTCGGCTCCAGAGAAGCCAGAGGGAACGAGGCTGGGAGCCAAGCAGCACACACAGGGGGACAGCTGTGACAGCACAGGCACATCCACATGGAGCCTCCCGAGGACAGAGCTCTCTATCCCTGTCATCCCGAGGACAGCGATATTCTGGGATGTGTTCTGGTGTGCACAGTGACAGGCCAGCTGCAGCAGACCCCAAGTTCAGTCCTCGTGGAGCAGTGGCTGTTCCTCAGTGACTTTCTGGCACCCACAGCCTAGCTCAGAATTCCCATCTGACTCAGGATGCCACTTTTCTGAACTAATTTACTTTTTAAATTAAACCCGCTCTCACCCACCCCAACAGCAATTCCCCATCATGCTCCCAAAAGTGTTCATGAACTCTAAACCAAACCAAGTCATTCCTGGGCCCGTATGTGACTGTGGGACCCTCCAGCATGGCTGTGATCCCAGAAATCCGGTGGGGAGTTCCCTTTGGAACCCACCAGGGACAGAGGCCCACTAAGAACACAAACAATACCACCCCCCAAAAATAGCAAATTCCCAGCAGTTTTACTCACTTTCTGGAGAGCTTCCTGCTGCTCTGGGGTGAGAGGGGGCAGCCCCAGCTTTGCTGCCGTGCTTTGCCCATTTTCCATCTTAATGGACTCTGTACCCTAAGGAAACAGAAAATGCTCAGGGAAAACTGTTCTCATGGGAGTGACCTGTTTCTTCTCTCCCAGGAAACCAAAGCACTTCATGTCAGAACATGACAGTTGCCTAAAAACCCTTCCCAAACCCAGCTGTATGTCAGAAAAACCAGTCCATATTCCCACAATTCCCTGCAGCAAGAGCCATCCCAGCAATTGTACAAACCAAGGGATGTGTTGGGCAGAGTTCTCCAACCACATTTTCTGTGAACAATCAGATAATCCCCAATCCTTGCTCACATCATCTCCATTCCCATAAAAGAGCCACTGTTTAATGTCCCCATCAATGTTCTCCTCCCACTTCTCCCTCCCAGCTCTGTTGACTCAGCTTTTTCAAGTTCTCATTTTAAAACCTTCTCTGAAACTTTCACAAATCACAGAATGCCCTGGAGGGACCTTAAAGCTCACACAGTCCCACCCCCTGCTATTGGCAGAGACACCTTCCACAATCCCAGGCTGCTCCAAGCCCTGTCCAATCTGGCCTGAAACACTTCCAGGGATGACGCAGCCACAGCTTCTCTGGGCAACCTCTGCCAGGGCCTCACCAGCCTCTTAGGGAAGGATTTCTGGCCAATATCCCATCTAACCCTGCCCTGTGGCAGTGGGAAGCCATTCCCCTTGTCCTGTCACTCCAAGCCCTTGTCTGAAGTCCCACTCCAGCTTTCTGAAACTAGGATTCCAGCACAGCAATCCCACTGCTGGAACCATGGATTGTCTGCTGGGACCATGACAGACTCCAGCAAGGTGATCCCACTGCTCCAACCATGGATCCCACTGCTAGGACTGGGACTCCAGCACAGTAATCCCACTGCTGGGATTGGGACTCCAGCACAGTGATCCCACTGCTCCAACCATGGATCCCACTGCTGGGGACATGACTGACTCCAGCACAGTGATCCCACTGCTGGGACCACGACTGATCCCAGGAATTCAGCAACCCAGGGATGGCACTGCTGGGACTGTGATTCCAGCCCAGCCCCCAGCAGCAGGATGTGACCCTGCCTTTGGTGTTCATGTGGGTTCTGGTAGCACCATCCATCAAAACACAGCTGGTTCCTTCTCTCAACTCCTCATTTCCCATCAACCACCCAAAAGCAGGGACAAACCCCAGCCTGTGGTCCTGGGCACGCGTTCGGCGGGACACGCTCCTGTGGGAAGTCTTTGCTCCGAGTAAAAGCAGCATGGAAAAACCTCTGTTCTGAGCAGGGACCAAGACTGGAAGCTTTTTCTTTACCAAAAGCAAAGCTTCTCCTGGATTGTCACAGAATCAGGGAATGGTTTGGGTTGGAGGGACTTTAAATCTCATTCCATTCCACCCCCTGCCACGGGCAGGGACACCTTCCACTATCCCAGATTGCTCTAATCCATCCAGCCTGGCCACAGACACTTCCAGGGATGGGGCCACAGCTTCCCTTCCCACCCCAACCATTCCAGCATTCTAGGATCCTCAACAATCTGACTCTTATTTTACAGCAAGAATAAGACTCCTGGTTTTGAGCTGTCTCCAGTTCCCTGTGAGCATTTCCCAGGATCAGTGAACATGGAGCAGACAGAAAACAAAGCCTCCCAACAACAAAGCCCGTTCTCCAGGTGTCTGGACAGAATCCAGAGCTGCAGTTGTTTCCCTGGTCCCTTCAGCAGTCCACGGCTGGAGTGGAACACAAGGAACAGAAGGATGAGGGGAACAGCAGGGCACCAACAGGAGCTGACAGAGGAGCAGAGGTGGCTGGAGCTGCAAACTGGCAAACTCCAGTGCACAAAGCCATGACTGCACAGGCCACAGCCAGGCTGAAAACGAGATCAGCAAAGCCATATGGAATCAGGGAACTGCTGAGACTGGAAAAACCCTCACAGGCCACCGAGTCCAACTGTCCCCAGCACTGCCAAGGCCAGTAGTGACCATGTCCCCAGATGTCATCTCCACCCAGCTACACACACAATCCAGAAATGCTGATCTGTTTATAAAAGAAGGCTCCCTCATCTCCAGGACTCATTTTGATTGTGGAACATCCAATAAATGAATTTTAAAAGTCCTTCTTGTCCTTTCCCACCTGGCTGAAGCCCTGTTTGTCACCAGCTGTCCCTTCCCACATCTCTGCCATTGGACACTCAGGCCCAGAGCTCTCCCCAGCCAGTTTCAAAGTCCACAAACCCTTTTCCCAGTGCTGCTCCCATCTCCTCCAGCTTTAAAAACTCGATTATTCCAATTTAGGAGCTCTGAGATGTGGGAGGAGAAGAACAAAGTGCAGGGCTGCTGATTGTAACTATTCAAAACAAAAAAGTCAGGAGCCCAATCTGTTGTGATGGTTCCAAACCCAGCCCATTGCATGGCTGAGTTTAATATAATTTACATATATGAGCAAATTAGCAGGCACAGCTTCTAAAAACTGCTCTGGAACATCCCAGCTCCAGCACAGAGAGCAAAGCTGAGACTGAAAGGACCCAGCAGTGCCCAGGAGCACCCAGGCACTGCTGGCTCCAGGCTCTCTGCCACCACACATCCCTCTGGGAAGTACCTACAGATCCAGGGGTGATCTTTGCTGACCACTGAATGACTCCAACAGGAATTCCTGAGGTTCCCTCACCATGGAACATTCCCCAAGGAACATCAGCACCCTGTCACTCCGGAATCCCTGGAAAGCAGCACACTGTGCAAACCCAGCCCAACCTCCACCCTCAGAGAGCCCAGGCTGCTGCTTTCCTCTTTCCAGGCACCTCAGGATAACGCTGGTCCCAGCAACAGGCTCAGCTCAGTTCCCTGGCACCAGACAACAGCACCTGAGCGCTTTGTGCTCCAGTTCCTTGCCTGAAACCTTATTCCCACATCCCATAAAAGCCAGAAGGAAGCGAGGAAAGTGGGAGAAAAACTCGAGAAAAGCTGGTGGAAGAAGCAGAACAGGAGCTTCTCTGGAACAAAATAAATGGGAACCAGATTCCTGCTGCTATTCCAACATCTGAGCATGGCTGGACCCTTTTAGGGGGTTTGAATGCCAAGATTTCAGAAACATTCCTGGAAATTTGTTACAGGGCTGAGAACTCTGAAGTATAAAGTCACGAAAAAGACAGAATCACATTTATTTGGGAACCACAAGCAGCAAATCACACGGAGATCCCAGGAGACAGAAGTGCAAAAAGGAAGGATGAAGCACATGGCCAGGGCATTTGGCTCCATCCCTGCTCCTCCTCCTTGGCAGGGTGAACAGGAACTCAGCAGAGAGGCTGGAAGAGCATCCCCTGAGAGCCCACCAGGGGCAACAGCCTGAGCAGCACAGAATCCCAGGATCACAGAGGATGGAAAAGATGCCAAGGTCACAGAGTCCAAGCTGTGACTGATCCCCACCTCAGCACCACATCAAAGCACTGAGTGCCACGTCCAGTCGTTCCTCGGACACCTCCAAGGACAGGGACTTCAAACCTCAAGCAGCAGCCCCTTCCAATGGCCTTACCACCCTTTCCAGCAAGAAATTCCTCTACAACAGCTGAGTGTCCAGGGAGGGCCCTTCCTGGTGGATACAACCACATTTCAGTGTTTGTCCCTATTTTCCATCTTAAGTTCTTGAGGATTCCACTGGAACTCTGGAAACCCCTGGGGGCATGGTAACCTTTAGTACTCAATGGCTTCAGCAACTCCTTTCCCACACCCCATGGAATGCTCCTTCCCAACTGGGAACAGCAGTGCTGGCTGTTACTGCTGGCACATGCAGAATCCAGAGCATTGGGCACATCCAAAGCTTCTCCACTACTTCCCAGACATGTTCCCAGAGACTGGCAGAAAGCAAAACCTCCCAAAATGGGCTCTTTCTGCAGCACTTTGTGAGCAAATGGCTCCCACAGCTGCAGATGTGGCCAATGATGCAGAACCATGGAATAGTTTGGGTGGGAAGGGGTTTTAGAGTTCATCCAGTCCCACCCCTCCATGAGCAGGACACCTTCCCCTACCCCAGGCTGCTCCAAGCTCCGTTCAGCCTGGTCTTGAATGCTCCCAAGGACAGGGCAGAGGGTGGAACTGGATGAGATTTAAGACTGCTGCCATTCCAAAGCAGGCTTTGATTCCATGACTGACCCTTTCAGGCTCCAAATGACTTTTGCCAAACTGCACAGCTCAGCCAAGGGAATGGAACTGTGGCTGATACAGCTGCTGTCACTGAAGTCCCCAGTGGAGATCACACCTTCCAGCAGGGCAGGACCACCCACCCAACCCAGCTGGGATTCAGGAATGCAGAAGGAAGTCGGGCACCAGCAGAGGAGTTGATGTGAGGGCATGAGGGCTGACAGTGACAGGGAATGCTCCAAAATGCCCCTACAGAGGTTTTACTCTTCCAAATGACACTGGGTTAGGTGCCTGGAACATTGTGCTCATTCCCAGGGGTGCAGGGAGCCTGAAGACTGCCAGGAGTCAGGAAGAAAGCACAGGAACAACACCCAAGGGATGTGGGAAGGTCCCAGCCCGAGAAATGAGGGGAACACTGAACTGGGAGCACAATCAAGCACTGACACAGTGCCACCCAATGTCCCAGACTGCCGAGATTGCTTTAGCAAGGCACCCACGCCTGGATCAGCCTCAACAGGTGATCCCAGAGCCAAAACTAACAACAAGGTACCACCCAGGAACCCAGAGAATCCCTGAGAATTCCATGCACATCCCCTGGGCCCTGCTCTGTCTCACAGCACAGCAGCCCAGGAAGGATGATCTGGTGCAAACATCACAGCAGCTGTTCTCCAAATCCTCTGGGTCAGAAGGAAGGAGGGAACAGAGTGGACTTCCACAGGTCCTCCCCAGCCTCCCGGGGAAATTCATCAGCTGCTCGGGGCTGGGAAAATGGAGCCCAGAAACACCAGAGCTGGTTTTTACATCTGACAGGCAGCCACACACCTGCCTTTGGGTGGTTCCCACTGCTCCTGGCATCATGGAATCACTGAGCTTGGAAATCACCTTCAATATCACCAGCTCCACCCTACCACCTGTCCCCAGCCCAGAGCCCTGAGTGTCACACCCAGGCCTTCCTCGGACACCTCCAGGGATGGCGACTCCAAACATCCCTGGGCAGCCCCTGCCAAGCCCTGAGCACCCTTTGCCCAAAGGAATTCCTCCTGAAGTCCAACCTGACCCTCTCCTGCACAGCTTGAGCCGTTTCCTCTTGTCCTACCACCCTGCGAGGGTGTGCCTGTCCACAGAGCTCCCCCACACCTGGGGACCCCTGTGCAGGTGTGTCCAGAGACATTCCCCACACCTGGGGAGCCCTGTGCAGGTGTGTCCAGAGACATTCCCCACACCTGGGGATCCCTCACACCTGGGGATCCCTGTGCAGGTGTGTCCAGAGAGATTCCCCACACCTGGGGATCCCTCACACCTGGGGACCCCTGTGCAGGTGTGTCCAGAGAGATTCCCCACACCTGGGGACCCCTCACACCTGGGGACCCCTGTGCAGGTGTGTCCACAGACATTCCCCACACCTGGGGATCCCTCACACCTGGGGACCCCTGTGCAGGTGTGTCCAGAGAGATCCCCCACACCTGGGGACCCCTGTGCAGGTGTGTCCAGAGAGATCCCCCACACCTGGGGATCCCTGTGCAGGTGTGTCCAAGGGATCCCCCACACCTGGGGATCCCTGTGCAGGTGTGTCCAGAGAGATTCCCCACACCTGGGGACCCCTGTGCAGGTGTGTCCAGAGAGATCCCCCACACCTGGGGACCCCTGTGCAGGTGTGTCCAGAGAGATCCCCCACACCTGGGGATCCCTCACACCTGGGGACCCCTGTGCAGGTGTGTCCAGGGACATTCCCCACACCTGGGGATCCCTGTGCAGGTGTGTCCACAGGACAAATGGGAATTCTTAGGCCAGCTGTTTACTTCCCATCCCCTCTGGAATCACAGGTAGCCTCACAAAGCAAGACCTGCCCCTTCCCTTCCCAGCATTAACCTGGGAAACTCTCCGATGGATTAAGGAAAGATGAGGCAGGAAACAAAGCCAGAGTTATTTTTATTTACTCCCAAATGGGAGGACCAACACCTGCAAATTCACAAAAGAAATTCCAGGGTACTCGATTCCTTCTGGGATCAGCAGCAGCCCTTTAGAGCCGAGCTACTCTGGAATCAGAGCTATTCCTCAGAGAAATCCCACACTTTCCATGAAAACGACGATGGGGAAACAAGAAGCAAACGCAACAATAAATTCCTGCTGCGCCAGTGTGACTGCAGCTCCAGCCCAGAATTCCATGAGATGTGGGGATCCACGAGAGGAGCCCACGAGTCCCCGGCTATTCCCGATTTCCATTTCACACAATTCCCAGCGAGCCAAGAACGGCCCATTCCCTGCTCTGCTCACGCTCCAGCCCCAGGAAATTCCCTGTTCGCTCACAGCCGCAGCCAGGAAAGCTCTAAAAATGTCCCAGAGCCCACAAAGAACTCCCATAAACGCAATGCAGGCGCGTTTAGGAACGGGAGCGCAGGAAGGAGCTTTTAAACCAATGGATTTAGAAGCGCCGGCCCAAGCACAGCCAGCTGTGCGGTCCCTGGCAGCGGGACGGGCGGGAGCTGAGACCCGGCGGGCTCGGAGCTCAGGACCGAGCGGGGGGAGACCGATTCCTTCCCCAGAGGGAGGAGGCCGGGACGGGAGCCCAGAAACGGAGGAGAACCGGCGAGAAGCGGCGCCGTCCCCTCAGAGCCGCCACCCCACCCCGCGGGCCCGGGCGGACCCCCTTGGCGGCAACCGCTGTCTCCCGCCCCGCGAGGAGCCGGCCCGGCCCGGTCCCGCCGCCCATCGCCCCCTCACCAGCGCCATCGTCGTTGTCGCCGCCATCTTGTCCTTCCCGTCTACAGCACGCGGCTCTCGCGAGAGCTCCGCGGCGCGCGCGCGGGAAACAGGGGGTGGGAGGCCCTCACGAGAAAAAGTATCGCGAGAACTCGGGGGGTGTCATGTGACCAGAGCGCTTGCCAAGATGGCGCCGGCCGGGTGCTGTCAGTGCCGAAGGGGTGAGGTGTGGTATGGCGTGAGCCCGGGGACGGGGGGAAGCTGGGCTCCGGCTCGGCTGCTGCGACCCTCAGCGCCCCGGGGATGGTGCTGGGCCGGCAATGCCCGGCGCCTCGGGAAGGTCCAAAGTTCCGGTACCACGGGGACGTTTCTAGCTAAGAAAACGAGCTCAAACCGGCTGAAGTGCATGAAACCGCGGTAAAACCAGCTAAAACGGAATAAAACGTGCTAAATACGATTAGTACCGGGTGATCCTTGGCCACAGGCGGGGGGAAGAGCCGCGGAAAGCCCGCGATACCGGCCGTGGGCAGCGGGAGGTGCTGGAAATGTCACGGGAGGGACCGGGCCTGTCTGCTGGGAACCGCAGGGAAATGTCCCTGCCCCCACTCCGCTGTCCTTGTGTCCATTCCTCTGTCCCCACTCCGCTGTCCCTGTCCCCTTTCCCCTGTCCCTGTGTCCATTCCGCTGTCCCTGTCCCCACTCCGCTGTCCCTGTCCCCATTCCCCTGTCCCTGTCCCCACTCCCCTGTCCCCTTTCCCTTTCCCCTGTCCCTGTCCCCATTCCGCTGTCCCTGTCCCCTTTCCTCTGTCCCTTCTCTCGCTGCCGTTCGAGGGTCCCCGGTCCCTGGTGTCCAAATTTCAGCGCGGAGCCAAGGCCACACCCCGGCAGCGGGAACGGAGCCGGGCTGGGAGAGCTGGGAACGTTCATTGGAAATGGAAACATCCCTGGGGTGCCTCAGAGCCCCTGCCAGGGCCCAAACAGGCTCCAGGAGAGCTGGGAACGTTCATTGGAAATGGAAACATCCCGGGAGCACCACAGATCCTCACCAGGGCCTGAACGGGCTCCAGGAGAACTGGGAGGGACAGAACAAGGGGGAATGGCTGCCAGAGGCCAGGGATAATTGGGATATTGGGAGGAAACCCTTCCCTGGCAGGGTGGGCAGGCCCTGGCACAGCTGCCCAGAGCAGCTGGGGCTGCCCCTGGATCCCTGGAAATGATCCAGACCGGGTTTGGAGCAGCCTGGTCCCGTGAAGGGCGTCCCTGCCGTGGCACTGGGAGATGTTGAAGGTCCCTTCCCACCCAGCCGTGCTGGGGTTCTGCATCCCTGTGCCCAGGGATGGAAGTGCAGCTCTGGGGTGGCCCCAGATGTCCCCAGTTGTCCCTCCCCAGGTGTGAGCTCTGCCCCAGGGAGCAGCAGCCTCACAGGACACGGCTGCTGTCACAGCCAGCACGGCTGGGGCAGAACAGACACCAGGATCTCCAATTCCCACCATGGAATATTGACAGGAGTCAGGAAAAGCTCCAAGGAGTTCACAGAGCCCCCAGGTTTTATAAAGGATTTTGGGAGTTTGGGCCTCTGGTGTTCACCAAGGGCAGGGAATTCCAGGGTCAGAGCAGCTGTGTGAGATCCTGTAAAATCCATGGATTTGTGGGAGGGCTGCACTGAGGGAGTGCCAGGGAGGGGCTGGGATGTGCTGGGATGTCTGGGGCAGGTGTGCTCCGGAGGGATTGGGAATCTGCAGCTCTGAGGTGTCCCCTGAATCCCTCCTTACACCGGAGCAAGGAATCACGAGCAGTTTGTGCAGAGCCCTGCAGTGGGACCGGCTGCTTTATTGATGTGTCAGCTTGGAACATTGGCACAGCTGGGGATGCAGCAGCACACGCTGGGGATGCAGCAGCACACGCTGGGGATGCAGCAGCACAGCTGGGGATGCAGCAGCACAGGCTGGGGATGCAGCAGCACAGGCTGGGGATGCAGCAGCACTGCTGGGGATGCAGCAGCACTGCTGGGGATGCAGCACAGCTGGGGATGCAGCCTGGGCCAGGAATGCAGCCTGGGCCAGGAATGCAGCCCGAGCTGGCTGAGTGTGGATAAAATCCTGCTGGGATGCAGCAGCTGGAGCGACGCCATGAGGCACGAGCAGTGCAGGGCAGGTGGTAGCACACAGAGCTCCAGCAGGGACTGGAACATCAGCATGAAGCAGGAGGCCAGAGGCAGCTTCCCACAGCACAGCAGGAGCAGCAGCAGCACAGCAGGAGCAGCAGCAGCACAGCAGCAGCAGCAGCAGCAGCAGCAGCATGGAGCACCAGCCTGGTGCAGATCACCAGGACGGCACAGAGCTGGATTTCCCCAGTGCAGCCTGAGCAGCAGCAGCACAGAGCAGGATGCCAGAGCTGCATTCCCACAGCGCAGCAGCAGCAGCAGCACAGAGCAGGATGCCAGAGCTGCATTCCCATAGCACAGCAGCAGCAGCAGCACAGAGCAGGATGCCAGAGCTGCATTCCCATAGCACAGCAGCAGCAGCAGCACAGAGCAGGATGCCAGAGCTGCATTCCCACAGCGCAGCAGCAGCAGCAGCACAGAGCAGGATGCCAGAGCTGCATTCCCACAGCACAGCAGCAGCACAGAGCAGGATGACAGAGCCAGTTTTCCCCAGCACACCAGAAGCAGCAGGAGCAGCACTGGCACAGAACACCAGCACTGAGCAGCACGGAGCAGGATGCCAGAGGCAGCTTCCCACGGCACAGCGGGAGCAGCAGCAGCACAGAACACCAGCAGGATGCCAGAGACAGATGTGCCTGCCCAGCAGGAGCAGAACCAGCACAGAACACCAGCAGGAGCAGCACCAGCACAGAACACCAGCAGGATGCCAGAGGCAGATCTGCCTGCCCAGCAGGAGCAGCACTGGCACGGAGCAGTGGCAAGGAACAGCAGCGTGGTGCAGATCACCAGGACAGCACCAGAACCCGATTCCCCCAGCAGAGTCTGAGCAGCAGGAGCAGCACCAGCGCAGCAGGAGCAGCACCAGCGCAGCAGGAGCAGCACCAGCACAGAGCAGGATGCCAGAGGGGTTTTCCCTGGCACAGCAGGAGCAGCACAGCACAGAGCACTGGCACAGCACAGGGCAGGAGCCAGAGCCGGATTCCTCTGGCACAGCGGGAGCAGCACCAGCACAGAGAACAGGCACAGAACACTGGCGTGGTGCAGATCACCAGCACAGAGCCAGAGCTGAATTCCCCCAGCACAGCAGGAGCAGCACCAGCACAGCACAGAGCAGGATATCAGAGCCAGTTTTCCCTGGCACAGCACAGAGCAGGATATCAGAGCCAGTTTTCCCTGGCGTGGTAGGAGCAGCAGGAGGAGAACTGGCACAAACCCTGGCAGCACAGAGCAGGATATCAGAGCCAGTCTCCTATGGCACAGCAGGAGCAGCACCAGCACAGCACAGAGCAGGATGCCAAAGGCAGTTTTCCCTGGCACAGTGAAGCAGCACAGAACAGGATATCAGAGCCAGTTTTCCCTAGCACAGTGGAGCAGCAGGAGCAGCACTGGCACAGCACAGAGCAGGATATCAGAGCCAGTTTCCCCTGGCACAGCACAGAGCAGGATATCAGAGCCAGTTTTCCCTAGCACAGTGGAGCAGCAGGAGCAGCACTGGCACAGCACAGAGCAGGATATCAGAGCCAGTTTTCCCTGGCACAGCACAGAGCAGGATATCAGAGCCAGTTTCCCCTGGCACAGCACAGAGCAGGATATCAGAGCCAGTTTTCCCTGGCACAGTGAGAGCAGCCCCGCACGGCTCTTGGACAGAGACAATTCCTGTTTGCACTTTTCTCCACCTCAACGAAGTGTCCCTGGCAAAGGGCAGCACTGGGCTGGTGGTGGTGGCAATTCTCCCATCTCCAGGCTGGGACTGACACTCCAGTCAGCGCAGGAGGAATGGGAGGAAGAGGCACCAGGGCTTTCTCTTGAAGATGCTGAGAGATTTTGGAAGGCTGTAGGAGGAACTGGGAAATGAGAAGGATTCTGTGGAGCATCAATGAGATTCCTGCTGATCCATGTGTGGATCCAGGTGGTGGGTCATGATTTCTGGAATTTCTTCTCAAGACATATCATGTCCAGCTCACACAGTCCCAGCTCATCGTGAGGATTCTGAGCACAGGCAGCACAGTGGAGACATTAAACCTGGAGAAATTCAGGATGGAGAGTGGAATGTGGCAGATGGGAAGCTACACCGGGGCTCTCCAAGCCTGCTCCTCCCCTCCCCTCCCCTCAGCAAGGACCATTCCAGATGGCAAAGAGGAAAAAAATAGCTTTGGGACCCGCAGCGAGAAAAGCCGATCGTTCCCAGAGGGAAACGGATCCTGTTGGGGTTCCTGCAGCAGCTCCACAAACCCCACTGGGAAGGGGCTGCTGGGGGTTGCTGCCCACTCCCCCACACCTCCCACTGGAAGCAGGCACCAGAACTCGAGTCCCAACGTCCCGGGATGCAATTCCTGGTGTTTGCAGAGTCCTCCATCAGCTGTTGCCTTCCCAGAGCACGGATTGGGCAAATCCCCGTGGGCCCAAGGCCCGGCCAGCTGAGTCCTGCTGCAGTCTGGTGGGTCAGGAGCCCTTTGGGATCCTCCAGTCCGGCACCTCGATCCCCTGGGAACGGGGGCTGCGGTGGGTCCCCAGCTCACAGGGCTTGGGAGCGGTGCTTGTGGAAGGCACTCTCCAGGAACGTGGCCAGCTTTTCACAGTCGTCCTGAAATGCAGACATGCCAACAGCTCCCTTTGCTGGGCTGGCCCAGACACCTCCAGCCTCCCTCAGTCCCAGTCCCGAGCCCT
This sequence comes from Cyanistes caeruleus, assembly GCF_971803275.1. Taxonomy (NCBI): domain Eukaryota; kingdom Metazoa; phylum Chordata; class Aves; order Passeriformes; family Paridae; genus Cyanistes; species Cyanistes caeruleus. The sequence goes on from NC_141701.1 coordinate 264,362, forward strand.
TCCTGTGCTGGCCTGCCCCAGTCCTGCTGCAGGGTTGGGCTCCCCTGGTACAGGACTTGGAGGGGCTGGAGCGTGTCCAGGGGAGGGAATGGAGCTGGGGAAGGGGCTGGAGAATTCCTGAGGGAGCTGGGAAGGGGCTGGAGAATTCCTGAGGGAGCTGGGAAGGGGCTGGAGAATTGCTGAGGGAGCTGGGAAGGGGCTGGAGAATTGCTGAGGGAGCTGGGAAGGGGCTCAGCCTGAAGCAAAGGAGGCTCAGAGGGAATTTCTGGCTCTGCACAAGTCCCTGGCAGGAGGGGACAGCCAGGGGGATCAGGCTCTGCTCCCAGGGAACAGGGACAGGAGGAGAGGGAACGGCCTCAGGCTGGGCCAGGGCAGGTTTAGGAGGGATATTTGGAAAATTCCTCCTGGAAAGGGCTGCCCAGCCCTGGCCCAGCTGCCCTGGCAGTGGTGGAGTCCCCATCCCTGGAAGAGCTCAATAAACACGTGGATGTGGCACCTGGGGATGTCACAGGGTGACCTCCCATGTTTGCTCACAGGCTGGACTCAATAAGGTCTTTTCCCAAATTAATTATTCTGTGATTCCTTAAGTAAGGAACCAGCCTCCTCCCCTGGGTGCTCTCCTGGTTCTCCCACTCAGAATTATTTAAGGTGCAGCTAATTAAAGTGTGCCACGAGGGGCAGCTCCCCTCGGAACAGCTCCTGCAGCAGAGTCCGGAGGGAACAGAGATCCACGCCCTGCCTGTGAGGAGCTCCAGGGGCTCCAGACTCAGCCACAGCAGGGACTCACCTCGTGGATGAATCCGTAATGCACCAGCTCCGTGGCCAAATCCTTGGAGTTATCAGCTGCAGAGACAAGGAGCAGGAGAACGTGAACATGGAGACAGCTCAGGGAGCTCCTGTACCTGGGAGAGTTGGGAAAATGGGGCAGGGAGGTGGAACAAGGTTCCCAAAGCTCCCAGAACACAGCTCTGGACAATGTGCACTTGGAAAGGCTTTGTTTGGTGTTGTAATGCAGTTAGGAAAAATGATATGAGCCAAAGACTGTACCCCCAAAAATGTAGACTTGTAAGTTCTTTCTCTTATCTTCTTCTCCCCATTTCCCCTTATTGGTTGTGTGAATCCCCCACACCCCTTCCCCTGTCCTCAAAAAGGGGTGCTTATTGATGCCTCTTCCTCTTTCCCTCCTGCAACTTCACCCCAAAGGATTCCAAGAAATAAAACTGTGACTGCCATCTCAGCAAAGGGGAAGAGCCTCGTTTTTAGGGTCTCCTTTGGCAGCTGTTCTGCCTCCCTGGCCGCTGCGGGGTGCACAGGGACAACAGAGGGGCAGGGGACAAAGTAACAACAGCAGCTTGGCTCAGCAGGGAACGCCCCAGGACAGCGCCTGTGGCAGAGCCCGCGAGGGGCTGGGGAAGGAGCAGCCCCCAGGCACCATTCCCAGCTTTCTGAGGGAATCCTGGCTGTGAGGGAGCCCTGGGGCTGCGTGGCCTACAGGGGCTCCTGATATTCTGGAAAGGAGCTGGAGCTGCACCTTTCCCAGGCCCCTCCAAGAAGGATCCACCTTTCCTCTGGAAAAGTGCTGGGAATGAGGCTGGAGCTCCACTGGGACCACGGGAACTGCCCACTGTGGGTCCTGCTGGGAATGCAGCTCTGGAATGACCGCTGGATCACTGCCTGCCAACTGCACCCTATGGGCAGTGTGGTGCACACCAGCACAGGGCCCAGCTGGGCAAGGGCTGGGACAAAAAGGGAAAAGGAGAGAGAATGGGGAAAGGGAAAAGGGAAAAGAAAAAAGAATGGGAAAAAGGAAAAGGAAAAAGAATGGGGAAAGGGAAAAGAATGGGAAAAGGGAAAAGGAGAAAGAATGGGAAAAGGAGAAAGAATGGGAAAAGGGAAAAGAATGGGAAAAGGAAAAAGAGGGAAGGAAAGGAAATGAAGGGAAAGGAAAGGAAAAAGGAGGAGGAGAGGGAAAGAAGAAAAGGGAAAGGTAGGGGAGCTGGCTGGGAAGCTGGCACATTCTGTGTCCAACAGAGCCTCATCCCGACAGGGCCACAGGATTCCCCAGCATCCACACCCAGCATTCCCTGTGGGAACATACTGGGCAGCAGGTCATAGCTGAGCTGGCGGTGCAGTTTGTCCTCCAGGATGAGCAGGAGCGTGAGCTGTGGAGACAGGAGAGAGTCTGCTCATCCCAACCCCTCCAAAGGCACCGGCAGGTGCTGGGCAGGGAAGGGGGAGCTCTGGGGCAGGGCAGGGATGGGGGAGCTCTGGGGCAGTGCAGGGATAGGGGAGCTCTGGGGCAGTGCTGGGATGGGGGAGCTCTGGGGCAGTGCTGGGATGGGGGAGCTCTGGGGCTCTGCTGGGATAGGGGAGCTCTGGGGCAGTGCAGGGATGGGGGAGCTCTGGGGCAGGGCAGGGATAGGGGAGCTCTGGGGCAGTGCAGGGAAGGGGGAGCTCTGGGGCAGGGCAGGGATGGGGGAGCTCTGGGGCAGTGCAGGGATGGGGGAGCTCTGGGGCAGGGCAGGGATGGGGGAGCTCTGGGGCTCTGCTGGGATAGGGGAGCTCTGGGGCAGGGCAGGGATGGGGGAGCTCTGGGGCAGTGATGGGATAGGGGAGCTCTGGGGCTCTGCTGGGATAGGGGAGCTCTGGGGCAGTGCAGGGATAGAGGAGCTCTGGGGCTCTGCTGGGATAGGGGAGCTCTGGGGCAGGGCAGGGATGGGGGAGCTCTGGGGCAGGGCAGGGATGGGGGAGCTCTGGGGCAGGGCAGGGATGGGGGAGCTCTGGGGCAGGGCAGGGATAGGGGAGCTCTGGGGCAGTGCAGGGAAGGGGGAGCTCTGGGGCAGGGCAGGGATGGGGGAGCTCTGGGGCAGTGATGGGATAGGGGAGCTCTGGGGCTCTGCTGGGATAGGGGAGCTCTGGGGCAGTGCAGGGATGGGGGAGCTCTGGGGCAGGGCAGGGATAGGGGAGCTCTGGGGCAGGGCAGGGATGGGGGAGCTCTGGGGATGGGGGAGCTCTGGGGCAGTGCAGGGATAGGGGAGCTCTGGGGCAGTGCAGGGATGGGGGAGCTCTGGGGCAGTGCAGGGATGGGGGAGCTCTGGGGCAGGGCAGGGATGGGGGAGCTCTGGGGCAGGGCAGGGATGGGGGAGCTCTGGGGCAGGGCAGGGATAGGGGAGCTCTGGGGCAGGGCAGGGATGGGGGAGCTCTGGGGCAGGGCAGGGATGGGGGAGCTCTGGGGCAGTGATGGGATAGGGGAGCTCTGGGGCTCTGCTGGGATAGGGGAGCTCTGGGGCAGTGCAGGGATGGGGGAGCTCTGGGGCAGTGCTGGTGCCCTGGAGCAATTCCAGGTCCCTGTAAGTTCTGGGCCAGAAAAAACAGGAGTCCAAGAGTGTCTGGAAACACCAGGGACATCCAGAGACTCCAGATGTGTGTCCCACAGGCCAGGGGAGTTTGTGACTTTTTGGGAATTCTCTCACTGTACAGGACAGGACAGTGAGAGAATTCTGTACAGGACAGGAGTGAGTTCTTTGGGTACCATGGAAACGGGCTGAGGCCTTTCCCAGTCTGACTTCCCGGTATCATTTCCTGCTGTGATACCCCAGGCAGATTTCCCTTGGCCATTTTCCTGTCAGATTTCCTGGTGTGATTTCCCAGTCCCATTTCCCAGTGGATGTGCAGGGAGCAGGTCTCTCCCAGCGCCGGGAGCGGGTTGGGATCCAGGTACTCACGTGCCACTGGCTCTTGTCCTCGTTCAGCTCCATGTTGCACTGCATCTGCACCACCTGGAAAAGCCCAACTCGGCATCAGCCTGGACACGGCCCCTCTGGGCTTTGGAATTCCTCCTGACAGCCCGTGATTCCTCTCCCAGCTCTCACCTGGGCCAACAGGAGAGGTGTCCCTGCAGCAGGGATGGAGACTGCAGGAGCTGTCCCCACCTGGAGCTGGCCTTACCTTTCTGGTCTCCACATCAAAGGGCTCTGGGGTGGGAGTCTTGGCTTTCTGAGGATCCTCCTGGGGCTGGGAGAGGGCGCGGGGGAGGGCGTGGGGTCTGGAGACAGCGAAGTTCATCAGGGGGTAAATCCCATTCCTGGCACAGACACGGAGGGAGGACAAAGAGCTGATTCCAGCCCCTGGGCCCAGCAGAGCTGGCTCTGGAAGGAGCAGGGATGGGCTCCGAGCACAGCTGGGGACAGCACCGAGCACAGCTGGGGACAGCTCCGAGCACAGCTGGGGACAGCTCTGAGCACAGCTGGGGACAGCTCTGAGCACAGCTGGAGGCAGCACCGAGCACAGCTGGGGACAGCTCTGAGCACAGCTGGGGACAGCTCCGAGCACAGCTGGGGACAGCTCCGTGCACAGCTGGGGACAGCTCTGAGCACAGCTGGGGACAGCACCGAGCACAGCTGGGGACAGCTCTGAGCACAGCTGGGGACAGCTCTGAGCACAGCTGGGGACAGCTCTGAGCACAGCTGGGGACAGCACCGAGCACAGCTGGGGACAGCTCTGAGCACAGCTGGGGACAGCTCTGAGCACAGCTGGGGACAGCTCTGAGCACAGCTGGGGACAGCACCGAGCACAGCTGGGGACAGCTCTGAGCACAGCTGGAGGCAGCATCGAGCACAGCTGGGGACAGCTCTGAGCACAGCTGGGGACAGCTCCGAGCACAGCTGGGGACAGCACCGACACTCCGCGTGCTCCCGGGGAGCCCAGGCAGAGCTGGGAGCTCCAACACACCTGACGTCCTCCAGGAACTTGTCGAGCTCAAGGAAGGAAACCTCCGAGTACCTGGGCAGGGAACAGGATGGGAGGGTTCAGGGAGTGAAGGGCTGCTTCCCACGGCACTGGGATCTCCAGGCTGGATCCTATGGAATCTCCCCCATCCTCACCTCCACTGCGCCCCAGGCCGACCCTCCCTGCGGATCTCGGCCATCACCATGTTCAGGTCCAGCTCCTTGATTTTCTCCTCCACCACGTTCTCTGGCATCAGATCTGGGGCAGAGGCACAGGGGGGGTGTGGGTCCTGCAGCCCCTGCTCCAGGGCGGGGCTGGGAGTCCCTGCCTCCCTGCCCAGGCTCTGCACATGGAATCACTGGGTGTTTTGTGTGGGAGGGACCTTAAATCCCATCCAGTCCCACCCCCTGCCAGGGGCAGGGACACCTTCCCCTATCCCAGGTTGCTCCAAACCCCATCCAATTTGGCCTGGAACACTGCCAGGGATGGGGCAGCCACAGCTTCTCTGGGCACCCTGTGCCAGGGCCTCACCACCCTCACAGCCAGGAATTCCTTCCCCAAATCCCTCTAACCCTGTCCTCTGGCAGGGGGAAACCATTGCCCCTTGCCTTGTCACTGTATCCCTAGTGCAAAGAGCTCTGCAGCTCCTCTGGAGCCCCTTCAGGCACTGCAAGGGGCTCTAAGGTCTGCTTGGACCCTTCTCCGCTCCAGGGTGAACATTCCCAGCTCTCCCAGCCTGGCTCCTTGGGAGAAGATGAGTTTGGGGGTCCGGGTGGTCCCAGGCACTCACACTGGTGGTTGATGAAGCAATGGGCTGCCAGCAGCTTCAGGGAATGCACCTCGAAGAGCACCCGGTGGAAGAGGAGGTTGTTGGCGGTCGGGCGCTTGTCCGGGTTCAGGGTCAGGCAGGACAGGATGAACTCCTGGGATCAGAGCAGGGGCACGAGCTGGAGCAGAGCAGGACAATCCCCTGCTGCTCTCACAGGAGCATTTCACACAGCCACAGAATCATGGAATCACTGAGGCTGAAAGGAGCTCCCAGAGTCCACCCTGTGCCCGATCCCCACCTTGTCACCAGCCCAAAGCACTCAGTGTCCGAGTCACTCCTTGGGCAGCTCCGGGGATGGGCACTCCAAACCTCCCTGGGCACTTCCAATCCCTGACTGCCCTTTCCAGGAACAAATTCCTGCTGATGTCCAGCCTGAGTCTCCCTGGCCCAGCCCGAGGCCATTCCCTCTCCTCCTGTCCCTGTCCTGTCCTGGCAGAGCCAGAAATTCCCCCTGAGCCTCCTCTGCTCCAGGCTGAGCCCTTCCCAGCTCCCCCAGCTGCTCCAGACCTTTCCCCAGCTGCATTTCCTTCCCTGGACACATTCCAGCACCTCACATGTCCTTACCTGGGGACCTCAAAGCTGCCCCAGGGCTGGCGGTGTCGCAGCAGTGCCAGCACAGGGCTCGCTGCCCTAGGCCTGGGCTCGCTGTTTTTGATACAATTTCCCAGGACACAGATCCAAGGGCTCTTTCTGCAGCAGGAGCCCCAGGACAGGGAGCTGCAGCAGAATTCCGGTGGGCAGAGAGGGAAGGGGGTCCCCACTGGCCCCATCCCAGGTGTGAGCCCAGCAAAGGCTGCAGGAGAAGGGGCAGAACCAGGATCAGCCCCGAGAGCAGGAATGTGGTGCTGGGAGTGGGGAAGGGGCAGGATGAGCAGCAGAATCCAAGGGATCTGCCTGTTCCTGCTCCCTGAGAGCAGAGGAGCCAGATCTGCCACTGCTCCTCCAGCCCCTGCCCTGCTGCTGACAGGGGATGGGCCAGGATATCTGGGATCTATCCAAAAATGATCCCAGGGGTGCCAGGTGGGCTCCCCCAGACTGGGACCCTCAGAACCACCTGCCCCAGAGACCCTCGGGCGTGACTCCAAGCACTCCTGGATGCTCCAGAGGAGACTCCCTGGTTCTCCTGAGACATGGGAACTGTGGGATCTGAGGGCAGGATTTACTGTGGGATGCCTCGAGAAACTCTGTGATCAAACAAGAGAATCTGGGGAATGTACAAACTCATCATGGGATGTTTTGGAGACTGCCACAGGAAGAGGAAGAGGAAGGGGGGGGTGAGTGGCTCAGGGTGGATGGAGGGGGATCAAAGGTTCCAGCTGCTCCTCTGGCTGAGCCCAAATCCCAACTGCTCTCCAGACTGTCCTGTCTCCTTATAAAACCTCGTTCCCAAGTATTTATGGGGAAGCTTCTTCTCTGTTCCCTGGATCCACCTGGGCCCCAGGCAACATGGAGCTGGGGCAGCTGAGGAGTGAGATGGAGCTTGGGAAGGGGGCACAGGTACCCAGGACACCACAGGTGTGAGGGACAACGAGGAGACCCGTGGCACAGGGCCAGACCCCTTCTGCACCTCCTGGGAACTGGCAGGATGGGATTTACACCCAGGAGGGATGCAGGACAGGGATTTACTCCCAGGAGGGATGCAGGACAGGGATTTACACCCAGGAGGGATGCAGGATGGGATTTACACCCAGGAGGGATGCAGGACAGGGATTTACACCCAGGAGGGATGCAGGGTGGGATTTACACCCAGGAGGGATGCAGGGTGGGATTTACACCCAGGAGGGATGCAGGACAGGGATTTACACCCAGGAGGGATGAGGGATGGGATTTACACCCAGGAGGGATGCAGGGTGGGATTTACACCCAGGAGGGATGCAGGACAGGGATTTACACCCAGGAGGGATGTAGGGTGGGATTTACACCCAGGAGGGATGCAGGACAGGGATTTACACCCAGGAGGGATGAGGGATGGGATTTACACCCAGGAGGGATGCAGGATGGGATTTACACCCAGGAGGGATGCAGGACAGGGATTTACACCCAGGAGGGATGAGGGACGGGATTTACAACCAGGAGGGATGCAGGACAGGGATTTACACCCAGGAGGGATGCAGGACAGGGATTTACACCCAGGAGGGATGCAGGACAGGGATTTACACCCAGGAGGGATGCAGGACAGGGATTTACTCCCAGCAGGCTCCTCCAGCTACACTCACCCGCATGTTGGGATCATCCAGGGAATGCCGGGCCCGTGCGATGGCCTCCTCCGAGACCCGCGTGTCCCCGTTGGTCTGGATCTCCAGCACGGCCATCTGGGAGGGGAAGCACGGCCAGTCCATGGGGGCTTCACTAGGGACACCCCCGGACAGGGGACACCCCAGGACAGGGCAGGGACAAGGGACACCCCAGGACAGGGGACACCTCAGGACAGGGCGGGGACAAGGAACACCCCAGGACAGGGGACACCTCAGGACAGGGACACCCCCGGGCAGGGGACACCCCCAGACAGGGGACACCTCAGGACAAGGGATACCCCAGGACAGGGGCCACCCCCAGACAGGGGACACCCCCGGCCAGGGGACACCCCCGGCCAGGGGACACCTCTGGACAGGGGACACCTCAGGACAAGGGATACCCCAGGACAGGGACACCCCCGGACAGGGGCCACCCCCAGACAGGGGACACCCCAGGACAGGGGACGCCTCAGGACAGGGACACCCCCGGCCAGGGACACCCCCGGCCAGGGGACACCCCCGGACAGGGGCCACCCCCAGACAGGGGACAGCCCCAGACAGGGGACACCCCCGACCAGGGACACCCCCGGCCAGGGACACCCCAGGACAGGGACACCCCCGGCCAGGGGACAGGGTCCCACGATTCCCAGGGCTCCGCCCCGCTCCGCACCTCCAGCGCGCACATCCCAAAGGAGAAGATGTCCACGGCCGTCCCGTCCGCCTTCTCTGGAACAGGGAGCGGGACACGTCAGGACAGAGCCCCCCCTGGAGACCCCCACCCCGCACAGCCCCGTGTCCCCCCAGCCCCACTCACGGCCGTATTCCGGAGGGAAGAAGTGAAGGTTCCGCAGCTCCTCCCGCTCGATCCTGATGGGGCTGCGGAGATCGTCCGGGAGCGCTGGGGAGACATGGGAGAGGGTCTGGGGGGGCTGAGGGGATGGGGGGTGAGAGTGCACCCACCCGGGGGGGGCTGAGGGGATGGGGGGTGAGAGTGTGCCCACCCGGGGGGGGCTGAGGGGTGAGGGGTGTGAGTGCACCCACCCGGGGGGGGTGTGAGTGCGTCCATCTATGGGGGGATAAGGGATGGGGGATCTGAGTGTGCCCATCTGTGGGGGTGAGGGATGGGGGAGGATCCTCATGTGTGTGCCCCTGCCCACCCCCAGCCACCTCCCATCCCAGGAGACCCCTCTGCTCCCACCCAGGAGCAGCAATTCCTGAAGGGATGAAGGTGCTGCCTCCCCACAGAGCCCAGGATCCTCCCCTGGGGTGCCCCTCTGGGGGGCTCAGGGCTCGCAGGGGGGTCCCCAGGGCAGGGGTCACTCACCGTTGGCAAACACCCGGTGCCAAACTGCCAGGCAGCGCCGGACGGAGCCGCGGGTTTGGGAAGGCAGGAGAGAGCAAGAAGAACGAGTAACACCAAGGTTGGCACCCCAAAAAGGGACCCCACAGTTCTCGGGGTCCTGCCTGGCTCAGACCCGCCACACACCCCATAGGACCCCTGCCCCCTTCCTCCTGCCAACCCCCTTGGACCCCCCAGGTCCCCTTGGATTCCTTAGATCCCTCTGGCCCACTTGGACTGTCTTGAACCCCTTGGACCCCCCAAACCCCCTTGGACCCCCTGTGACCTCCTCAGAGCCCTCAGATCCCTCTGGATCCCTCAGACCCCTGTGGACCCCTCAGGTCACTGAGACCCCCTTGAACCCCTCTGGCCCCCTCAGACCCCTCTGGATCCCTCAGACCCCCTTGAACCTCTCTGGCCCCCTCAGACCCCCCAGGCCCCCCCGGACCCCTGGGGTGGGGCCGGCGCTGCCCCACCGGAGCCGATCTTGATGAGCCCGTTGTGCTGGATGAAGATGGTGTCGCTGGTGAGGTTGCCGTGGATGATGGGGGGCTCACAGGAGTGCAGGAAGCTGGGGGGGCACAGAGGTGTCCTGAACACAGCCCTCACCCCTGGGGCCCCGCGGGGCAAGGCAGGGAGCCGGGGGAGCCTCACCTGAGAGCCGAGAGGATTTGGGTGCACCAGCGCTTCCAGGCCTAGGGCAGGGACAGAGCAGGGACACAACTGCAGCAGCCAGGACACGCTGGCACCCACGGCCAGGCCAGGGCTTCCCATCCCAGCCTTCTGTAGGACAAGGGACATCCCCTGTGCCCTGCCAAGGCTCAGGGTCCTTTAATGACATCCCCAGTGACAGGGACATCCCCTGTGCCCTGCCAAGGCTCAGGGTCCTTTAATGACATCCCCAGTGACAGGGACATCCCCTGTGCCCTGCCGAGGCTCAGGGTCCTTCCCTGCCATCCCCAGTGACAGGGACATCCCCTGTGCCCTGCCGAGGCTCAGGGTCCTTTAATGACATCCCCAGTGACAGGGACATCCCCTGTGCCCTGCCGAGGCTCAGGGTCCTTTAATGACATCCCCAGTGACAGGGACATCCCCTGTGCCCTGCCAAGGCTCAGGGACCTTTAATGACATCCCCAGCACTGGGGACATCCCCTGTGCCCTGCCGAGGCTCGGGGTCCTTCCCTGCCATCCCCAGTGACAAGGACATCCCCTGTGCCCTGCCGAGGCTCGGGGTCCTTTAATGACATCCCCAGTGACAGGGACATCCCCTGTGCCCTGCCGAGGCTCAGGGTCCTTTAATGACATCCCCAGCACTGGGGACATCCCCTGTGCCCTGCCGAGGCTCGGGGTCCTTCCCTGCCATCCCCAGTGACAGGGACATCCCGCAGGAATGTCCTCCAGGAACATCCCCCGGCTGGGGCTCTGGGGTGTGTCCCACACTGTCCCACAGTCCTGTCCCTGTCCCCTGTTCCAATGACTGCAGCAAATGGCTCAGGGCTGCAGGAGAGCTGGGAGGGACTCTGGAGGAGGGATGGAGTGGCTGCCAGAGGACAGGGATGGATGGGATATTGGGAAGAAACCCTTCCCTGGGAGGGTGGGGAAGTCCTGGCACAGGTTGCCCAGAGAAGCTGTGGCTGCCCCACCCCTGGCAGTGCCCAAGGCCGGGTTGGACAGGGCTTGGAGCAGCCTGGGATAGTGGAAGGTGGCCCTGCCCATGGTAGGGGTGGCTCTGGATCATCCCACAGGTCCCTCACAGCCCTGGGCAGTGGCTTTGCAGGTGATGCTGGTCCCTTGTCCCCAGGTGCCAGCCCTGGGCAGGGGCAGCACACCAAGAGTGGTGACACCTGGGGCAGTGCCACCCACTGCAGCCACTCCCACCTTGGGGCCAGTGGGATCCAGCTGGGGCTCTCCTGGGGTCCAGCAGGGTCCCCATGTGACCCTGGGAACAGCAACTCCCACCTGCTCTGCCCTGTAAGATCCCAGAGACCCTCCCTGGGATGGGGACACAGAGCCACCCGCTCCAGCTGGGACCCCTGTCGTGCTCCCAGGACTCACCCGGGCATTCATGGCCTTGTGGTTCTTCTTGGTTTTCTTCAGGAACTGCTTGAGGCTCCCTGAGGACACGTACTCTGTGATGAAGATGACCTGGCAGGGGACAGGGGGTCAGCTCCCCCCAGCCCAGCCCCTCATGGGGAAAGGAGGCTGAGGAGCAGAGCTGGGACCCCCTGGTGCCCCCTGGCCCCTACCCGTGCCTTTGAGTCCTTCACATCCAGCCAGTACTTGTGGAGCTTCACAATGTTGGGGTGATCCACCAGCACCAGCTGCTCAAACATGGTCTTGATCTTCTCCTGGGGGCACACAGAGCAGAGGTGAGGTCCTGGAATGGGCCAGGACAGGTGAGGTGGAAGGTCCTGGCATGCAGAAGGTGCTGGGATGTGGCAGGGCACCCCCAGAGCTGGGGGTGTCACAGGGACACTGGTCTGAGGTCCAAAGGACCTGCCTTTGAGGGAGAAGCCAAGGAGGACCCAGTGCCAGAGGGCAGGAGCCCATCCTGCCAGGCTGTACCCCACCCAGGAAGGTGTGGGGGGCTCTCAGGGTCTCACCTCGTGTGCTTTGAAGGCCTTCTTGTCGGTGAAGAGCAGCTCGTTCCACACCACCTCCACACCCTCCTCCGTGTCCATGGCCAGGAAGGTGCTCTGGATGCCGGGCATGTTCCCCTGGTTCACCTGGGGAAAGGGCAGGCTTGAGGGATTGCTGCACAGGCAACTCACCAAAAAAATCCATTTTCTTTTCTCTTTGGCACAGGAACATCCTGGCCTGATCAGCCAGGCCTTACTGGCCAACCTGGCTGGTTTATCCACAGAGCCACCTCCAACCATTTCTGGGAATGATGAGAGTTTCTGCCCACATGACCCCACGGCCTTGGGAGGTGCATTGTGGCTACAGCTTTGTTGCACAATCATCTCTGTGTCACTGGAGCAGCAGTGAAGGCTTCCAGAATGATTGACACTGACACTTCCCAGAGTAAAAGCACAGATAAATAAATAACAAATAATAAATAAACCAGCCTGAAACACGATTCCTGCCCAGGAAGAGCAGTCTCCATGCTCTTACAACACTCCCTGCCATGGCAACATGGCACTCTCTTACAAACAAAGCTTTTTTGGAAATAAGGTTCGTGGGGTGGCCACGGAAGAGGCTCTGGCTGGGACCTGGAGCGTGGAACAAATCTCCAGCTGGTGCCGGTCCTGTGGGAGCTCTGGGCCAGGAGGGAGCAGGAGAACCAGCCTGAGGGAGCAGGTCCTGAGCTGGCCCCTCTGCCTCTGGAGCCACCCACACCTACACTGTCCAGGGAAAATCAGAAGGTCTGGACAAACCAAAGCCACCACATCATCTCTGAACATCCTGAGGAGCCTGGGTGCAGTCCCAGGATCTGTCCAAGCACTTCCCATCCCCAGTGGCCACAGATCCCTATCCCAGGACCCCGTGTGGAACAGCTCCACAGGTGTCACCTCTGCAGGTGACATCCTGCATGGACCTTCCCGGTCTCCAGACCAGCCATGACCACCAGGACCCATCTCCAGCCCAGGCAAAACCTCCAAGGCACCTGGCTCAGACCCCCACCCCAGGACAGGGCTCTTGCCTCCCAGCAGTGGTGCCTGTTGCATCCTGACCCGCTGCATCCTGACCTGCTGCATCCTGACCCACTGCATCCTGACCCGCTGCATCCCAACCCACTGCCCACCCCAAAGCATCCCTGTGGGAGTGGCACTGCAGGCCCCCCTGCTCCTGCCCCTTCCTGTGGGGCTGGGGCACTCCAGGCCTGGGGCCGTGCCCCTGTCATGCCCTGTCAACCCGAGCAGGGGCACACTGCCCCCACTGCACCTGCCCCCATCCCATCTGCCCCCATCCCATCTGCCCCCATCCCATCTGCCAGAAGAAAAGGGGGATTTTTCTGCTGCTCCTGGGGCAGGTCTGTGGTGTGCTGATGCTGGGGTTGGGGCTCAGGGCTCATCCTGGCTGCCAGGGCTTGTCCTGATGCTGGAGCTAGTCCCACTGCTGGGGTTCATCTTGCTGTTCATCTCGGGGCTCATCCCACTGCTGGGGCCGGTCCCAGTGCTGGGTCTGGGGCTCATCCTGCTCCTGGGGCTGGTCCCTGCGGTGCTCGGGGCAGCCGTGGGTGCTCAGCACCCCCAGCTCATGAGCAGGGCACGCCCAGGCAGTTCTTGGCCCCATTCCTGCTGCAGCCACACAAAGCACCTCTGTTCCTTGTTCTGCCCGGCACAGGCTCCGCGTGCTCCGCACAAAGCCCAGCACGGACGGCGAGGGACTCGGCCACAGCCCTTCCAGAAATGACAGTGATCCCAGTGCACACACAGCCAGAGTGGGAATCACAGACTGCTTTGGGTTGGAGGGACCTTAAAGCCCATCTCGTCCTGCTGACACACAGGAGGAGCCCAGGGGGTCCCTCCCAGCTCCAAACTAGCTGCTTTCTGAGCCCCAGGGGCATCCCGGTGCTCAGGGCTCAGACACTGGATCTGCCGGGATCCAGGAGGCTCTGGAACGTGATGGGGAGGAACCTTCCCCGCTCCGTGCGGACAAGAACGTGCTCCGTCTTGTGCTGAGTGAGAACAAAGCTGATCCCCACCAGCTGCTCCCACTCTGAGCTCTGGCCTGGCCTCCATAAATAAATAAATGCGGCACTTTCCACACAGCCTGACTGGGACAAAAGGCAGTGGTGCAGGTCTCCATGGTTTACCCCTTGTGCTTTGTCCCCCATGGTTCATGCCTGGTGGTTTATCCCTTGTGGTTTATCCCCAGTGGTTTATGCCTGGCGGTTTATTCCTTGTGCTTTGTCCCCCGTGGTTTATCCTTCCTGGTTTTTCCTCAGTGGTTTATCCCTGGTGATTTATCCCCCGTGGTTTATCCTTCCTGGTTTTTCCTCAGTGGTTTATCCCTGGTGATTTATCCCCCGTGGTTTATCCTTCCTGGTTTTTCCTCAGTGGTTTATCTCTGGTGATTTATCCCCCATGGTTTATCCCTGGTGATTTATTCCCTGTGGTTTATCCCTGGTGATTTATTCCCTGTGGTTTATCCCTGGTGATTTATCCCCCATGGTTTATCCCTGGTGATTTATCTCCCGTGGTTTAACCCCCATGGTTTATCCCCCGTGGTTTATCCCCCGTGATTTATCACCCATGGTTTATCCCCCATGGTTTATCCCCTGGTGGTTTATCCCCCGTGGTTTATCCCCCATGGTTTATCCCCTGTGGTTTATCCCCCGTGGTTTATCCCCCATGGTTTATCCCCCGTGGTTTATCCCCCGTGTTTTTTCCCCCGTGGTTTATCCCCCGTGGTTTATCCCCTGTGGTTTATCCCTGGTGGTTTATCCCCCATGGTTTATGCCCCGTGGTTTATCCCCTGTGGTTTATCCCCCATGGTTTATCCCCCGTGGTTTATCCCCCATGGTTTATCCCCCGTGGTTTATCCCCCGTGTTTTTTCCCCCGTGGTTTATCCCCCATGGTTTATCCCCCGTGGTTTATCCCCCGTGGTTTATCCCCCATGGTTTATCCCCTGTGGTTTATCCCCTGTGGTTTATCCCCCATGGTTTATCCCTGGTGGTTTATCCCCCATGGTTTATCCCCCGTGGTTTATCCCTGGTGGTTTATCCCCCGTGGTTTATCCCCTGTGGTTTATCCCCTGTGGTTTATCCCTGGTGGTTTATCCCCCATGGTTTATCCCCCGTGGTTTATCCCTGGTGGTTTATCCCCCATGGTTTATCCCCTGTGGTTTATCCCCTGTGGTTTATCCCCGGTGGTTTATCCCCCGTGGTTTATCCCCCGTGGTTTATCCTCGCTGCTCAGTGAGCACCACTCAGCTCCGGCGCCGCTCCAGCGCTGGCCAGGCCGGGAGCGCCTCGGCTGCCGGAGCGCGCTTGGCCGGCGCCCGGAGCGCCCGCTGGGGACGGGGCAGGGCAGGTTTACCAAAGATCAGGTTGCAGCTTCCCATCAATCGCTCCCTTCTGAGCTTTTCTCGTCAGCGAGGGCTGAGACAGGCACGGGAACGGGCTCAGGGAAGCAGCTCCGGGGCCTGGGAGAGCAGCTGGGGGATGGGGCTGGCAATAACGGGGAGAGGAGTTTCTGCTCCCACGCCGGGGGGGCTGTGAGGTCCCTTCCCACCCAAACCATCCCATGATTCTCCACTCACTGCGTGCACCGATTATTCCCCTCCTTTGTGCCACCACGACATTTGATGCTGGGCACGGGTGGGATTTGCGGGCCCACGGGGCTGAGCAGCGAACACGGGGTGCCTGGAAAATCTCTGCAGAGTAAATCCCAGCCTGGCCGCTCCACCCCAGGGTCCCGGATCTGGGTGACAGGGAGGGCCATGTCCCGGTGGGACGTGGGAACAGGGAGTGGCGGGCACGGGGACACCCCGTGGGCAGCAGGGAAGGGGGGAGCCCCTGCGGGGGCTGCTGGCACTGGGCCACTCAAGCCCCCCCAAACCTCGTGTCCCCTGGCCCTGACCAAGGCTGTGCCCCCCATCCCCCAGCCAGGCAGGGCAGGGGTGGCTGTTGCAACACAGAAATCATTTCAGAAAACATGGGAAAGGAAAATAATTAGCTGAGGCCCCAGTCGGGGACACCTGAGCTGTGTCCTGCAGGTCCCCAGGGTTCAGGGACGGGGAGCGGCAGCACAGGCAGAGCCTGTGGCAGGTGAGGGGTCACCGACCCCCTGTGCCCTTGCTGTGACCTGGGAAAGGGGCTGTCACCCCTTCTCAGAGCAGGGAACACGTTCCAGGCTCCCAGGCTCCGCTCCCAGCTCCCAGCTCCTGCTCTGGGGTCCCATTCAACACCTGGAGGGCCACCTGCAGTGCCTCTGGCCCCGGCGAGGGGACTGCAACAGCAGCAGCCCCAAGCAATGCCAGATCCGCCCGTCCCTCCGCTGGCAGTGGCTGTCCCAAGGCAGGAGCACTCAGGGCTGGGCTGGGGACACCCACGGGCCCACGGCAGAGCAGCTCAGCCCTGCGGCTCTGCCAAGGAATCCGCGGCGCCAGACAAACCTGTTCTGTCCGTGCGATCCTGTTACATAACGAGCAGGTGAAGGGAACGCACGAGATGGAAAAGATTTTGATTCCAGTGAAGCATTTGATCCTGTCTGTCACAAACCCATGAGCTCAGCACTAACTCAGACCTGAGCCCGACTGGCTGAGGAGCCCCAGCTGAGGGTGGGGAGGCACAGGGTGAGCTCTGCCACTGGCACAGCCGTGGTGCTCGACAGGTACTGGAGACCAGTTCCATCCTGGAGCATCGAGGAAGGAGCAGAGCTGGGGCAGAAGGCAGCAGGGCTGCTCAGTCAACCAGAAAAACCACTCCAGTGCATGGCTGTGCTCTGGGCCTGGGAGAGCAGGCAGGGAAACTGAGTCAGGGACAACCCAGCGGGATGGGCAGTGGCAGAGCTGCCCCACCCGGGGCAGGAGGGGCACCCACGGCACCCAGCCCTTTTCAGGAACTCTCCCTGCCACAGAATCATCAAAGTCCAGGATGCTGTGGGGAGGGACCTTAAAGCTCACCTCATTTCACCCCCTGCCATGGACATCTCCCACTGTCCCACTGCTCCAAGCCCCAGCCAGCCTGGCCTTGGACACTTCCAGGGATGGGACAGCCACAGCTTCTCGGGGAGTTCCATTGCAACTCCTCACCATCCTCACGGGGGGTGGAATTCCTTCCCAATATCCCATCCCATCCCAATATCTAACGCTGCTCTCTGGCACTGGGAAGCCACTGTGCATTCCCAGGAGATTCCTGCTTGGCAGCCCCAGCAGCACGGCTCCATGTGTAATCCCAGCAGACAGGGATCCTGCCTCTCCCAGCAGGACCTTGAGCAGGGCTCCTCGGGAACGCTGCTGGAGGGTGCCCCTACCCAAGGGTGGGAGGGCTGGAAGCCTCAGCTTCCCTCCATGCCCACGGGTGCCCTTCCCTCCTGCCCAGCAGCTGCCCGAGCAAACACTGTGATCCCTGTTCTCGGGCCACTGCTGCAGGAAAGGGACAGAGGAGTATTTTTCCACTGCCCAGACCAGAGCCAGGAGAGATCCTGCATGGGGCAGTACCAGGACTGTTGTTTCCTGGGAGAAGCCGTTCCCTGCACACACCTGCAGCCAGAGCCTGGAGCAATGTTTGCTTTACCCCCAGGCCCTGCATGGCCCCGGGAGGGGACACAAACCTGGGGTCAGCCCAGCCCAGCACCCTCTCCCAGGAAACAGGGCTGGGACTCTGCAGGATCCAGGAGTTCAGGGAGAGGATCCCAGTGCCAGCCTGCACTGGGCGAGTGGAGCCCAGAGGGGTTGGGGCAGAAGGTGGGAGCAGCAGATGCCCAAGGAAAGGATGCACAGGTGGTGCTCCATCCCTGGGCATTGTGTGCCCCATCCCATGGGAATGCTGTACCCCATCCCATGGGAATGCTGTGCCCCATCCCATGGGAATGCACCACATCCCATGAGAATGCTGTGCCCCATCCCATGGGAATGTTGTACCCCATCCCATGGGAATCCTGTACCCCATCCCTGCGCATTGTGTACCCCACCCCATGGGAATGTTGTGCCCCATCCCATGGGAATGCTGTGCCCCATCCCATGGGAATGTTGTGCCCCATCCCATGGGAATGTTGTACCCCATCCCATGGGAATGTACCACATCCCTGCGCATCGTGTACTCCATCCCATGGGAATGCTGTGCCCCATCCTATGGGAATGTTGTACCCCATCCCATGGGAATGCTGTGCCCCATCCCTGCGCATCGTGTACCCCATCCCATGGGAATGCTGTGCCCCATCCCATGGGAATGCTGTGCCCCATCCCATGGGAATGCTGTGCCCCATCCCATGGGAATGCTGTACCCCATCCCTGCGCATCGTGTACTCCATCCCATGGGAATGCTGTGCCCCATCCCATGGGAATGCTGTGCCCCACCCCATGGGAATGCTGTACCCCATCCTAGGCCATGCCATGACCCATCCCACTGCACCAGTGCCCACCAGTGCCCACCAGTGCCCACCAGTCCGAGCCAGGGACCAAGGCCCAGGGCCCCTTTGCATGCTCAGCCAGGACACAGCAGGCTCTGCTGGATGAGCACCCCAGCCCAGCGGGAAGCAGCAGCAGCAGCAGCCTCGGTGGGCCAGGCAGGAGCAGAGACCAGCAGGAATCAGCCCAGCTCAGAGGAATGGGGTCTGATTCCCGTGTTTTCGCCCTGCTAACCGGCTGAGCCGCAGCAAAGCAGCTCCAGGAAAGCCAATGAAACCCTGGGTGACCAGCCTGTCATCCCTGCAGGAAGCTCAGCCACGCGTTTGCCATCCAGCCCTCAGTGCAGAGCTCACCCACAGCATTCCAGCAGCTTCATCCGTCCTGTAACACTGCCCGGGACACCCCCAGCCCCAGCAGAGAAACACAAAACCCTCCGGGACTGCCAAAGGCCTCCGGTTACAGCAGACGAAAAGCAGGAAGGAGCCGAGGGGCACAGAGGGGGCTCCAGCCTGCAGGACTCGGCTGCAACGTCTGGGCACTGCAAACAACACCATCCCCTTGGGAAAGTGAGGGAAAGAGCCAAAAAAGCTTGGATAAAGACAGGAAAGGGAAAAAAACATGGCAAGTGCCAGGAATTGTAACACTTCGGGTGGGGGGAGCACAGAGGAACGGTCCGGGAGCTGAGGAGCCGCATCCGTTTGGGAAACCGAGGAGTCAGGACACGGGCACTGCCTTGGAGCAGGCAGGGAGCTGCAGCCAGGAATTCCCATGGAGCACAGGGATGGGATAAAGGAGCTGCAGCCAGGAATTCCCATGGAGGGATAAAGGAGCTGCAGCCAGGAATTCCCATGGAGGGATAAAGGAGCTGCAGCCAGGAATTCCCATGGAGGGATAAAGGAGCTGCAGCCAGGAATTCCCATGGAGGGAAGGATGGGATAAAGGAGCTGCAGCCGGGAATTCCCGTGCAGGAAAGGATGGGATAACGGAGCTGCAGCCAGGCATTCCTTGCAGAATATGGATGGGGATAAAGGAGCTGCAGCCAGGAATTCCTGTGCAGGAAAGGATGGGATAAGGGAGCTGCAGCCAGGAATTCCTTGCAGAATATGGATGGGGATAAAGGAGCTGCAGCCAGGCATTCCTTGCAGAATATGGATGGGGATAAAGGAGCGTGTTCCTGCATGAAAAACCACAAGTTCCTGCACTGAAGCCTCACCGCAGGCTGACGTCAGCCCCCTCCCCAGCAGCAAGAACAAGGCACGGGATTGTTGTGGCCGGGTAAGATCCCGAAGGATTAAAAGCTCCGTGAAATGGAGAACGTGGCACGGGGAGAGCAGCCCCGAGGCACCATCCAGAACAGGCCCGCTCCGCCCACACCAGCTTGGAGGGTGATGGGGAGGACTCTAAATCTGGCACAGCCAAGGTTTGTTCCTTGCCAGACCCCTGGAGCACGTGCTGGGGACAGAACTCCACTGTCTGCTTCCAGCAACATTTATCTGCTGCTGAGTTTTCCACTGGAATTCAATTTCCTTTCGGTTTATCCTTGTCTAGAAGCCCCTGGGGTGCCCCAAAACCCCTGCTCAGAGCACAGCCAGGGTGAACCCTTCACTGTCCTAAAGTGCTGGGTATTAGCCCTAAATTTTTGTCTATTAACCCTAAAGACTTGGATATCGGCCAAAATTCTCGGATATTAACCCAAAAGTCTTGGAAGTTCAGAGATCAGCTGAGCTCGGCAGAGTCACCCCAAGCTCACCCTGCAAAGTTCACCCGCGGCAAACAAAAGAAGCAGAAAGAGGCAGGAACAAAAGAGATGGCAGGAAAGGAAGGAGCCAAGTCCTCCAGCTGATCCCCCTGCGCTGGAAAAGCTCCTCACAGCTCCGCACGCTCCGAGCCCGGATCCCTGGGGATGGCTGGCAACAAAGCGGCTTTTAAAAATAACCCTGTGGCAGATATTGCATAGTTGGAGCCTTCCCAAATCATCCACCACGGAACCGGCGATCCCGCTGCCAACTGCAAACCTCATTAATGCCTAAAAATGGGAACCCCCTGCACCTCACGGGATTCCAGCGCTTACACTGTTTTTCCATGTTTTGTTTTCATTTTCTGATCTGTGGGAACCTACAGCAACACCCCAAAGCCTCCCCCTCTTGCTGATTTTTTAACATCATTTTATTTTCCTTAAATGCTGCTTCAGCACTTCTTCTCTGCATTTCTACCGTTGTTTCCCTCTTTCCCTTCTTTCATCCTGCTGGGTGAGTTAAAGCTCATGGTTGGAGTTGTAGAATCCCAGGATGGTGTGGGTGGGAAGGGATCTACAAGATCCCCAGTCCCACCCTGTGCCATGGGCAGGGACACCTCCCACTGTCCCAGGCTGCTCCAGCCCCAGTGTCCAACCTGGCCTGGAAAACTTCCAGGGATCCAGGGGCAGCCCCAGCTGCTCTGGGCACCTGTGCCGGGGCCTGCCCACCCTCCCAGGGAACAATTCCTGCCCAAGATCCCATCCAGCCCTGCCCTCTGGCACTGAGAGCCATTCCCTGTGTCCTGTCCCTCCGTGCCTTGTCCCCTGTCCCTCTCCAGCTCTCCTGGAGCCCCTTCAGGCCCTGCAAGGGGCTCTGAGCTCTCCCCAGAGCTTCTCTTCTCCAGGTGAGCACCCCCAGCTCTCCCAGCCTGGCTCCAGAGGGGCTCCAGCCCTGGAGCAGCTCCGGGGCCTCCTCTGGGCTCTCTCCAGCAGCTCCAGCTCCTTGTGCTGCTGTTCCCCAGGGCTGGGGCAGCTCTGCAGGTGGGGTCTCAGCTGGGCACAGGGGCAGAATCCCCCTCCCCTGCTGGCCACGCTGGGGGATCAGCCCAGGGCACGTGGCCTGGGCATGTCCAGCCTTTCCCAGCACCCCCAGGTCCTTCTCCCCAAGGATTCCTCCAGGCAGAGCCCCCATCCTGTGTTTGTGCTGGAGCCTGAGCACAAGGTTCAGCTTTGTCCCACCTCCCCAGCCTGTCCAGGTCCCTCTGGATGCCCCATCCCTTCCCTCACTGAACTCCCAGGGTGCTCTAAAGCAAATCCCACATTGGGAGCAGCAGCAGAATTACGAGCAAGGGACAGCTCCAGGGTGGCTTAGAGGAATAAATTATAGGAACAGCTCCAAAGTTCCATCCTTGAACTGGAGCTGAGCTCTGCCCCAGCACTCACCACTCTCATCCCAAGGGAAGGCCTTCAGGAACCCAGAGCACAGCATTCCCCAGGGAGCACAATGGGCAGGACGGGTGGGAGAGGTGAGGAGGAGCATGTGGAAATCACAACCTGAAGCCAGGAAATGTGACAGATGAACGTGGTGGGACCAGCACTCGTGAGCAGCAAATCCCTGCAGGTCACAGCCCCCCTTTCTGGGCAGACTGAGGGTTTGGGAACGCAAACCAGCAGGGATAAACCAGATTGATCCCAGCACCGGGTGCTGGGGCTCACCCACAGCAAAGGTGCAAAACTTTCCACAAAAGCAGAAAACCAAGTTTCTTCTCCCTTCTGCTCATACTCCCCTGGGTGGGTGGGAAAAGCAAATGAGGTCATCAAAGCAAGGCTGAAAGAGCCCCGGTGTTCCCACGTGGAAAATTCTGTGCCAGCAGAAGTTCACAAACAACAGGAGAGCTCTGAGAGGGGCAGGGCAGGGCTGGGACTGTGACACTGCAGGGCCACGGAGCTGCTGCTCCTCACGCCTTGTCCGAGTGCTTCTGTTCCCTGAACTGCTTCTATTCCCTGAACTGCTTCTGTTCCCTGAACTGCTTCTGTTCCCTGAACTGCTCGTGGCACCCTCCACACCCTGAGGAATAAGGGATCATAAATAGGCCGAGGAGGCTGGGAAGGGAGATTATTCCCGGGGGGCAGGGCAGGCCCAGCACAGCCCTGGGTGTGAAAACAAGGTGCAGTCCTTGTGTCCACATCATTAATTCACCCTAACATCTCGCAGTGCCTTTCAGTCTACAGAACCATGGAAGCACGGGATGGTTTGGGCTGGAAAAGCCTCTGAGCCCCCTCAGTGCATCCCCAGCGCTGCCAAGGCCACCACTAGCCCATGTCCCCAGGCACCACACCCACAGGGATGTTAAATCTCCCCCAGGGTGCGGTTCCTCCACTGCCCTGCAGCCCTTTCCAGGAGGAATTTTCCCAATATCCCACCTAAAGCTCCCCTGGCACACCTCGAGGCAGTTTGTCCCTGTCCCTGTTCCCTGGGAGCAGAGCCCCCGCTGGCTGCCCCCTCCTGTCAGGGAGCTGTGACGAGTGAGAAGGTCCCTCCTGAGCCTCCTTTTCTGCAGGCTGAGCCGCTGCTGAGCACCCCGGGCCAGGCAGGAGAGCTGCCTGTGCTCCATCAGCATTCCGGGCTCCCAGCTCCGCCACCCTGCTGGCCCTGCTCTCCAAACCAGAGACCGGGCACAGCTCTGCAGGTCCCACACAGGGCCTGACTCCTGACAAAACCACTTTAGGGAAAGAAATAATTACAATCAACCTTCAGGGGAGTGAGGGAAGCTCCCTGCGGGCACAGATGCCAGGAGTGCTGAGGGCAGAGGAGAGCGGATCGCCAGCGCCCGGCTCCTTCCTGCACGTCATGAAGCATCTGTGAATTCGCACAAACACAGCTCCTCCACAAAACTTCCTCCACTTGGCAATCAAGGAGCCTTCCTGCTGCTCCGGCTCTCCTGGAACAGCTGTCCTGCCCTTGGAAAGGCCATCCCACCCTTCCCACTGCTCCAGCTAGAAAATCCCTGTGGAGGGAGCGCACGGCACAGGGACGGTGACCCAGAGCGCTCGCGTGGAGATGGCACCGAAGGGTTTCCACTTCCCCCAGCCCTGCACAGGAGAATGAACCCCCTGGGCCAGATTCAGGCTCCAGAAAGCTCCTGCACAAAATTAGCATTGAAATCCTCATGACTAAACATTGCTGTTTGGCCAGAACAGACGGAAGGAATTTTCCAAATCTCCCACCTAAATCTCCCCTGGCCCAGCCTGAGAAAGAGAACCAACCCTCTCTCCTCCTGTCCCTGCTCCCTGGAGGCAGAGCCCGACCCCCCGGCTGTCCCCTCCTGCCAGGGACTTGTGCAGAGCCACAAGGGCCCCCTGAGCCCCCTTTGCTCCAGGCTGAGCCCCTTCCCAGCTCCCTCAGCCCCTCCTGGGGCTCCAGCCCCTTCCCAGCTCCATTCCTGTCCGGAAATGCTCCAGCTCCTCAATGTCCCCCTCTCCATGAGGGTCAGGGTCAGGTCTAGTGTGGGGCACGAACCTTCCAGAGAGGGGGAGGGAGCAGGACTGGGGGAAGGGGATGTGTGGAAGCACCGAGGGACAGAAGGGCAGGTGCTGACGGCCTGGCAGGAGCAGATGATCAGCCAGGGGCACGGTATCAGTCAGGAGCAGGTTATCAAGATCTCAGCAGAGCCGGGAATTCAGACTGGGAGATGCAGCCGCAGGCAGAGCTGAAGGCAGGGGCCGGGTTCCTCACCGGGAGAGGGGAGAGATAAGGGCCACATAAACATTTGGCCTTGGATGGGCCTTTTCCCCTTCAGGCTCCGGCAGCGCCTGTGGCGTCTCTCCCTCCGTCAGGATTCAGCCTCCGGCTCTGCTCCCTGTTCCTGGGCGCCCTGACAGACACGGGGTGACTCCAGCCCCATTTTGGGGGAGACAGTCCTGATGCTGCGCTCTGGCACAGGAAGATGAGCTGAAGTGAACTAACCCCGTTCTCTGGAGGGGAGGAACCGGCTCTCCAGCGCTGGGGGTGCCCTGTGAGGGCAGCCCCGACACCCCAACATTGACCCCGCTCCCGCAGGAGCTCCGGGCCAGAGCCCCGGGGTCACCTTTCTGCGACCCGTGTCGCTGTCACCGGGCACAGCTCAGGGATCCAGAGCAGCAAAACCCTCCAGGAGCCCCCGGCAGCCGCAGCACGGCTGGTCCCACGGGCATCGGAGCCCTGCCCTTGGGACGGGCCCGGGACTGAGCCCCGGGGCACGGCCCGGCTCTCCACACCTGGGCTTCCCACCCCGGGGCACGGCGAACCCCGCTCCCGGGCCCTCCCAACGGGGCACAACGAGCCCGGGCTCCGGCTCCTGGCACCCTGCACCGGGACACGATGAGCCCGACCCGCTGCTCCAGACGCCCCCGAGCAGGGCACGGTGAGACTCCCGAACCAGCAGGGGCACGGTGAGATCGGCTCCCCGCACACCGGGGCACGGTGAGATCGGCTCCCCGCACACCGGGGCACGGTGATCCCGGTCCCCGCACACCGGGGCACGGTGAGCCCGGTCCCCGCACACCGGGGCACGGTGATCCCGGTCCCCGCACACCGGGGCACGGTGAGCCCGGTCCCCGCACACCGGGGCACGGTGATCCCGGTCCCCGCACACCGGGGCACGGTGAGCCCGGTCCCCGCACACCGGGGCACGGTGAGATCGGCTCCCCGCACACCGGGGCACGGTGAGATCGGCTCCCCGCACACGGGCACGGTGATCCCGGTCCCCGCACACGGGCACGGTGAGCCCGGTCCCCGCACAGGCTCCCGCACCGGCACAGCCCGCACCGAGACAAGGCGAGCCTGGCTTTCCGCACCGGCACACCAAGCGCTGTGGCATGGCGAGCCTGGCTCCCCGGGGTTCCCCGCACCGGGCTCCCCGGGGCTCCCCGCACCGGGCTTCCCGCACCGGGCTTCCCGCACCGGGCTCCCCGCACCGGGCTCCCCGCACCGGGCTCCCCACACCGGGCTCCCCACACCGGGCTCCTCACACCGGGCTCTCCGCACCGGGCTCCCCACACCGGGCTCCCCGCACCGGGCTCCCCACACCGGGCTCTCCGGGGCTCTCCGCACCGGGTTCCCCGCACCGGGCTCCCCGCACCGGGCTCCCCACACCGGGCTCCCCACACCGAGCTCCCCACACTGAGCTCCCCACACCGGGCTCTCCGGGGACTCGCTGCCCGCACCGGGCTCCCCACACCGGGCTCCCCGGGGCTCCCCACACCGGGCTCCCGGCTCTCCGCACCGGGCTCCCCACACCGGGCTCCCCGCACCGGGCTCCCCGCACCGGGCTCTCCGGGGACTCGCTCCCCGCACCGGGCTCCCCGCACCGGGCTCTCCGGGGCTCCCCGCACCGGGCTCTCCGGGGACTCTCTCCCCGCGGAACCGCTCCCTGCATCGCCCTCCAGCCGCGGTCCCCTCCATGCCCTGGGCACCTGCGGGAGCTCCGGCCGCCGCGAAGGGCGAAGGGTCGCGCTGGGCGCCCCGCAGAGCCCGGAGCCCCGCAGGGCCCGGCGGCGGCGGCTCCATCCCGATTCCCCGGCATCCACATCCCATCTCCCGGCGTCCCCCTGCCCGCATTCCCATGGCCGCCCTCCGGCATTCCCATCCCGCCGCGCCCGGCTCCCACCTGCTCGCGGCGCTTCTGCCAGCGGCCGCAGGGACTCTCCTCCAGCACCTCGCTCTCCTCCTCGCTCTCCTCCTCCTTCTCCTGCGCCAGCCGCGCGTCCGGCTCCGGCACCGCCATCCCCGCCGCCAAGCGCGCCCTGCGGGCTGTGCCCAAACCTGCGGGGCTGTGCCGAGCTCAGCTGTGCCGAGCTCTAGTCCGACCCGATCCGCTTCGATCCGACCCGATCCGCTTCGATCCGACCCGATCCGCTCCGACCCGATCCGCTCTGAACCACGTCCAGCCGAGCTGATGCGCGCCGAAGCGAAGCGAACGGAACCGAGCCGAAGGGAGCGAAACGGAGCGGAGCCGGGCCGAGCCGAGCCGGGCCGATCGCAGCGGCACCGCACGGCTCCGCACCGCCCCGAGCCCCACCGCGCTCTGCCGGTGCCGCGCGGGGCCGGCCCGGGCTCGTCCCGCCCCGCTCCGGACGTGCGGCCGCGCACGCCCCGCCCCGCCGGGAGGGGCTCCGGCACCCCCGGCACCCCCCGCACCCCCCGACACCCCCCGGTACCCCTCGGCACCCCCCGCACCCCCAGCACCCCCGTACCCCTAACAACCCCGCACCCCCCGTACCGGGATGCGCCGCCGGGCTCCACCCGCCCCGGGGCCGTGCAGGGTCCGTGTCCAACCCCCCGGGCCCCGCACCCGCCGCTTGCCCCCGCCAGGGGCCCCGGGGCTTGTCCCACCCCTCGGAGCCCCGGGCCCGTCCCATCCCAGCGGAGCTGCCTTGCCCAGCCTCCCCCCGGCCGTGCCCCCTCCAGCCCCATCTCGGGGGGCTCCGTCCTGCCCGCTCCCCGCAGCCCTCCCTGGACGTGCCAGGACCACCGCGGCATCTTCCCGAGCAGCCACAGCCCCCCGCGAGTGCCGGGGGCTGCACCTCTGCGGGACCCCCTCGCCGGGCCCTGGGCACCCCGAAAGATCTGAAAACAGATGTTTTCATTCTAGTCTCTGGCTCGTTAGATGGTTGGGGGTTTTTTTGTTGGGTTTTTTGTGTTTGTTTTTTTTTTTTTTCTTTTTTCTTTTTCTGGCCGTCTCCAGTTACTTTTAGCCCGACCATTCCTTGTCCCACCCTTCTTCCGTACGGTACTGGCGCCTGGCTGGCTTTGGCACGTCCTCCTCCTCCAGCCTGTGGCTGCTCTGGCCGCCGTGGTTAACCGAGAGGGGCACGGCCAGGGTGGCTCTGGGCGAGGTGACAAAGGACGTGCACACCAGGTATGGCCCACAACACCCCGGCAGAGGAGAAGGGAGCAGGAGCTGTTTCCTGGTGTGGGCCACCACCAGGTCCTGCTGGGCCACCAGCTGGGCTGCTCTGACGGTGGTACCAGGGTAAAGGGTGCCCCCAGGAACAGCCCTGTGGCACCGCCGTGGGCACTGACAGGGCCCTGTGGTGGCCCCATGCCTGAGCCCCCCTGGGTGAGTCCCCGCTGTCAGTGTGGCCCCGAGCTGGCCCTGGCAAAGGTCCCCCCACCATCCCCGCCCGGGCCACCTCCCATCACCCATCCTGCCCCGCTGTGCTCTGTGCCAGGTGCCAGGAGCTCCCACGGGGGTGACCTTGTCCCCTACCTGCCAGACACGGCTGGAAGGGAAGTCAACCCCTGGCTCTTATCACAGCGAAGTCTGCGAATACGCTCAAGGACAAGGAATAAAAATGTTGCAACCAAACACAAGCCACGCACCACACCCAGGCACCTTTCCCATCTGCCGCATCTTCACAGCCCCTGTAGCACTTCCGTGACCACTTCCCAGCTCGGCTGGCTCCGGTTCCCCTGTGACCATCCCCTGTCTGTGATTCTCTGTGGAGCTGCCTTTCATCGCCTCCAGCTCCCCCCAAAAAGCGATGAACAATGGGTTGGCAGAGTTTGCTGATGCCACTGGAGCTTCTGGGTGGTTTGGCTACAGCGCTGGCTCTGGTGGCACAGGGAGGAGTGGCAGAGGTGTGGACAAGCTTTCACACAAGAGCAGTCCCTGAGCTGGGAGAACAGCTGAGCTGTGGGGCACGGGGAGAGGCTCCTCACCCTTGCACACCTCACCTGCCTTCTCCAGATCCCTTCTCGCTCACTGGGGTGTCCCAGCAGAGCACTTCTGTCCTGCCTGCTCGCTCCAGGCGCGACATTCCACACGGGAATCCCGATGGAGCTGTGGAATTCACAGAGGAGGGAAATCTTTTACTGTTCCTGGGGGTGAGTGTTCAGTGTGATACACAGCGGAATTCGTTGCCACAGGGTGTTTGCAGCAGCCCAAGTAGATTTTAAAGGGATTTTAAAAGCCATTAGGCAAATTTGTGGGAGAAAAATTGATTGAGGGCTATTAACCAGAGACGCAGATGCAGCTCCTGGCTCCAGAGGCTCCGTGCTGTGGATTGCCAGGAGCTGCAGCTGATGAAACACAGCTTGGCCCGTGCTCGGCTCCTTGTGCTTTGCCTGCTGGCAGTGGGGTGCAGGGATGCAGGGACACAGGGTCTGAGCTGGGGAGCCACTTCCAGCTTCGTGGGGGGAAGCGTTTGGTCCTGAGGTTCCCGTGGATCTCCCACGTGTTGTCACCCTCATGCAGGACACATCCACGGCTGGAGATTCCCGTGTCCCTGGCCTGGCCCGGCCCAGCAGCTCCTACAGGAGTCCTTCAAGTCCTTTGGGGCACATCAATCCCCCTGGGGCTGCCCTGGATCTCCTTGTTCAAGGCTGGTCACTCTGAGCGCAGCATTCCTGCTGTGGGAACCCTCAGCTTCCTGGGACGGGAGCAGGGGCAGTGGTGTTCCCTCAGCAGTGACCATCTCCTGTGTTACCCATCACCCCTGTCCAGACAGCGTCACCTCCTCATCCTCAGTGTCCCATCCATGGACCTGTTTTTGCTGGAGGATGCACAGCAGCCATACCTGTCCTGCTGTTCCTTTCCAGGCAGGGGTCACACGGTCCTTCCTCCTCTGGCTGTCCCAGCCATCAGATCACCAGAGACAGGAGAAACAGGTTCCATCCTGGTGGCCTCCACACTCTCATGTGTGACCTCCTGCAGCATCTACCTGCCCCTGACTGCTCCCAGGGTTCCAGCTGGGAATTCTCAGGGGGAGCAGGGGCCGGGAAGTGCAGGGGGCCTGTGCTTGACCTCTGCCCGTGACTGCTGCTGAGGATGTGGGACACAGAGGATGTGGGACCCAGAGGATTTGGGACCCAGAGGATGCTCCACACCCACACCCAGAGCCCCAGGCTCTGCCTGCCTGGAGCTGGGCTCTCCACAACCCTGCCAGAGTGTCCAGGTGGGCAACAGCCCCTGGCTTGTTCCAGCCACAGCGTGGCTACTGTGGCTACGTGCCCAGGGCAATAACTGCCCGAGCTGGCACTGCTGAGGCACCTCCAGCCCTGGGGCAGTTTTGTGCCTCTCCCTCATGAAAAGAAGGACATTGAAGGGCTGAGCATATCCAGAGACAGGAATGGAGCTGGGAAAGGTCTGGAGCCCCAGGAGGGGCTGGGGGTGCTCACCCTGGAGAAAAGGAGGCTCGGAGGGGGTGAGACCTTCTCACTCCCAGGAGATCCCTGCCAGGAGGGGGCAGCCAGGTGGGGCTCGGGCTCTGCCCCCAGGGAACAGGAACAGGACAAGGGGAAATGGCCTCAAGCTGTGTCAGGGGAGGTTTAAGTGGAATACTAGGAATATTCCTTCCTGGAAAGGGCTGTCCAGCCCTGGCACAGCGGCCCAGGGAAGAGGTGGGGTCCCCATCCCTGGAGGGGTTTAACAGCCGTGTGAAGGTGGCACTTGGGGACACGGTCAGTGGTGGCCTTGGCTGTGCTGGGGAAGAGTTTGGCCTGATGGGCTCAGGGAGCTTTTCCAACCCAAACGATTCCATGATTCTCATGCCCAGGAGCTGCCTGCATTTCCTCCACCAGCCCCTACCAGGCCATTTCCATTGGGAATCCCCTGCTGTGGGGCAGCTGCAGAGACCTTTTGTCCCAGACTCTGCCCTTTCCCTCTGCCAGCCCCTCTCAGGCTGTCCCTCTGCTCAGTGTCACCTTCTCCTGCCACAGCTGGGTCAGGAACCTTGGGAGGGTCCGATGCCTCTGGCATCAGGGCTCCAGGAGGAATTGCTGCTGGCAGGGGAGCTCCCCTGGCTGTGCTGCCATCAGCCTGTCCTTCCCCAGCTCCTTCCTGGCTGCCCTGAGCACAGGAGCAGGCCAGAGCTCCTGGCTGAGCACTCTGGGGATCTCAGCAGTCAGATTATGGGTCTAAAGGCTCAGGTTTTGGTTTCCATCCAGGACTGTGGTGTGTGGGAGGCCAGGCAGGCAGGATTGCTGCTGGGGGTGAGTTCTGTCCCCAGCGCCCTGGGCAGGTGCAGCTGGGGCTCCTGTCACCCCTGTCCCCAGTGCCCTGGGGCTCCTGTCACCCCTGTCCCCAATGTCCTGGGGCTCTTGTCACCCCTGTCCCCAGTGCCCTGGGGCTCCTGTCACCCCTGTCCCCAGTGCCCTGGGGCTCCTGTCACCCCTGTCCCCAATGTCCTGGGGCTCCTGTCACCCCTGTCCCCAGTGCCCGGGGGCTCCTGTCACCCCTGTCCCCAGTGCCCTGGGGCTCTTGTCACCCCTGTCCCCAGTGCCCAGGGGCTCCTGTCACCCCTGTCCCCAGTGCCCTGGGGCTCCTGTCACCCCTGTCCCCAGTGCCCTGGGGCTCTTGTCACCCCTGTCCCCAGTGCCCGGGGGCTCCTGTCACCCCTGTCCCCAGTGCCCTGGGGCTCTTGTCACCCCTGTCCCCAGTGCCCAGGGGCTCCTGTCACCCCTGTCCCCAGTGCCCGGGGGCTCCTGTCACCCCTGTCCCCAGTGCCCTGGGGCTCTTGTCACCCCTGTCCCCAGTGCCCTGGGGCTCTTGTCACCCCTGTCCCCAGTGCCCTGGGGCTCTTGTCACCCCTGTCCCCAGTGCCCGGGGGCTCCTGTCACCCCTGTCCCCAGTGCCCGGGGGCTCCTGTCACCCCTGTCCCCAGTGCCCGGGGGCTCCTGTCACCCCTGTCCCCAGTGCCCTGGGGCTCCTGTCACCCCTGTCCCCAGTGCCCTGGGCACGGCTCCCTCCGGGGCCGGGGCTTGGACCAGGACCTGCAGACCCCAGGGTGCTGCTGAGCCTGGCAGGGCTGGCGGGTGCAGGGGCTCTGAAGCTGCTTCCCAGGGTGGGGGGCTGTGGGTATGGTATGGTATCCCCCATGGATCTGCAGCCAGCCTGGAGCTCCGTGCGTTATTCAGTGCAGGTCCCAGGTATGGATCCCCCGGAACCTGCTCCAAGCGTGAGCTGACAGAAGCGTGGGGCCCCTCTCAGGTCAGTTTGTTTTTATCCCTTTCTGGAAGCTGTGCAGGCCCTGGGGCTCGGGGAAGGGCCCGGCACTGTGCAGTGTCACCATCACCCCCCGAGGAGCAGGGCAGCCCCAGCACAGCCCCCGTGCTGCTCCCCTGGGGCCGGGGGTACCGGGGCTCAGCAGCTCCTGCCTCCCTTCCCCTCTTGGCGTGGGTCTGTTTTTATCCACGCGGGGTGGACGGGCTGTGGTGATATTGTGTTATTGCACAGCTCGCGCTGTGTCGAGGTTTGGGTGCCAAACCGGCTCCGTGGATCTGGCAAACATCTTCCTGCTGCTCCTGAGAGCCAGCGCGGCCACGCACGACACCAGGGACCTGGTGTGTCACCGCCACCGGTGTGTCACTGCCACCAGTGTGTCACTGTGACCGGTGTGTCACTGCGGGACCCGGTGTGTCACCGCGGGACCTGGTGTGTCACTGTGACCAGTGTGTCACCGCCACCAGTGTGTCCCCGTGACCGGTGTGACACCGCCACCGGTGTGTCACCGCCACCAGTGTGTCACTGTGACCGGTGTGTCACCGCGGGACCCGGTGTGTCACTGCCACCAGTGTGTCACTGTGACCGGTGTGTCACCACCACTGGCGTGTCACCGCCACCAGTGTGTCACTGTGACCGGTGTGTCACCGCGGGACCCGGTGTGTCACCGCGGGACCTGGTGTGTCACTGTGACCAGTGTGTCACCGCGGGACCCGGTGTGTCACCGCCACCAGTGTGTCACTGTGACCGGTGTGTCACCGTGGGACCCGGTGTGTCACCGCCACCAGTGTGTCACTGTGACCGGTGTGTCACCGCCACTGGCGTGTCACCGCCACCAGTGTGTCACTGTGACCGGAGTGTCACCGTGGGACACGGTGTGTCACCGCGGGACCTGGTGTGTCACCGCCACCGGTGTGTCACCGCAGGACCCTGTGTGTCACCGCCACCGGTGTGTCACTGCCACCAGTGTGTCACCACGGGACCTGGTGTGTCACCGTGGGACCTGGTGTGTCACCGCCACCAGTGTGTCACCACGGGACACGGTGTGTCACCGCCACCGGTGTGTCACTGTGACTGGTGTGTCACCGCGGGACCCGGTGTGTCACCGCGGGACCCAGTGTGTCACCGCCACCAGTGTGTCACTGTGACTGGTGTGTCACCGCGGGACCCGGTGTGTCACCGTGGGACCCGGTGTGTCACCGCCACCGGTGTGTCACCGCGGGACCCTGTGTGTCACCGTGGGACCCTGTGTGTCACCGCCACCGGTGTGTCACCGCGGGACCCGGTGTGTCACCGCCACCGGTGTGTCACCGCGGGACACGGTGTGTCACTGCCACCGGTGTGTCACCGTGGGACCCTGTGTGTCACCGCCACCGGTGTGTCACCGCGGGACACGGTGTGTCACCGCCACCGGTGTGTCACCGTGGGACCCGGTGTGTCACCGTCACCAGTGTGGCCTCAGCCTGCCCTGCAGCTCCTCACCTGCAACAGCACCACTGCACACATCCACAGTGCGCAGCTGTGGGCCCCGCAGGTGCCAGCAGGGAGCTCAGGTGTGTGGATCAGGGGGTTCGGGTAGTTCAGGTGTGTGGATTAGGGGGTGCAGGTAACTCAGGTGTGTGCATTGGGGGTGCAGGTAGTTCAGGTGTGTCCATTAGTGGGGTACAGGTAGTTCAGGTGTGTGCATTAGTGGGGTACAGGTAACTCAGGTGTGTGCATTACTGGGGTACAGGTAGTTCAGGTGTGTGGATTAAAGGGGTGCAGGCCAGCAGGACCCCCAGGACGCGGGGTCAGAGAGGTCCTGGCAGACTGGAGCAGGCAGGGCAGTGTTCTGGAGCTGTTCCCACTGCAGCCATCGCTGCTGGAAACATCCCCGGGCACGGGGCGAGCCCGAGAGCCGGGAGAGGGGCTGCAGCCTCTGGAGCGGCTCCTTCTGTTCCTCCCGGCCCTGCCCCTGCTCCTGCTGGCCAGGAAACTCCTCTCCAGCTCTTCCCGAAGCGCTTCCAGCAGCGGGGAGGGAGCCAGCTGTGCCAGGAGCTGAGGCTGACCACGGAGCCTTGGATGAGCCCGTGGGCTGGAGCTGGCCAGGGCTGACAGCGGGGTAGCCACAAACCCCTGGGGAGGGCTCGGGACCTGGAGGGGACATCCCCGGGCAGGGGACAGCAGCAGGGGGAGGCACAGGATGGGCAGGGGGTGAGGGGAGGGCGCAGCCACAGACCCCGGGACAGGGCAGAGCTCAGGGAAATCCCTGGAGAGGGCAGTGAAGCCCTGGCACAGCCGGGGCGAGTCCCCGGGGATGTGGCACTTGGGGACAGGAGTCAGGGCTGCCCTTGGCCGTGCTGGGGACGGCAGGAGTGGGCTCACAGCGCTTTTCCAACCTCAGCAATTCCATCATTCTGTGGTTCTGAGGGCAGAGATAACAAAGGGAGGGGGGGTCGGGGCCCTGAGAGCGCTCTCAGCAGCTGCTCCCACCAGAGCTGTGTGTTGGAGGACAGCTGTGGTTGGGAGCAGGCTGGATGGGTTCTGGAGCAGGGGGATTGGTTTGGGAGCAGGGGGATTGATTTGGGAGCAGAGGGATTGATTTGGGAGCAGGCTGGTTGGGTTCTGGAGCAGAGGGATTGATTTTGGATTAGAGGGATTTATTTTGGAACAGAGGGATTGATTTGGGAGCAGGCTGGTTGGGTTTTGGGCAGAAGGATTGATTTTGGAGCAGAGGGATTGATTTGGGAGCAGAAGGATTGATTTTGGAGCAGGCTGGTTGGGGTTTGGATTAGAGGGATTGATTTTGGATTAGAAGGATTGATTTTGGAACAGGCTGGTTGGGTTTTGGAACAGAGGGATTGATTTGGGAGCAGGGGGATTGATTTTGGATTAGAGGGATTGATTCTGGAGCAGAGGGATTGATTTTGGAGCAGAAGGATTGATTTTGGAGCAGGCTGGTGGGGTTTTGGGCAGAGGGATTGATTTTGGAGCAGGCTGGTGGGGTTTTGGGCAGAGGGATTGATTTTGGAGCAGGCTGGTGGGGTTTTGGGCAGAGGGATTGATTTTGGAGCAGGCTGGTGGGGTTTTGGGCAGAGGGATTGATTTTGGAGCAGGCTGGTGGGGTTTTGGGCAGAGGGATTGATTTTGGAGCAGGCTGGTGGGGTTTTGGGCAGAGGGATTGATTTTGGAGCAGGCTGGTGGGGTTTTGGGCACAGCTGTCACACTTTGCCCGTTGTCTGGAGCTGGTCACGCACAGGGGACACCTGGTTTGTGTCAGCCCCTGCTGCCACTGGAGCCCTCAGCAGCTCCCAGGGGATTCACTGCTGCTCCACAAGGCCCTGCTCAGGGTCTCCTGACTCCTGGCCCCTCTCCCAGGGGTGGCAGCTGGGCTGGTGGAGCTCTTGGTGGGGATGGGCACAGCTGAGACCCTGATCCCATGGGAATGTCCCTGCCCTGGATCCTGTGTTTGGCTGAGAGGGCATTCCCTTCTTCTTCAGACTGTGGTTTCACTTTGAAATCTCTGCTGGCTCCTTCAGCCCTGGCCCTCTGTGACCCCACTGCTCCCCAGGACCCCCGGAGGAGCCCGTCCCCAGGCAGAGCTGGCCGAGGGCCCTGTCCCGCTCCCCCTGAGGGGACACAGGACGGGCAGGTCCTGGGGAGCTGAGCAGGGCACAGTCCCTGCCACACTTGGCACAACCTCTCCCATCCGGGGAGGACGAGCAGGAAGGACATCATGAGCCCAGCCTGAGGACTTTGGGCTGCAGGACCTCTCTTGGCTGTCACAGAGAGAGGAGTTTGGGCTGTCACATCACAGCTGGGGAGTTCCCTGTCCCAACAACCTTTAACATCTTTCTCAGCTTTGATAACGACAAAGACATGGAACCAGTTCAGTGGAAAATAGGATAAGGTTCATCATAACACTCTGGTTTGTTCCCTTTTTATCTGCCAGGTCAAACCTTTCATGGAGAGAAACGTAACAGAGCTGGTGTCAGGTGTGACCTCGAGCTGGGGAAAAGGTGCTGCAGACCCCAGGGCTCCATTGCTGAACCCCCTTTGTGCTGTTGGGACAAACCAGGACAGTTTGCACTCCCCAGCAGATCCCAGTGCCAGAAGCCAAAAAGGAAATTTCTGTCCCTGTGACAGCCTGGCTGCTGCACAGGGACACAGGGACACAGGGACACGTGCCCTGTCGGCCTCAGGGTCACACTGGGGTGTGCTGGAAGGGGAGACTGCGGGCTCTCACAGTCAGATCCATTCTGTATTTTTATCAACAGCCTTGCCAATAAACAAAGGGTATAAAGAATAAATAAATAAATAAACAAAGGTAGGGTGAGTGAGCTGAGCTGGGTGGTGCAGAGGGCTGGCACAGGTGACTTTGAGGCTGAAGGAGCAGTCATGGGACCGTCAGGAAGGGGCCCGAATGCACAGTCATGCCCCGCAGTCACTGAACAAACAGTTACGCTGTTATGGCATGGATGTGATTAAGAGGAAAAGGCCTGTGTGGCTTCAGCAGCCTCAGCAGGGATGGGGCTTCAGGTAATGAGGCCCTGGAGTGTTCTCAGCTGCCCCAGGAGGTGTTTCCAGAGGGGCAGAAGGTGCCAGGGGCCAGGAAGGGCTCTGTGTGCAGCCTGAGCTCCAGCCATGCCCCAAACCCCTGGATTCACCGTGGAAAAGGGGCAGACACAACTGAGGGAGGAACGCAGAGCAGGAGCAGCTCTGGCAGGACAGATGTGCTGGGAGATAAAATTGCCCAGGGCAGCCTTATCAGGGACAGACGGGGCCAGGAGTGGGTCTGCTCCGGCTGATGGAGGGATTGGCACGTGAGGAGACCGGGCTGGACACCCAGAGAACGTTTGTGGCTGCTGGAAAAGGAAGGGCAGAGCTGGCCTGGGAGCGCCCTGCCGGCCCCCTTGGCTGTGTCTGGGTGGGCTGGGGGTTCCAGGGGGGTCACGGGCCAGGCTGGCACCACGTTCCACCCTCCAGGGCACCGCTGCAGAGCTCTGTGGCCCCAATGGGTCCCTGCAGAGGGACTTTGCACAAGAGCAGGCAGTGACAGGGGACAGGGCAGGACGGCTTTGTGCTGAAGGAGAGTAGATTTAGATTGGGTATCAGTATGGAACTCTTCCCCGTGAGCGTGGTGAGGCCATGGCAGAGGCTGCTCAGAGAAGCTGTGGCTGCCCCTGGATCCCTGGCAGTGCCCAAGGCCAGGCTGGACGGGGCTCGGAGCAGCCTGGGGTAGTGGGAGGTGTCGCTGCCCATGGCAGGGGGTGGAAGAGGATGAGCTTCAATGTCCCTTCCCACCAAACCGCTCCAGGAGCGCACGGTTCTGTGCTCACGCTGCAGGGAAAGCCGCTGCGGGCACTCCCGTGGGCACAGCGAGGCATCTGCTGCTTTCCTGTTCCTTCCCCAGCAGCTCAGATCCCGTCCTGGAGCTTTTTCTGTCCCCCCTCTTCTCCCACAAGACCGAGGCGCTTCCCGGAGCATCCGCTGTGGTGCGACATTCCCGCAGGGATGGGGGACCCTGTCCGAGCCTTCCCTTCCCCCGTGCCCCCGGCAGCGTCCCGAGACCGCTCCGGTCCGTCCCGTTATGCAACGAGCTCTTAGCCATGCAAATGTATTCAGCTCTCCCCTCGCACAACCTCCTGTTTTCTTTCAGCTGCGTTTTTGGAAAGCCAGCGCTTCCTGTGGGAGTGCAAGCCGAGTCCCTGGAGCCATCCGGAGCCGCCCGGCTCGGCTCCCCGGGCAGGCTGGATCTGCCCCCGGGTCCCCGCAGCCCCTTCCCCACCATGCTGTCCTCCGTCCCCGCAGACCCCAGCCCAGCCCTCGGCGTGTCCCGGTGCCAGCGGCACGGGCTGGTGCCCCGGCCGTGCCAGGAGCAGCGACACGGAGCGCTGCGGTGTCACCGGCCGCTGGCTGCGGCACTGCGGGGAAAAGGGCACGGCAGCACCGCGCCAGGGTCCCCACGGTGCTGGTGGCTCTGGGAGCCACCGAAACAGCCCTGTCTCCTCGTTTGGTAGCCCTGATGGGTTCTCCTCCATGGCTTACTCCGAGCGCTTTGTGAGCCCACTGGAGCTTTTAGCTCCCGGGACACCCCGCACGGGGAGCTCCCCAGCCCGGCCACCCCGGGTGGGCAGAATTCCTGCCAGGGCCTCTCCTGGCCTCGTGCTGGATCGGCAATGACCCGCGACAATCCTAGGGCTTGAGAAGACACGGAGCACACGGCTGCATTTCCCATCCCAGCAGTCCAGTCATCCTCCCTCTCCTTCCCTGTGCCTCAGCATTCCTGTGCTTCATCATTCCTGTGCTTCATCATTCCTGTGCTTCATCATTCCTGCGCTTCATCGTTCCTGCGCTTCATCGTTCCTGCGCTTCATCGTTCCTGTGCTTCATCGTTCCTGTGCTTCATCGTTCCTGCGCTTCATCGTTCCTGAGCTTCATCGTTCCTGAGCTTCATCGTTCCTGCACTTCATCGTTCCTGCACTTCATCATTCCTGTGCCTCATCATTCCTGTGCTTCATCGTTCCTGCACTTCATTGTTCCTGCGCTTCTCTGAGACCTCACAGAGCGGGACAGTGGGGTGGGACAAAGGGATGGGATGGGACAGTGGGGTGGGACAGTGGGGTGGGACAAAGGGATGGGACAGTGGGGTGGGACAATGGGGTAGGACAATGAGATGGGATGGGACAATGGGATGGGACAGTGGGGTGGGACAAAGGGATGGGATGGGACAGTGGGGTGGGACAATGGGGTGGGACAATAGGGTAGGACAATGAGATGGGATGGGACAGTGGGGTGGGATAATGAGATGGGGCAATAAACAGCTCAGCTCATCCTTTTCCCTGCTCCCTTCTGAGGAATTTCCAGTCTCTCCGTTCCCTCTGCGGGGCAGCACCCCATGCCCTGTGGGCAGTGCCCTCGTGCCCCAGGCACTGCTGTTCCCGTGGGTGCCCCTGGTCACCTCTCACTGTCACAGAGGTCACAGCCCTGGCTCCAGTGTCCCTCTCTTTCGGTGCTCATGTGCCACGAGCTCCAGCAGCCCAGGGGCGCTTGCAGCCCCATCCTCCAGCCCAGGGACCCCGTTCTGCAGCAGAGCTGAGGGACAGGTCAGGTCCCAGTGTCCCACAGGTCACCACTGCCCCTGCTGTGCCTCAGGGTCCCGGCTGTCCTGGACAGGAGGTGTCTGTCCCTCTGTGGCTCCCCTGGGGCCGGGTGTTGCTGCCCACAGCCCCCGCCCTGGGGTCTCTGCCTGCTCCCCCTCAGGGCAGTCTGCAGCCCACCTGAGCTGGGTGCTGGCTCCACATGTCCCTGTCCTCACTCAGTGCCCCTGCACCGTGCTGTCCCAGGGCTCCTGGACACCCCCAGAGCCCCTCTGGGAAAGCTCTGCCGGGCCAAAGAAATCCCAACACAGTCAGAGTTGAGCCAGCAGGAGTTTAACCAAGCGCCCACCCCCTCCACACATGGCTTTGTCACCGCCGTGACACACGGAGGGACGCGAAGAGCAAAGTCCCACAGGTGCCCAGGACCCTCCTCTGCCGGGGTCGGCGTTAGTGGTGCCGGGGGTGGCTCTTGTCGAGCCGGGGGCCGGTGGTGATGGTGGTGGTGATGGTGATCCTGTTCACCGTCAGCCCTCCCGAGGGGTAGGTGTCGAGACACGCCTCCCGCCTGTACTCGGAGACCTGCTTGGAGGACAGGAGCTCCCACACCGACACCCTGCGCTCCTGGGACGGGTCAAACGTGATGTAGGAGCCCTCCGAGCGCAGAAGATCCATGGTGTGTGCTGGAAGGGCCCTGAAGTGCTTCTCGAGGCTGTCACTGGCGAGGCTGCTGGTGGTGCTCAGCAGCTCCTGGATGGGCAGTGTCCCCCCACGGTACAGCTCCAGCAGCTCCTGCCTCTTCTCCTCGGGGATGTAGTGGGAGAAGAGCAGGTCCCACAGGGACGTCTGTCTGCCCTGGAACTCCCCCACGGACACCTCGGCTGTGGTGGCCTTCAGGGTCTCCTCCCAGGCCCTGTCCCCGTGCAAGGGGGTGGGTTCAGCCTCGGTGGCCACTGGCTCTACCCTGGGGCCATTCACAGGTGCCTCTGGCTCTGCCCTCGCTGCTGCTGCTCTGGTCACGATGGTGGTGGCAATGGTCTTCACCTGCTCCAGGGTCAGCTCCCCTGCCTCGTAGAGCTCCAGGACCTCCTTCCTGTTCTCCTCGGGGATGTACCGGGAGTGGAGCAGGTCCCACAGCGAGACCCTGTGGCCCTGAAACTCCCCAGCCTCGATGTCAACCATTGTGGTTTTCAAGGTTGTTTCCCATGGCTCTTCTCTGGGGGTGTCGTCACCCTCTCCTGCTGCTGCTGTCACAGGGTCCTTGTTGGAACCCTTGACTGTAATGTGGAATTTCCTGCCTGCAGATTCTTTTTTCTTAATGAGAGTGGTGACAGCAGTTGTCATCTGCTCCAAGGCCAATGTCCCCCCACGGTACAGCTCCAGCAGCTCCTGCCTCTTCTCCTCAGGGATGTAGTGGGAGAAGAGCAGGTCCCACAGGGAGGTCTGCCTGCCCTGGAACTCCCCCACGGACACCTCGGCTGTGGTGGCCTTCAGGGTCTCCTCCCAGGCCCTGTCCCCGTGCAGGGAGGAGGGTTCAGCCTCGGTGGCCACTGGCTCTGCCTCTGGCTCTGCCCTCGCTGCTGCTGCTCTGGTCACAATGGTGGTGGCAATGGTCTTCACCTGCTCCAGGCTCAGCTCCCCTGCCTCGTAGAGCTCCAGGACCTCCTTCCTGTTCTCCTCAGGGATGTACCGGGAGTGGAGCAGGTCCCACAGCGAGACCCTGTGGCCCCGAAACTCCCCAGCCTCGATGTCAACCATTGTGGTTTTCAAGGTTGTTTCCCATGGCTCTTCTCTGGGGGTGTTGTCACCCTCTCCTCCTGCTGCTGTCACAGGGTCCTTGTTGGAACCCTTGACTGTAATGTGGAATTTCCTGCCTGCAGATTCTTTTTTCTTAATGAGAGTGGTGACAGCAGTTGTCATCTGCTCCAAGGCCAATGTCCCCCCACGGTACAGCTCCAGCAGCTCCTGCCTCTTCTCCTCGGGGATGTAGTGGGAGAAGAGCAGGTCCCACAGGGACGTCTGCCTGCCCTGGAACTCCCCCACGGACACCTCGGCTGTGGTGGCCTTCAGGGTCTCCTCCCAGGCCCTGTCCCCGTGCAGGGAGGAGGGTTCAGCCTCGGTGGCCACTGGCTCTGCCTCTGGCTCTGCCCTCGCTGCTGCTGCTCTGGTCACAATGGTGGTGGCAATGGTCTTCACCTGCTCCAGGCTCAGCTCCCCTGCCTCGTAGAGCTCCAGGACCTCCTTCCTGTTCTCCTCAGGGATGTACCGGGAGTGGAGCAGGTCCCACAGCGAGACCCTGTGGCCCCGAAACTCCCCAGCCTCGATGTCAACCGTTGTGGTTTTCAAGGTTGTTTCCCATGGCTCTTCTCTGGGGGTGTTGTCACCCTCTCCTCCTGCTGCTGTCACAGGGTCCTTGTTGGAACCCTTGACTGTAATGTGGAATTTCCTGCCTGCAGATTCTTTTTTCCTAATGAGAGTGGTGACAACAGTTGTCATCTGCTCCAGAGTTAATAACCGTTCATGGTACAGCTCCAGCAGCTCCTGCCTCTTCTCCTCGGGGATACAGTCGGAGAAGAGCAGGTCCCACAGGGACACCTGCTTTCCCTGCAGCTCCCCAGCCAGCACATTGATGGTGGTGGACTTCAAGGCATCATCCAGGAGTGCTGAACAATCCTCTCCATCCTCCGCTGCTGCTGCCCTGTGTGGGCTCCTGGCATTTGCCACGAGCGCGGCGTTTGCAGCTTCTGTTCGGTCCACGATGGTGGTGACCACAGTGGCCACCTGCTCCGTGGTCAGTATCCCTGCCCTGTACAGCTCCAGCAGCTCCTGCCGCTTCCCCTGAGGGACGTATCTGGAAAAGAGCAGGTCCAGCACGGAAACGTTCTGCCCGCGGAACTCCCCAGCAGTGACACGGACGGTTGCGGACTTCAAGGACTTTCTCAGCTGTTGCTCCTGGGCCTGCGTGTCCTGAGCTGGGGGTGACGCCTTCACCTTCTCGTTGGCTTTGGCTGAGCCCAGAGCCCCGTTCTCCCTTTCTGCCCCGGTGATGGTGGCGGTGAGGATGGTCATCATCTGCAGGATGGTCACTGTCCCCGCCTTGTATTTCCTCAGCAGCTCCTCTCTCTGGTGGTCGGGGACGTAGCGGGAGAAGAGGAGCTCCCAGAGGGTGACGCTCTGGCCCTGGAAGAGCCCCACAGCCAGCGTGGTGCGGGCGGCCTGCAGGGCTTTGCGGGCATCCTCGGTCAGCTGGTAGAGCACGGAGCCCTTGTCCATCAGCTGCAGCATCAGCAGCCCCGTGTCCGGGTCGGGCACGCAGCGGCGCAGCAGCTGCAGGTACGTCAGGTTCTCGTGGGTGTTGGGGTCGAAGCAAGTTCTTGTTTGATTCTCGGGGTTAGAAAGGAACTGGCTCATCTCCTGGTCGAAGTAGCCACGCTTGTAGGCCACCTCCACGGGGACACGGTGGCCGTGCACGGGGTCGATGATGCCGCCCGTGGCCATCTGGGCCTGGAGCAGGCGGATGGCGTGTTCCCTGACGATGAATTCCTGCTTCATGGCCTGGAACAGGGAGATCCTGTGTCCTGTGTAGGGCTCTGTGTACCCTGTCACTGCTCCCTCTGCTGAGAGCAGCTTCTCGTAGAAGTCCCGGCCGATGAGTCCCTGAGCCAGCGCCTCTTTCACCGAGAGCTGCTCGTTCCTCACGGGGTCCGTGAGCAGCCCCGAAGCCGCCTGCGCCTCCAGCAGCACCAGCGCCGTGCCCGGGGTCAGCAGCCCCCTCATCATGGCTTCGTAGATGCTCAACTTCTTGTTCTTGGTCTGGATGAAGACTCCAGCGATGAAGTTACTCCCACCCCCACCCATCTCTCTGTGTTCACCTGCAGCAGGGTCACTCCCTGTGCTGCTCGACTTGTTCTGGGAACATCCACTCGTCTTCTGCATCATCTCTGGGAGGAATCCTGCTCCTGTGGGGCACAGAGAGTGGCTGGGGAGGCAGAAACAAACAGAGCCTGTGGTCAGACACAAGTCCGTGTGTGGTTTTCACAGTGGGTGTGGGGGAAGCCTCTCCCTGGAGGTGACCACAGGAGCCCGGGGAGAAGCAGGGAGTGGCCTCTGGGGCTTTGCTGCTCCCTCAGAGCAATCCTAGGGCCAGGGTGCAGCTGGGCTGGCCAGAGAGCTCCGAGGGCACATCCCAGGTGAGTGACAGCACCATAAAAAGGAGCATCATCCCAGCAGCATGGACACCCTGCAGCTCCCCACCTGCTCTCTCAGAGCCTGACACTGCCTCCAGCCTGTGGCCTCAACCACTTTCCTCTTCTGTTCCTGGGTGACACAACCACCACTTTTGGGCTGATGCCACTGGGACCGGAGCTCCTGACACCTCAAGTTTCAGCTTTTGTAATTTTCAGATTCTCTGCTGCATCAGGATGTAACTCTGAACTTCACAGAGTGTTAGCGAGTTCTCCTCATAGTTCAGTCAGACAAAACAATCCTTTTGCAGCCCAAGAACCAAGGTCACCGTCACAGACTCAGGCCCCCAAAAGTACAAACAGCAGTGGACTGGGGGCAGTTACTGGGAGGATGGGACTTCCAGCTGTAACTGGACAATTAACCCCGACATGTAAATGCACCAAAACTTATAAAAGTGTGAAAACCTGTGACCCACTGTGCATCTTGGGCAGAGCCACAGCCAGCTCTGGTACTGCCCAAGGCCTTTTTATCAAATACCTGCTTTATTCCTTCAGCACTGTCCAGCCTCTGTTCCAGGGAGCCTCTCAAGGCATCGCTCCCTGCCCCTGGAGCTGCCCTGGGACAGCCACATTTCCCTGCTGGTCTCTTCCCAAGCTCAGCTCATGCCAAGAGACAGCAGTGGCTTCCTGGCATGATGGCACAGCCTCAGAGAGGTGCTGGCTGGTGCTGCAGTAATTCCCTGCCCTCGTGAGAGCATCGCCCTGTGCTGGTCACAGGCTGGCCGTGAGCGTGGTGGGACACAGGGTGACAGGCAGAGCCCAGCACACGGCTGTCAGTGTGGATCTCCTGGTCCCACACCACCCTGGCAGTCCGTGGGACACGGGAATAGCCTCAGGGATGGAGGAGTGGCTGTTCAGATCCGGGGGCAGCAGTGGGTCTCAGCTGAGAGAGGCCTTTCCCCCGGCTGTGCTGCTGCTGCTGCTGCAGCTGGGGTGGGTCTCTGGGGTCTCTGAGTCTCTGCTTGTTCTAAGGCCTCTGGGTGGGCAGAGACCCCAAACCCCGTCCTGCAAAACTCCGTATTATTGAATGTAGGAGTCACAGATGCATCATGGAATCCCAGGATAGTTTGGGTGGGAAGAGACCTTCAAACTCATCTCGTTCCAACCCCTGCCACAGGCAGGGATGCCACCCACTCCCAGGATGTCTCACGTTGTCACCTGGTCCCCTTGGGAAGCCTTGTAAACAAACTTTCAGCATCTGCAGCATTGTGCAGTGATGAGGCCACGGTCTTGTGAAAACAGCAGAATCGAAACCCAAAGCATCTCTTTGGGAACACCCATCTCCCGTAAACTGTGCTGACTGACATTAATGACACGTTTAGCTCACTATCAGGGTCACAGCTTAAGTCTCCGACTGTTTACTTAACAGTCAGAAAGTCTCTGAGTCATTGCTTTTGATCCATTTAAACATTGGATGGATGCTGGGGCAGCTGCACCACGATGGGGCAGAGATTTACCCCGGCAGTCCCAGCCCTCGCTCTGCGGGGACCCTGCCCGTGGCTCTGTCCCACCTTGTGCCTGCAGCCCCTGGCAGCACCTCCTCTCCCCCCCGCCCGACCCCGAGGATGCAGCCGGGAGGTGCCGGGCTGGGTGTGCTGCCTGCTGGGGCGGCGCTGGGTCCCGGAGCGCGGTGTCACACCCTGGAGCCGGCGACACCTTTGTAGGACACGGATGTCGTGTGAACACCCTGCGCTGCAAAGTCAGCTGCAGCCTGTCATTAGCTGCTCTCTAATCAGCCTCCTGATGCCGGGGCTGGGCTGCAGCTCCCGGGGCAGGGGCTGGCTGGCTCTGCGAGCTGTTGCGGCAGCCCAGCCCAGGAGGCTCCAGTGGAAGCGGTTTTCCAGCCGGAGCGAGCCGAGGTGGCCCCACAGGGCGGGGGTCC
Organism: Cyanistes caeruleus; assembly: GCF_971803275.1. Classification (NCBI taxonomy): domain Eukaryota; kingdom Metazoa; phylum Chordata; class Aves; order Passeriformes; family Paridae; genus Cyanistes; species Cyanistes caeruleus. The sequence continues at coordinate 308,430 of NC_141701.1, forward strand.
CCAGGCCTGCCCGCGCCCCGGGGAGGGAAATCCCACCAGTCCCTCCGGCCCCTGGATCCCAGAGATCCCCACTGCTCCATTCCCTGGATCCCAGCGATCCCCATCGCTCCGGCCCCATCGCTCCATCCCCTGGATCCCAGCGATCCCCACCGCTCCATCCCCTGGATCCCAGCGATCCCCATCGCTCCGGCCCCATCGCCCCATTCCCTGGATCCCAGCGATCCCCATCGCTCCGGCCCCACCGCTCCGGCCCCACCGCTCCGGCCCCACCGCTCCGGCCCCATCGCTCCAGCCCCATCGCTCCGGCCCCACCGCTCCGGCCCCACCGCTCCGGCCCCATCGCTCCATTCCCTGGATCCCAGCGATCCCCACCGCTCCGACCCCACCGCTCCAGCCCCGGGGTCCGGCGGGGTCCGGCGGGGTCCGGCGGGGTCCGGCGGGTCCCGCAGCTCCGGCTGTTTCCCTCCCGCATCCCGGTTCGGCTGAAGCGACACAAAACATCCCACAGAGCAGCAGCTCCGGTCGGGGCTGCTGCTGCTCGGTCACTTTGTCCCTTCCCAAGAAGGACTAAGTTCTGCCTGGAGAGCTCCTGCTCTCCGGTGCCCGGAGTTTCAGCAGCCATCCCTTCCCCGCGCTGGAGTTTGGGATTGAGGTGAGGTCCCCGCTTCCCGCGCAGGTTCCCTGTGGTGGCCTCGGTGACCCCCAGGTGGGCTCTGTCCTACCTCCTGGACGTGTATCCAGAGCGGCTGGATCGCCGGCAGGCTCCGCTTCTCCTCCTCTTCCTCCTCCTCTTCCTCCTCCTCCTGCCGCCGACTCGCAGCCAGGTGAGCAGAGGAGGCAAGTGCCCAATTTAAACCCTTCCCTCCCCCGCCCCTGGGGCCGGCAGGGAGGCGCTGCCCTGTGCTGACACACGGGAGCAGAGCTGGGAGCCGGACCCGGACTGAGCACAGGACCCCCGGCTGGCGGGGGCTGGGGGCCGGCAGCAGCCCAAGGACAAGACGTGGGACACCTTTCTTTCCGTGAGGCTTCTGGACTCCGCTTTCTCTGACAGCTCAGCTGCTCCTGGACAGCTCAGCTGCCCACGCTCCCGGCTGCCACGGGGGTCTCCACGGACCTGGGATTGCTGGATCTGTGTCTGGGAGCTGCAGCCAGCATCCTGCAGCTGTCCCTGTCCCCCGGCCGGGACAGAGAGCAAGCCGGTCCCTGTGGCCATGCCTGGGCTGACAGAGACGGGACAGCGCTGGCCACGGGTGTGCGTGGGAACACTGGTGACAGTGGCCGTGCTCCCGTCAGCCTGCACAGGTGTCTGTGCCACACACACATGTGTCTGTGCCTCGGTGTGACTGCGTGGGCTCCCTGGGACCCCCCGTGCCCGGAGCCCTGCGGGGCTCTGCGGGATCCTGCAGGGCTCTGGGGTGATTCCCTGGGAGCCCGGACACCCGTGAGTGGGGACACTGTGTGTCACAGCCCGGCGTGTGACCGTGTCCCGCGTGGCCGTGGGTGACTCGGTGCCCCGTGTGCGGGAGGGGCTGCGGCCCCGGCCCTGCCTTTCCTGGGTGTCCTGCTCCGGGAGCACATTCCTGCTGGCGTGGGCGCTCGCCAGACTGGCTGATCAGCACGCCGAGAGCTTTTGGCTCTGACTCACGGCGGGGTTTGGCTCCAGGGAACACACCTGGCCAGGAGGTCCCTGTCCTCGGGGGAGAGGTGGATGCAGGACCCGGTCCCGGTGTTGCCCGATCCAAAGAAAACACAAACAACCGAAGTCGTTTATGCGGTGCTTTATTGAGGGCCCGGGAGCCTGTGGACTAGCGTCCAAAGACAGAGCCCCCTTTCACAGAAAAATTACAGGGTTTTTATATGTTTTCTACATGATTTCTTCATCATCACAATTTCTTACTTTCTTTCACTACTTGGTACGATTATCTCTTTGACCTTTAAGTTTTGCCATAAGGTGCATTCCTTAGACTATCTCCTAGTTACACTGCTTACATTGCAATATCTGCTATACAGTTCATCTGCAGGTTACATGCGGCCTACCAAGCCTTAGCATAACTACTACTAATGTCAACTAATGCTAACTATTAACGCTTGCTACTATCTTTATAATACAGTTTATTGAATCAAATGGCAACAATTCCCCCCTTTTGAGCATTCTTCAATCTTCTGCAAGAATGCTCAACTCTTAGTTATCGTTGGTTCTTTCAAATGCTGGATTTTCTTGCCCAATGACATCTTCATACTTCGGAGGAGGTCGGCGTATCTTGTTGGTTCTTGCCAAGGCTTTCATTACTCTTCTGGTACGTTTTGTTTCCTTTTCAATAATTCAATATTTTCAATTCAATAATTTCAATGTTTCCTAAAACACACTTATACGCTAACCAAATGATTAATAACAAAACTGCAAACAACAGAATGTACTGTATTACTGACGAAACCCATCCAGAAACCTGAAGTCCTAAAGACTCAAATATCGCTCCGATCCAATTATGTTGTGCTTCTTTTTCAATTTCTTTTGTTTTGGATCCAATCGTTTCCAATTGAGAAATATCTTTTTCTATTTCAATGGTCATATTTGGAATATGGATGCAGCAATGGTCAATTTTCCTTCTTAGATACTGACACACACCATGCTCTTTTAACAATAACACGTCCAGTGCCATCCTGTTCTGTAAAGTCATTCGGGATGTAGCTTGTAATTGCAAATTCATATCTCTAAATCCTTTCTTAGTGGCTGCTGCTAATCTCTCGGTTTGCCCTAGCAATTTGTACAGCATTTCTCTGTTCCTGTAGGAGGCTACAGGTGCAAATAGTGATTCTAAAGCCCACCCAAATTTAACTCCACCATCAGGTTCGTGCCATTCATTTTCTAGTTCAGTGAATTCATCCACTTCTCTTTTCTTTCGATTAGATTTTATTTCTGATTGTTTCCACAGGGGGCAGAGGGTTGGGACTCCTAGAGTGATTTGTGTCACAGGCCCATCTATAGGAATATGCGTAGTCCATTGTCCATGTCCCATTACCCAAACTAAATTTCCTGGACTTTTAATAGTAGTATCTTTACAACTTACAGCCCTTCTGATTCCACCGTTTCTGTTCAATGTGGATGCTTTTCCTGTAATTGTATGATTAAATTTCCTACATTCACATCTCCACTTAAGTAGTACTCTAAGAGTTTTGTTTAGTGACATGATGTAACCAAATATTGTCTGATCACCCTGCATGTGCAAATCTCCTTTCAACACATTAGCATGGTATGGTTTTCCATATAGAATTTCATATGGACTAACTCCCACTCACTCCCTGGGTTTGATTCTGATTCTGAGCAATGCTAATGGCAGTGCCTATGGCCACTGTATTTTTGCCTCTTGGCAAATTTTCTTAATTTGTCCCTTAATTGTTTGATTCATCCGCTCTACTTGACCACTCGATTGAGGTCGCCAAGGGGTGTGTAAGTCCCAAGATATGTCTAACATCCTGGCCACCTCTTGCACTATTCCTGCTGTAAAGTGTGGGCCTCTATCTGATGACAGTCCTAACGGTACCCCAAATCTTGGAAAAATTTCCTTCAACAGCGTTTTGACTACTTCCTTTGCCTGATTGGTTCGACAAGGAAAGGCTTCAGGCCATCCTGAAAAAGTGCATACATACACTAAAAGATACTTAAAGTTTTGTGCCTTCGGTAATTCTGAAAAATCTACTTGCCAGTAATCTCCTGGTTCTGGTCCCACTTGTAATTTCCCCAGCTGAATCTGTTTCCTAACTATTGGGTTATTCTTCAAACAAGTTGGACACATGGCATTCACCTGTTTTGCCAATGTTAACATCTGGTTAGAAATTACTTCTCTTTTTAGAAATTTTACCAATGCCTCTGCTCCCCAATGGCATTTATTATGTTCAGTCTCTAAGATGGCTCTCATAATTCGGGTGGGAACTACAACTTGCCCCATAGCTGTTACATACCATCCAGTTGCATTCTTTTGTGCTTTCAGCAGTGATGCTAGTTTTTCATCATCCGGGGAATACTTCGGTTCCTGAATCAAATGTGGAGTTACAGGACTCACCTTAGTGGGTATCAGGGCCATTTGGGTCCACACTTCTCTGGCCACTTCTTGTACTGTGACATTAGCCAGTTTGTTTCCTTGATATATTTTTCCTTCTTCCTTCTGGTGGCCTCTCACATGCATTATTGCAACTTTTTCAGGTTGGTGTACTGCATCTAGCAAGGCTAGAATTTCAGCTCTATATTTGATAGTAGTTCCTTGAGAGTTCAATAACCCTCGTTCTTTCCACAAGGCGCCATGAACGTGCACCACCCCAAAAGCATATTTATAATCAGTCCATATATTCACTTTCTTTCTGGAACTTAACATTAGGGCTCTAGTGAGTCCAATGATCTCAGCTCGCTGAGCTGATGTTCCAGGGACCAAGGCCTTTGCTTCCACTGTAGTGGTAACTGTTACTGCTGCATATCCCGCATACCTGGTGCCATTTTCTTCAAAGCTGGACCCGTCGGTAAACAGCTCCCAATCTGGATTTTCCATTGGAACATCTTTCAAATCCATTCGGCTGGCATACACTTGTTCAATCACCTCCATGCAGTCATTCTCCTTCTTCCTGCTCACTGCGGAGAAATTCTGCTGGGTTAACATGATTAGTCATCTTTAGATCCACATCATCCTGCTCTCTCAGAATTGCTTGGTATTGCAGCATCCTGCTGGATGAAAGCCAGCGACCCCCCTTTTGTTCCAAGACTGCCAGTACCATGTGAGGCACAAATACCTCTATTTTCCTTCCCAAAGTCAGTTTCCTGGCTTCCTGGATGAGGATCACTGTGGCCGTAACTGCCTGCAAGCATGATGGCCAACCCGCACTTACTGTATCTAGTTGTTTCGAGAAATACCCTACCGGGCGTTTCCATGAACCAAGTCTCTGAGCCAGCACTCCCAGTGCCAATTTCTGTCTCTCATTCACATATAACTGAAAGTCTTTGTTTAAATCTGGAAGGCCTGATGCCGGAGCTTCCCTCAATGCCTGTTTCAAGTCTTCAAAGGCCTTTTTCCTCTGTCGATTCCAGCTCAACTGCGGTTCTTTCAGAGCTTCATGTAATGGTTTAGCTAGAAGTCCAAAATTCAGAATCCACAGCCTGCACCACCCCACCATTCCCAGAAAAGACCTTAGTTCTTGATGGTTCCTGGGAAGGGGAATAGCACAAATAGCTTCCACTCGATTGACTCCCAACCGTCTCTGGCCTTGGGTGATTTCACATCCCAAATATATTACACTTTCTTTTATTAGCTGTGCTTTTTCTTTTGACACTTGGTAGCCAGCCTGGCCCAGCATATTCAGCAGAGCAATAGTCAATTTCAGACACATTTCTTTTTCTGCTGTTGCCAAAAAGATATCATCCACTACTGGAGAATAACATAAGAGAAAGGTAACTCTCTTACCTCAGCAGTCTTCCACTCTTCTAATTCTTTTGCCAATTGATTTCCAAATATTGTAGGACTGTTTTTGAAACCTTGTGGCAATCGAGACCAGGTGAGCTGTCTCTTTCTTCCAGTATCAGGACTCTCCCATTCAAATGCAAATATTTCCTGCTTTCCAATGCCAGAGGGATGCAGAAGAAAGCATCTTTCAAATCAATAACAGAGAGCCATTTAAATTTTTCCGACACAGATGTTAATAGAGTATACGGATTGGCAACCACTGGGTGAATGTCTTTAACAATATTATTAATTGCCCTTAAATCCTGCACTAATCGATACTTACCATTTGGTAAGTTTCTAACTGGAAAAATAGGAGTGTTAAAGTCTGATTCACATTCCTGCAAAATTCCTTGTGCTAAAAACTGAGTTATCAAAGGAGCAACGCCCTGTTTAGCTTCTAATTTAATTGGGTATTGTCTTATTCTCACTGCCTGAGCTCCTTCTTTTAATTCTACTACCACTGGCTGAGCAGCTTTTGATTTTCCTGGGTTCCCCGTCTCCCATACCCAAGGTACTACAGCTTGATCTACTTCAATAGGAATAGGAGAGGAATCAATTTCTTTTATTACAAACAGTTTAGCAATTTCTTCTCCCAGAACCTCTAATTTTACTCTCCCATTTTTGAATATAATTTTGACATTTAATGATGACAACAAATCTCTGCCAAGCAATGGCTTGGGGCAATTAGGCATGTACAAAAACCGATGGTCTAATTCTTTTCCTCCAAATCTCAAATTTAATGGTTGTAAAAAGGGTCTTTCTTCTAATTGTCCCATTGCCCCTACTACCTGTATGGTAGTATCGTTAATAGGTCCTAACCTTTTGTTTAAAACTGAATGCGTTGCCCCCGTATCCACGATAAACTCTTGTTCTTTCCCATCAATATCAATCCTGACCTTCAAGTCCTGTTCTAGTCAGCTCTGATTCTGATAATTCCCCAATACTAATGCTTGGTTGCCACCTTCTGGATTCATGGGGTAACCTGTTGGTCCATTCACTGGCATTCCTCCCAGTCCAGCTTTCACTGGGCACTCATTCTTCCAGTGTCCTATCTGACGACAGAACGCGCATTGATTGGGAGCAATCCCTCCTTGCTGGGGACCAGGAGGGGCCATTCCCCGTCCTCCAAATTTAACATTCTGGAATCCTGCCCTGCCACGTCCAAAGCCACGACCGCGCCCAAAACCACCTCTGCTTCCTCCTCCGTTACCAGCTTGCTGCATCATAGCTGATATATTCGCCTGCTGTTTCCTGGCCGTTTCTTTTTCTCTGTTATTATAAACTTTCCAAGCCACTTCCAGCATTTTATCCAAATCCCGAGTATCATGTCCTTCTAATTTCTGCAGTTTTCTATGTATATCTTCCTGTGTCTGACCTAAAAAGATTAAAGCAAGCTGCAATTTTCCTGCTTCACTGTCGATCTCTAAATCAGTGAAGCATCTAGCAGTTTCCTTAAGTTGTTCTAAAAACGCCGAAGGAGATTCGTTCTTATCCTGCCTGACTGAATACAATTTTGACCAATTTGAATACATTTTTGACCAATTTTGTGTTTTAGGCATCCCAGTCCTGATTCCTTCTACTAACAACTCCTGGTACTTCCTGATAGATTCCATTCCTTCAGTCTTGTTCGGGTCCCATCCCGGATCATCACTCGGAACCAAGTCATTCACAGTTCCCCCAGCTAGGTGCAGTCTAATCATTTCCCGAGCACGCTCTTTCATTGCCCGCAACACCATCCTTTTCTCAGTGGAATTCATTAAGATATCTAATAAAACCTGCATGTCATTCCAGTCTGGGTTCTGGGTCCTAATAATTATCTTAACCACCCGTGCCACTCTTTCAGGGTTCTCACAGTAATTACCTGCTGACTGCTTCCAAATCAACAAATCTCCTGGGGAGAAGGGTACTTTCACAAGCACTTTGTCCCTTTGGGGTCCCATAGCTTCCCTTAAAGGGTCGATAAGCTGGGGGTCCCCATGATTTTTACGTCCCTGTCTAGTTCGTGCCGCGAGCGGAGTGTTTCGCTGATTTTGGGCAGAAGTAGGGGGACGGATTGGAAGACGCACAGCAACCTTTTTAGCATTCCTTGGTACCACTGTTATGTTTGTCGCCTCCTCCTCTTCATCCTCATCCTCCTCCTCAGTACTGCTTTCAGCTAACGGTGGATACAACGAGGGATGGAGTGAGGCAGAGGGGAGGGGTGGAACGGCAGGAAGGGGTGAAGCAGAAGGCGTGCCTGGTGACACCATTAAAGACAAATCTTCTTCTGGCCGGGAGTTTAAGGCTAAACACTGAACACATTTAGATTTCTTTTTACAACCCCCGCACTCAGATTCTTTCATTTCCAGCACCATTATTCCACATTCAGTTTGCCATTCCTTTTTACGACGCAGTAAATGAAACAAGTCTAAATACTGTATTTCATCCCATTTTTCATTTTCCTCCAGATAATGCATTAATGAATTTATGGTGTCATAATCCACAGTACCATTCTTTGGCCATGACGGCCCTTCTCGCTTATATTCGGGCCACCAATGATTACAATAATCAATCATTTTATCCTGACTCATCTCCTGGAAAAACCCTTCACTTTTCCACCTCTTCAGTAAACATCCCAGCGGGGTATTTTCTGGGATACCTTTATTAGACTGAACCATAGACTTAAGCACCTTGAATGGCATTTTGAACCTTACTTACAGCTGTACAAAAACTCGGTAACCGATTGCAACAACCAATATGCAGCAATATACAAAACAATAATAACCACAATCAATATCGACAGTCCAACAGAATCAATCATACCACACACTCACACAACAAGAATAAATAGAATAAATACCAGACCAATCCAACTTGCCACTTCTCGACGCCGCGAGGGGCAAGTGGCGGACCTGTGCAGCTTTCGCCGCGTCTGACAGCCGGCGCCTAGACCAGACCACCCAGACGTCTTAGCCCAACCCTGCGAGGATCGCCGCCTCGTCTTGTGAGCAGGCACCCAAACCAGAACCAGAAAATAAAGCACCTTCGGGCTTACCTCTCGCAGTCGTCCGGCAGGTGCGGGGGTCGGGCACGAACCGATGACTCCCCGAGAATCACTCGGTGCCGGCGTGGAGTGGATCAGAACGCGAACCGCCCCGGCCACCTTCGGAGTCCTGCCACGGTTGCCAGAAAACTGTTGCCCGATCCAGAGAAAACACAAACAACCGAAGTCGTTTATGCGGTGCTTTATTGAGGGCCCGGGAGCCTGTGGACTAGCGTCCAAAGACAGAGCCCCCTTTCACAGAAAAATTACAGGGTTTTTATATGTTTTCTACATGATTTCTTCATCATCACAATTTCTTACTTTCTTTCGCTACTTGGTACGATTATCTCTTTGACCTTTAAGTTTTGCCAAAAGGGGCATTCCTTAGACTATCTCCTAGTTACACTGCTTACATTGCAATATCTGCTATACAGCTCATCTGCAGGTTACATGCGGCCTACCAAGCCTTAGCATGACTACTACTAATGTCAACTAATGCTAACTATTAACGTTTGCTACTATCTTAATAATACAGTTTATTGAATCAAATGGCAACACCGGTGGCTTCGCTCCCTGCCCTGAAGCCCTTCCCTGCCCGACATCTGCTCTCAGCCTTCCGGATGCTGAGCTTGGGAACTGCAGCAGAACTGGAACTTCACTAATTGCATTTCTCTTATCATGGACTGAGAGTGACGGGACAAGGGGGGGACAGTTTTTAACTGAAAAAGGGGGGATTTATTTAGAGGAGGTATTGGGAAGAAATCCTTCCCTGTGAGGGTGGTTTGGCCCTGGCACAGGTTGCCCAGAGGAGCTGTGGCTGCCCTTGGATCCCTGGAACTGTCCAAGGCCAGGCTGGACTGGGCTCGGAGCAGCCTGGGGTAGTGGGAGGTGTCCCTGCCCATGGAAGGGATGGGACTGGAGCTTTGGGGACAGTTCAGCCCAAACCAGTCTGCGATTCCACGGTGATTTTGTGATTTCAGCCATCCTGGCTGGGCTGCAGCAATGCTTCCTCCTGGGCTGCATCCTTAGCAGGAGAGAGTACGAGGGGTGCAGGGGTCACCCGGCCTTGCTGGCAGAAGGATCCCACCTCTCTGTTCGCTCAGCTCAGCCCAGCTCAGCCCAGGCTCCGTGCACAGCCCGGGCCCGGAGGGAGCAGCATCACCGAGTTACTCCACATTGGTGCCCCCTTCTCCTTGGGCATGGCCACGGCCATGCAGGAAACTCCTCCAAAGTGTGCCAGCGGCCCTGGAGCCCTCTCTGGAGCTGGCACAGCTCGTTTAGATGAAGTGCCAGCATTTGGCAGCTTCCCGGGAGGTTTCTTTGCCCCTGCCAGACGGGCTGTGGTTTATCTCCCCGCACAGGACGCGTCCTGCGGAGCTGGTCCCGTTCCAGCTGTGCAGAACACACTGCCACCCTCTCCAGAGCCCGGGGCACGGCTCCTCTGACCACCTGCGTGTGTGGGATGTGTCCCCAGAGCAGCCACATGGACCTGCTGTCCCCTGGCTGCCCGGGACAGCCAGCATCACCCGCAGGGAGCCGCTCTGAGCCTCACCTCCCTCACAGGCAGCAGAGCCTCTGACAGAGCCGTGACACCTGGAAATGCTGGTGCTCCTCCAAGAACATCCCCTCTTCAGGGCAGAACCAACCAGGCCCTTCCCAGAGGAGTGAGGGATTAATCCTGGACTAATTAATTAATTGTGGAAATAGCTGCAGGAGGACGGGCTAGCAGCTGCCCACCCCACGGGGAAGCTGCTCCTCCCGCTGCTCCCAGTCCGGACCGAACCCTGGAGGCCTCCTGCAGGTGCAGGGGTGCCCGGCCAGGCTGTGCAGATCCATCGGTGGGTGGGTGGATGGTGTGGATCCCCACAGATCTGTCCGTGGGTGGATGGTGTGGATCCCTGCAGGTCTGTCCGTGGGTGGGTGGATGGATGGTGTGGATCCCTGCAGGTCTGTCCGTGGGTGGATGGTGTGGATCCCCACAGATCTGTCTGTGGGTGGATGGTGTGGATCCCCACAGATCTGTCCGTGGGTGGATGGTGTGGATCCCTGCAGGTCTGTCCGTGGGTGGGTGGGTGGATGGTGTGGATCCCTGCAGGTCTGTCCGTGGGTGGATGGATGGTGTGGATCCCTGCAGATCTGTCCGTGGGTGGGTGGATGGATGGTGTGGATCCCTGCAGATCTGTCCGTGGGTGGATGGTGTGGATCCCTGCAGATCCATCGGTGGGTGGGTGGGTGGTGTGGATCCCTGCAGGTCTGTCCGTGGGTGGATGGTGTGGATCCCTGCAGGTCTGTCCGTGGGTGGATGGTGTGGATCCCTGCAGATCTGTCCGTGGGTGGATGGTGTGGATCCCCACAGATCTGTCCGTGGGTGGGTGGTGTGGATCCCTGCAGATCTGTCCGTGGGTGGATGGTGTGGATCCCTGCAGGTCTGTCTGTGGGTGGGTGGATGGTGTGGATCCCTGCAGATCTGTCCATGGGTGGATGGTGTGGATCCCTGCAGGTCTGTCCGTGGGTGGATGGTGTGGATCCCTGCAGGTCTGTCCGTGGGTGGGTGGATGGATCCACACAGATCTGTCCGTGGGTGGGTGGGTGGGTGGTGTGGATCCCCACAGATCTGTCCGTGGGTGGATGATGTGGATCCCTGCAGGTCTGTCCATGGGTGGATGGTGTGGATCCCTGCAGATCCATCGGTGGATGGGTGGATGGTGTGGATCCCTGCAGATCTGTCCGTGGGTGGATGGTGTGGATCCCCTTCAGCTCCACGGGCACAGAGAGGGGCGCAGACCCCCAGGACGCCCCGCACTTGCTGGTCCTGCAGCTTCCCGGTGTTACAGATACATTTTATATTGTTGGCTTTTTGCAAATATTAAAATGAATGTTATGTGTATAAGAATGGGAAATTTTGTTGTATTAATATAGTTTTCTTTATTTCTGTTATTGATGAAATTTAGAAATAGTTGTATAATGTGTATATGTTAGGGTATGGCATAGTATTAAAATAAAAACTGCTTTTGTTTGTATAACCCAAAGACTGAGAAAAAAAAAAAAATAGCTGGAGAACTCCTGCATTTGTGAACTCTCTTATCCAGATGAAGATAGCAGTGCCCAGAACTCTGGGGGGAGGAATTTATTGCATTTCTGGTATCAGAGAATGTAAATCTCGATGGCACCAAGAAGATTGATCTATTGGGAAGGGGGCAAGAGAAAACTAAACAGAAGAACACCAAAGATCCTAAGAAGAATGTCTGAATATGTATGAGAATTTATGGATATGTGTGAGAATTTATGGATGTGTGTGAGAATTTATGGATATGTGTAAGAATTTATGGATATGTGTGAGAATTTATGGATATGTAGTAGGGTTCTGTTTTTAAGGGGCAATCCTTTGTTAGTGAGGTGTGCTCTCTTGGCTGAATGCAGAGACACCTGGCCATATCTGTATACTTTATTTTTTTCTCCTAATTGTTTTCTTTATTAAACGTTTAAATTCTATAAAAGCTATGTGAACCTCGTTTTTCACAGCGGGAAGCCTGGCACGGACACGCCAGGGCTCGGGCATCCCCAGCCCCGCGGCCTCACCTGCCGGAAGGTGTGGGAGGCTTGGCTGGAGCAGAACCACATCAGAGGGCTGGGAGATGCCTTTCCCAAGGATGTTTCAGCACTGGGGTGTCTGGGGAGTGTTTTCCTTGGGTGATTGATTTGGGAAAGCTCCGGTGGCAGAGCTCAAGTGCTGACACCGCTCCCGGCTCCCTTCCAGCTGCTCCTGGGAGCGCTGGTCCCTCAGCCCCCGGGCCTGTGGCTGCCGAGGACGGTTTCCTGTGGAGAGTGATGCTCAGAGCCCGTGCCTGAGGTGGGGATGGCAGCCCCTGGAAACATCTGTGCACAGGCTGAGTTCTCATTAATCCTTGCGATTAATCTCATTAATCCACCCCTGCGAGTGCATCAGAGTGAAATGACACGCAGTGACACCCGTGTACATGACCAGGGTTATTTTAAAACTATCTGATTGCTCCAAGTCCTTTGAGTGGAAAGGAAGGATGTGGCCATTTTCAATATTGTCTATAAAAATGTAGAAGTCTAAATATATTGATTAAGAAAATATATTAGGAAAAAGAGATAAAGAAAAATGAAAAGAAGGGAAGGGAAGGGAAGGGAAGGGAAGGGAAGGGAAGGGAAGGGAAGGGAAGGGAAGGGAAGGGAAGGGAAGGGAAGGGAAGGGAAGGGAAGGGAAGGGAAGGTGCGGGAAGGTGCGGGAAGGTGCGGGAAGGTGCGGGAAGGTGCGGGAAGGGAAGGTGCGGGAAGGGAAGGTGCGGGAAGGGAAGGGAAGGGGAGGGAAGGGGAGGGGAGGGGAGGGGAGGGGAGGGGAGGGGAGGGGAGGGGAGGGGAGGGGAGGGAAGGGGAGGGAAGGGAAGGGAAGGGAAGGGAAGGGAAGGGAAGGGAAGGGAAGGGAAGGGAAGGGAAGGGAAGGGAAGGGAAGGGAAGGGAAGGGAAGGGAAGGGAAGGGAAGGAAGGGAAGGGAAGGGAAGGGAAGGGAAGGGAAGGGAAGGGAAGGGAAGGGAAGGGAAGGGAAGGGAAGGGAAGGGAAGGGAAGGGAAGGGAAGGGAGGGAAGGGAAGGGAAGGGAAGGGAAGGGAAGGGAAGGGAAGGGAAGGGAAGGGAAGGGAAGGGAAGGGAAGGGAAGGGAAGGGAAGGGAAGGGAAGGGAAGGGAAGGGAAGGGAAGGGAAGGGAAGGGAAGGGAAGGGAAGGGAAGGAAGGGAAGGGAGGGGAGGGGAGGGGAGGGGAGGGGAGGGGAGGGGAGGGGAGGGGAGGGGAGGGGAGGGGAGGGGAGGGGAGGGGAGGGGAGGGGAGGGGAGGGGAGGGGAGGGGAGGGGAGGGGAGGGGAGGGGAGGGGAGGGGAGGGGAGGGGAGGGGAGGGGAGGGGAGGGGAGGGGAGGGGAGGGGAGGGGAGGGGAGGGGAGGGGAGGGGAGGGGAGGGGAGGGGAGGGGAGGGGAGGGGAGGGGAGGGGAGGGGAGGGGAGGGGAGGGGAGGGGAGGAGAGGGGAGGAGAGGAGAGGAGAGGAGAGGAGAGGAGAGGAGAGGAGAGGAGAGGAGAGGAGAGGAGAGAGGAGAGGAGAGGAGAGGAGAGGAGAGGAGAGGAGAGGAGAGGAGAGGAGAGGAGAGGAGAGGAGAGGAGAGGAGAGGAGAGGAGAGGAGAGGAGAGGAGAGGAGAGGAGAGGAGAGGAGAGGAGAGGAGAGGAGAGGAGAGGAGAGGGGAGAGGGGGAGGTTTCTGACCTCGCCTAATGCCGTGGTGCTGTTTGTCCCTGCTCCTCGTGCTGGAGGAGCCGAGTCAGCGGTGCCTTATCAGAAGGAATCCTTTCTCAGCGGATCTGCTTCTGCCCAGCGCTTTCCCTTGTCTGGGCAGAAATCAGCCGGTTTAAGGCATCGGTCCCAGGGGATCAGGGACACGAGGAGCGCAGGGCTCAGCCAGAGTTCGCTCTGTCGCACGGGGGACACCGGGAACCAGAGAGATCAGTGCCTGGCCCGAGCCGCGGAGCTCCGGCGTTCCCGGCGCTTCCCGGGGCCCGGAGCCGCCGAGGGGTCCCGGGATGCCCGGAGGGACTCGGGACCTGCGGGGCTGCGGGGGCCAGGAAGGCCAGAGCTGGACCCGAGGGGTGTGGGAGCCTCTGAAATGTGGGAGCCTCTGAAATGTGGGAGCCTCGGAAATGTGGGACCCTGGGAAATGTGAGACCCTCGGAAACATGAGACCCTCAGAAGTGTGAGACCCTCGGAAATGTGGGACCCTCGGAAATGTGAAACCCTCGGAAATGTGAGACCCTGGGCAGGGCGAGACCCTCGGAATTGTGAGACCCTCAGAAATGTGGGAGCCTCTGAAATGTGGGAGCCTCGGAAGTGTGAGACCCTCGGAATTGTGAGACCCTCGGAAATGTGGGACCCTCGGAAATGTGAAACCCTCGGAAATGTGGGAGCCTCGGAAATGTGGGAGCCTCGGAAATGTGGGACCCTGAGCGGGATGGGACCCTGGGCAGGGCGGGACCCTGGGCAGGGCGGGACCCCCCGCGCCGCTGCTGTCACCTGCCCGCAGGTACCCCCGGCCGCCGCCCCTGCTCCGCCTCTTCCCAGCCGGCCGCCCCGCGCGGGGCAGGCGCCTCCGGAGGAAAGAATTACAAAAATGTTCCCTTTCAAAAGCCACAAGGAGCCAGCCCATCCCCGCGCCCAGGGGACGGGCACGGGCAGACACGGCCACAAACAAAAATGCTCTTTATTCTGGCTGGGAGGGATTGCACAAATATGATCTCTGTGGGAAAGGGACTATCGAGTATCCTCTCTCTGACTCATGATTCCTGAGAAAAACGGATCCGCCGGGCTTTTCCTGATGTTCGGGGCACCTGGCCTGTGGCAGAGTCAGGGAGGGAGGTAATCTGGGGGTGCTGGGGTGGTGCAGGGCTGCAGGGATGGTGTCAGGGTCACTGGGGTGGTGCCAGGGGTGCGCCACAGCGGCAGCTGCTTCCCGCGCCTTTCCCAGGGAACTTCTTTATCATTTGGCTTCCTGGGAGCCGAGTTTCCCTCGGCAGCTCTGGAGCACAGCCAGGGGAAGGATCACGTTCAAGATCTGGCCCAGGTTGCCTCCAGCCACACTCCTGTTGTCCCCCGAGGCACATTGGGACAGGGCACAGGTGTGGACAGAGCTCTGCTTGGTCAGAGCCTGCTCCCAGGGCACCCCAAGCCCCTGAACCTCCCACAGCCACAGCTGTGGAGCATCTCCAGAGCTCTCCTCGGGTGCTGGAGGGCGTGCAGATCTAACTGGGGCTGGTGGGCTCTGCCCTTTTGCCCAGCTGGCCAAAGATGGAGCTCCACTGCCATTCTCTGAGGGTCAGGGTCAGCCATCTGCGCCATCCCCACTCCCAGGACGCAGGTGACAGGTGATCTGTGCCCCAGAGACCATCACCATCCCCACTCCCAGGACGCAGGTGACAGGTGATCTGTGCCCCAGAGACCATCCCCACTCCCAGGACGCAGGTGACAGGTGATCTGTGCCCCAGAGACCATCCCCACTCCCAGGACGCAGGTGACAGGTGATCTGTGCCCCAGAGACCATCCCCACTCCCAGGACGCAGGTGACAGGTGATCTGTGCCCCAGAGACCATCCCCATCCCCACTCCCAGGACGCAGGTGACAGGTGATCTGTGCCCCAGAGACCATCACTTGGTAACTGCCCCCTGTGACGTGGCTGCTCTGCCTGGGGTGGCTGAGCCTGTGCTCCCCAGCTGAGCCTGCTCAGCCCGTGGGATGTCCGGCCACCAGCACCTTCAGCAGGACAGTGCCACACGCGTGGCCACTGTGGCCAGAGCAGATGTGGCCTCTGGGGACCTGCAGACCTGTGCCAATTGTGGCAGATCGTGGTGCTTGGCCAAGCACTCCCAAAATGTGCCCAGGGGACTGCACACAGAGCAAAGGCAGATGTGCCTCTGCCAGGAGTGAAGGAGTCATGGGATCGTGGAATGGTTGGGTGGGAAGGGAATTCAAAGAACATCCAGTTCCAACCTACAGTGCCGAGGGCAGGGACATTTTCTGCTATCCCAGGTTGCCCCAAGCCCCATTCAGCCTGGCCTTGGGCACTGCCAGGGATCCAGGGGCAGCCACAGCTGCTCTGGGTACCTGTGCCAGGGCCTGCCCACCCTCACGGGGAGGAATCTCTTCCCAATACCCAGGGATCCGGGAGGTGCTCTGGAACGTGGGGTTTGCTGTGCTGTGGAGAGCTGGGGCACAGGGTATTCCAGAAGGGACCCAGAGCTTCCCCAGCAGGTCAGCTTTGGGCCGCAGGGAGGGGGGAGCTGAGTCCCCACCTCAGCTCAGCCTTCGGTTCTTGTGTTTTCCACTTTCAGCTTTGCCAGCAGCTGATCCTCAAATGTGACTGTGGGCACAGAGGCGCTGTGGGTTGGATTGCGTGGGGTTACAAAATCCCAGACTCACAGAATCCCAGGATGGCTCAGGCTGGAAGGACCCATAGTGGAGGTCCTCAGGAAGGGTCATCACAGACCACTCGGCACAGATCGTGTCCAGAGGGCGTTGGAATATCTCTGGAGAGGGACACTCCACACCCTCTCTGGTCTCGGTTCCAGTGCCCCGTCACTGCACAGGAACAAAGTTCTTCCTCATCTTCAGGTGGAGCTTGCTGGGCGTCAGTCCCTGCCATTGCCTCATGTCCCAGTGGTTGGCACCACAGAGCAAAGCCCGGTTTGACACCTCCCTCCATTGCACAGGTCCCCTCTCAGCTGTGTCTCCTCAGGGCTGGCCAGCTCCATCAGCCCATCCCTCAGAGATGCCCCAGTCCTCATCTCCCCAGCCAGAGATGGGAATGGAGCTGGGAAGGGGCTGGAGCCCCAGGAGGGGCTGAGGGAGCTGGGAAGGGGCTGGAGAATTCCTGAGGGAGCTGGGAAGGGGCTGGAGAATTGCTGAGGGAGCTGGGAAAGCTCAGCCTGGAGCAAAGGAGGCTCAGGGGGAATTTCTGGCTCTGCACAAGTCCCTGGCAGGAGGGGACAGCCAGGGGGATCAGGCTCTGCTCCCAGGGAACAGGGACAGGAGGAGAGGGAACGGCCTCAGGCTGGGCCAGGGCAGGTTTAGGAGGGATATTTGGAAAATTCCTCCTGGAAAGGGCTGCCCAGCCCTGGCCCAGCTGCCCTGGCAGTGGTGGAGTCCCCATCCCTGGAAGAGCTCAATAAACACGTGGATGTGACATCAGGGGACATGGGCTAGAAACTGCCTTGCTTGTGCTGGGGGAGCGTTTGGATCCCGTGGTCCTAACCCAAACGATTCCATGGGCAGAAGGTGGGGAGGGAGGGAGGGAGGGAGGGAGGGGAGGGAGGGAGGGAGGGGAGGGAGGGGAGGGAGGGGAGGGAGGGAGGGAGGGAGGGAGGGAGGGAGGGAGGGAGGGAGGGAGGGAGGGAGGGAGGGAGGGAGGGAGGGAGGGAGGGAGGGAGGGAGGGAGGGAGGGAGGGAGGGAGGGAGGGAGGACAAGGTCCCCAGGCAGGGGCTGGCCCTCCGTCTGTGGCCAGTGTTTAATATCCTGGGGGCCTCTGCTCAGCTCCCGCCCGCTCTGGGTTCTGCCAGAGCCCAGGGTGGCTTGTGCCACCCTGGTCCTTGAGTGTCCTTGAGGTCCTTGAGTGTCCCAAGTTGTGCCACAGTGCAGCAGCCACGGGGGCACCGCGCTGGCACCGGCACAGTCGGGCGTTACCGATGCAGGCCGGTGACCCAACACAGGCTGTTCCTGATGGCCTCTGTGGAAGGGAGGATTGGATTTCCAGGATGAGAAGACTCCTGGGAGACATTATTGTGGCTTTCCAGTAACTACAGGGAGCTACGAGGGAGCTGGAGAGGGACTTGGGACAAAGGCCTGGAGTGACAGCGTGAGGTGGAATGGCTTCAGATTGGAAGAATGTAGGTGTAGATCAGATATTGGAAGGAATTGTTCCCTGTGAGGGTGGGCAGGCCCTGGCACAGGTGCCCAGAGCAGCTGTGGCTGCCCCTGGATCCCCAGAAGTGTCCAAGGCCAGGTTGGATGGAGCTTGGAACAGCCTGGTCTATTGGGAGGTGTCCCTGCCCATGGCAGGGGGTGGGACAAGAAGGCCCCTTCCCATCCAAACTGTCCCATGATTCTGTGACTTCTCTCCCATTCATTTGTCCCGTCCCTTTCTGAGCCCGTGCAATTCTCTGGGCTCCACAGCAGGTCACGGCGAGGTGTCCCACAGCTCCCCTACACTCGTTCCCAGGCACCAGCTGTACAAGCTGTGGCCAAAAGTCCATTTTCCAGGACATTAGCAGGTTAATTAAGGCAAACAGCCCAAGGCAGCACATTTAAGGAGGGTAAGTTTCCTTCCATTAAACAGCGGTAGAATTATTTATCCCTGAGCTGCACGGAAGAGTGGCTGCAGGGCTGTTCCGCCGCGGGAGCGCTGCACGTGGGCTGAGCCAGCTCGGGACACAGGAGGGCAAAAGGAGCAGGAGGGAGCGGAGGCTCCACTGTGGATGGACAGACTAAAATACGGCACAGCTGTGTCCGCTCTCAGCTCTTGTGGGGATCCATCCCCACGGAGGCTGCGAGGAGGGAGGGAAAGCACAGCAAGAAACCAGACCGCTCTGGGCTGAGGCTCTTTGTACTCCAAACACTCCCGGAAAAGCAGGACGGGCTGAGGCACGGAGAGCAAACACAGATGATGTGTCCCACCAGTGCCAGTGACACACAGCGCAGGCCGGGCGTCCTGCCCATGCGGAAATCTGCTCTCCACGCTGTCCTAGCTTGAAAAGCCGCAACCCAAATACCCTCCTCAAAGCTACTGAGGATATCTGGCACAGGCAAGAAAAGAGAGGCAGAGAATAAAAATACCACCCACAGCAACACCCATATGGAACAAAGACCTGCACTTAAACCTGTGTGAGGAAAATGAGGATGACACACTTCACCAAAATGGCCTGAGATAACCCAGGCTGGTTCTGCTGTTCCTGAAAGGCAACCAAAGAAAGAAGCACAACGCAATGCAATAACACTGCTTGGGGGGGAGGCACTTCAAAGCTACATCTGATGTGGGTGGGTGGTGGTAAAGAAAAGAGATCACGAAGGAAATTCCTTCACCGGGATCATAAATGGTAAAAAAATTTAGAAAAAGAAAGACAAACACCAGCAGGAAAAGAAATATTCACAATAGCAACATTCTTCCGCAAGGAAAAAAATCAAAAGGTTTTATAACTATTTTCTAAAAATATTAAGGAAATAAAGCCCCGTGTCCGGGTCAGGCACGCAGCGGCGCAGCAGCTGCAAGTACGTCAGGTTCTCGTGGGTGTTGGGGTCGAAGAAGCCCTTGGTGTCGTCGGTGGGGTCAGAGAGGATCTGGTTCATCTCCTGGTCAAAGTAGCCACGCTTGTAGGCCACCTCCACGGGCAGGCGGTGGCTGTGCACGGGGTCGATGATGCCGCCGGTGGCGATCTGAGCCTCCAGCAGGCGGATGCCGTGGTCCCTGACGATCAGCTCCTTCTTCATGGCCTGGAAGAGGGAGATTTTGTCGCCCGTGTAGGGGTCAGAGTAGCCCGTCACGGCCCGCTCGGCCGACAGCAGCTTCTCGTGCAGCTCGCTGCCCACCAGCCCAGAGGACACGGCCTCGTCCACCGACAGCTTCTGGTTCTTGACTGGGTCGACGAGGAAGCCGGTGGCCGCCTGTGCCTCCAGCAGCACCAGCGCCGTGCCCTGCCTCAGGATGCCCTTCCACATGGCCTGGTAGATGCTCATCTTCTCCACCTTGCCAGGCTCGGCCTTGCAGGGCACCAGCACGCCGGCGATGACGCCCGTGCCGTCCAGGTAGCGCTTGACCGAGGTCATTTGCGTCACCTCCTGCACCGTCCTGGTGCCCTGCACCAGGTCGGCCAGCGTGCCCGTGTCGATGATGCCCGAGTCCAGCAGGTCCGAGGCGCTCACCTGCCTCCTGAGGCCCGTGAATTTCACGCTGCTGCTGCGCTGCGCCGCCTCCTCCACCAGGCGGGTGAGGAGCGTGGCCAGCTCGGCCAGCGCCAGGCTCCCGGCCCGCACCTGGCCCAGCAGCTCCCCTCGCTTAGCCTCTGACACAAACTTGGAGAAGAGGAGCTCCCACAGGGACACCTTCCTGCCGTGGAAGCCGCCTGCCGACACCTCGACGGTGTGGGACTTGAGGGACCGCTCCAGCTCCCGCTCCTGCTCCCGTTTCTGTTCCCGCTCCTGCTCCCGTTCCTTCTGGGAGTTTGAGGCACTGCCGTTCTGGCTGGGCTGGGGCAGGACCTCCCTTTCTGGGGACTTGGGGGCCACCTCCGTGCTGTGGCCCTGAGCCTCAGCCCTGGTGACAATGGCCGTGAGGAGGTCGATCATCTCCGCAATGGTGACCGTCCCCGCCTTGTAGCGGCGCAGGAGGTCCTGGCGCCGGTGGTCGGGGACGTAGCGGGAGAAGAGGAGCTCCCAGAGGGTGACGCTCTGGCCCTGGAAGAGCCCCACAGCCAGCGTGGTGCGGGCGGCCTGCAGGGCTTTGCGGGCATCCTCGGTCAGCTGGTAGAGCACGGAGCCCTTGTCCATCAGCTGCAGCATCAGCAGCCCCGTGTCCGGGTCGGGCACGCAGCGGCGCAGCAGCTGCAGGTACGTCAGGTTCTCGTGGGTGTTGGGGTCGAAGAAGCCCTTGGTGTCGTCGCCGGGGTCAGAGAGGATCTGGTTCATCTCCTGGTCAAAGTAGCCACGCTTGTAGGCCACCTCCACGGGCAGGCGGTGGCTGTGCACGGGGTCGATGATGCCGCCCGTGGCGATCTGGGCCTCCAGCAGGCGGATGCCGTGGTCCCTGACGATCAGCTCCTTCTTCATGGCCTGGAAGAGGGAGATTTTGTCGCCCGTGTAGGGGTCAGAGTAGCCCGTCACGGCCCGCTCGGCCGACAGCAGCTTCTCGTGCAGCTCGCTGCCCACCAGCCCAGAGGACACGGCCTCGTCCACCGACAGCTTCTGGTTCTTGACTGGGTCGACGAGGAAGCCGGTGGCCGCCTGTGCCTCCAGCAGCACCAGCGCCGTGCCCTGCCTCAGGATGCCCTTCCACATGGCCTGGTAGATGCTCATCTTCTCCACCTTGCCAGGCTCGGCCTTGCAGGGCACCAGCACGCCGGCGATGACGCCCGTGCCGTCCAGGTAGCGCTTGACCGAGGTCATTTGCGTCACCTCCTGCACCGTCCTGGTGCCCTGCACCAGGTCGGCCAGCGTGCCCGTGTCGATGATGCCCGAGTCCAGCAGGTCCGAGGCGCTCACCTGCCTCCTGAGGCCCGTGAATTTCACGCTGCTGCTGCGCTGCGCCGCCTCCTCCACCAGGCGGGTGAGGAGCGTGGCCAGCTTGGCCAGCGCCAGGCTCCCGGCCCGCACCTGGCCCAGCAGCTCCCCTCGCTTCGCCTCCGACACAAACTTGGAGAAGAGGAGCTCCCACAGGGACACCTTCCTGCCGTGGAAGCCGCCTGCCGACACCTCGACGGTGTGGGACTTGAGGGACCGCTCCAGCTCCCGCTCCTGGTCCCGTTTCTGGTCCCGCTCCTGCTCCCGTTCCTTCTGGGAGTTTGAGGCACTGCCGTTCTGGCTGGGCTGGGGCAGGACCTCCCTTTCTGGGGACTTGGGGGCCACCTCGGCGCTGTGGCCCTGGGCCTCAGCCCTGGTGACAATGGCCGTGAGGAGGTCGATCATCTCCGCAATGGTGACCGTCCCCGCCTTGTAGCGGCGCAGGAGGTCCTGGCGCCGGTGGTCGGGGACGTAGCGGGAGAAGAGGAGCTCCCAGAGGGTGACGCTCTGGCCCTGGAAGAGCCCCACAGCCAGCGTGGTGCGGGCGGCCTGCAGGGCTTTGCGGGCATCCTCGGTCAGCTGGTAGAGCACGGAGCCCTTGTCCATCAGCTGCAGCATCAGCAGCCCCGTGTCCGGGTCGGGCACGCAGCGGCGCAGCAGCTGCAGGTACGTCAGGTTCTCGTGGGTGTTGGGGTCGAAGAAGCCCTTGGTGTCGTCGCCGGGGTCGGAGAGGATCTGGTTCATCTCCTGGTCAAAGTAGCCGCGCTTGTAGGCCACCTCCACGGGCAGGCGGTGGCTGTGCACGGGGTCGATGATGCCGCCCGTGGCGATCTGGGCCTCCAGCAGGCGGATGCCGTGGTCCCGGACGATCAGCTCCTTCTTCATGGCCTGGAAGAGGGAGATTTTGTCGCCCGTGTAGGGGTCAGAGTAGCCCGTCACGGCCCGCTCGGCCGACAGCAGCTTCTCGTGCAGCTCGCTGCCCACCAGCCCAGAGGACACGGCCTCGTCCACCGACAGCTTCTGGTTCTTGACTGGGTCGACGAGGAAGCCGGTGGCCGCCTGTGCCTCCAGCAGCACCAGCGCCGTGCCCTGCCTCAGGATGCCCTTCCACATGGCCTGGTAGATGCTCATCTTCTCCACCTTGCCAGGCTCGGCCTTGCAGGGCACCAGCACGCCGGCGATGACGCCCGTGCCGTCCAGGTAGCGCTTGACCGAGGTCATTTGCGTCACCTCCTGCACCGTCCTGGTGCCCTGCACCAGGTCGGCCAGCGTGCCCGTGTCGATGATGCCCGAGTCCAGCAGGTCCGAGGCGCTCACCTGCCTCCTGAGGCCCGTGAATTTCACGCTGCTGCTGCGCTGCGCCGCCTCCTCCACCAGGCGGGTGAGGAGCGTGGCCAGCTCGGCCAGCGCCAGGCTCCCAGCCCGCACCTGGCCCAGCAGCTCCCCTCGCTTCGCCTCTGACACAAACTTGGAGAAGAGGAGCTCCCACAGGGACACCTTCCTGCCGTGGAATCCGCCTGCCGACACCTCGACGGTGTGGGACTTGAGGGACCGCTCCAGCTCCCGCTCCTGGTCCCGTTCCTTCTGGGAGTTTGAGGCACTGCCGTTCTGGCTGGGCTGGGGCAGGACCTCCCTTTCTGGGGACTTGGGGGCCACCTCGGCGCTGTGGCCCTGGGCCTCAGCCCTGGTGACAATGGCCGTGAGGAGGTCGATCATCTCCGCAATGGTGACCGTCCCCGCCTTGTAGCGGCGCAGGAGGTCCTGGCGCCGGTGGTCGGGGACGTAGCGGGAGAAGAGGAGCTCCCAGAGGGTGACGCTCTGGCCCTGGAAGAGCCCCACAGCCAGCGTGGTGCGCGCGGCCTGCAGGGCTTTGCGGGCATCCTCGGTCAGCTGGTAGAGCACGGAGCCCTTGTCCATCAGCTGCAGCATCAGCAGCCCCGTGTCCGGGTCGGGCACGCAGCGGCGCAGCAGCTGCAGGTACGTCAGGTTCTCGTGGGTGTTGGGGTCGAAGAAGCCCTTGGTGTCATCGCCGGGGTCGGAGAGGATCTGGTTCATCTCCTGGTCAAAGTAGCCACGCTTGTAGGCCACCTCCACGGGCAGGCGGTGGCTGTGCACGGGGTCGATGATGCCGCCCGTGGCGATCTGGGCCTCCAGCAGGCGGATGCCGTGGTCCCTGACGATCAGCTCCTGCTTCATGGCCTGGAAGAGGGACATCTTTTGTCCCGTGTAGGGGTGGGTGTAGCCTGTCACTGCTCTCTCGGCACTGAGTAGTTTGTTTTTCAGCTCGCTGCCCACCAGCCCAGAGGACACGGCCTCGTCCACCGACAGCTTCTGGTTCTTGACTGGGTCGATGATGAAGCCGGTGGCCGCCTGTGCCTCCAGCAGCACCAGCGCCGTGCCCTGCCTCAGGATGCCCTTCCACATGGCCTGGTAGATGCTCATCTTCTCCACCTTGCCAGGCTCGGCCTTGCAGGGCACCAGCACGCCGGCGATGCTCCCAGTTCCCTCAAGGTACCTCCTCACACTCTCTGTTTGTGCTATTTCTTGTGCCGTCTCTTTTCCTTTATGGAGTTTTTCTATTGTTTCCTCTGTAATTATTTTTGCACTGAGCAGTTCTGATGCTGTAATTTGCTGTCGGATTCCCTGGAACCACACATCACTTCTGTCCTCTTCTTTTTCTCTAATGATCTTCAGTATTGTCTCAATGATTCCTTGCACGATGTGTTGGGATTCCGCTTTGTATTTTTTCACCAGCTCTTTTCTTTTCTCCTCAGTGATGTACTCGGAGCAGAGAAGTTCCCACAGCGATAACACCTGTCCCTTGTATTTTCCCACAGTCATCTGGACCTTTGTACACAGCAGGGCGTTTTTGGTTTGCTCATCAATGTAGAAATAGTCGCCCTCCTTTTCCAGGACCTGCAGCAGGTACAGGCCGCTCTCCCTGTCCTTGGCACACCTCTGCAGGAGCTGGCTGTAACTGATCTTCTCGTGAGTGTTTGGATCTATAAAGCCTTTGCTGCCGTGATCTGGATCTGAGAGCAGGAGGAACATGTCCTCGTCCAGGTGTCCGCGCTTGTAGGCCACCTCCACGGGCAGGCGGTGGCCATGCCAGGGGTCAATGATGCCACCAGTGGCAAGCTGGGCCTCGAGCAGGCGGATGCCGTGATCTCTGACTATTACCTTCTGTCTTACAGCCTGGAAGAGAGATATTTTACCTCCAGTTTGAGGATCTGTGTATCCCGTCACGGCTTTCTCTGCCGACAGCAGCTGCTCACGCAGCTCGCTGCCCACCAGCCCGGACGAGATGGCCTCGTCCACCGAGAGCTTCTGGTTGTTCCTGGGGTCCAGGAGGAAGCCGGTGGCCGCCTGTGCCTCCAGCAGCCCCAGTGCACATTGCTCTGTGAGGAGGCCTTTCTTCAGCGCCTGGTAGATGCTCATCATCTCTTTCCTCAGTGGGAGGAGAACCCCAGCTATGCACCCAGTGCCGTCCAGGTACCTTTGGATGGTGTCCCTCTTTGTGAGGCTGGCAAGCGTGAGACTCCCATCCTGCAGCTGATCCAGAGTTTTCTTGTCAATTATCTCAGAGTTGAACAATTCTGATACCGACACCTCCCCCCGCAGTCCTTTGACCTTGAGGGCTTCTCCTCTTCGCTCTGTGTCCTCGATGATTTTTAAGATGAGGGATATCAGGTCTTCCAGCATTAGGGTTTTGCTTTTGTACTGCATCACCAGCTCTTTCCTTTTCTGCTCTGAGATGTAGTGAGAGCAGAGGACTTCCCAGACAGAAACGGTTTGGTCCTTAAACTTTCCAACTTTCACCTGAAGGGGCTTTGAGCGCAAAGCCTGTTTCGTGGACTCATCAATGTAAAAGTACTTTCCTCCCTCCTTTACAACTTGCAGCATGTACAACCCAGTCTCTGGGTCTTGGACACATCTCTCCAGGAGCTGCATATATGTCAGGTTCTCGTGGGTGTTGGGGTCGAAGAAGCCCTTGGTGTCATCACTGGGGTCAGAGAGGATCTGGTTCATCTCCTGGTTGAAGTAGCCACGCTTGTAGGCCACCTCCACGGGGACACGGTGGCTGTGCACGGGGTCGATGATGCCGCCGGTGGCGATCTGAGCCTCCAGCAAGCGGATGCCGTGGCTCTTCACAATCAGCCCTTGGTTCATGGCTTCAAACAGGGACATCGGGGCTTTGGTGTAGGGGTCAGTGTAGCCTGTCACGGCTCTCTCCGCAGAGAGCAGCTTTTCAAAAATCTCCCCCCCAATCAGACCCACCTCTAACGCTTCTTCCACTGAGAACTTCTTGTTTTTCTCAGGGTCGATGATGTATCCGGTGGCCGCCTGTGCCTCCAGCAGCACCAGGGCGGTCCCTGGCCTCAGGATGCCCTTCCACATGGCCTGGTAGATGCTCATCTTCTCGTTGCTTGGCTGGATAAGGACCCCTGCTATGAAATTGCTGCCCTCCAGGTACCTGCGGACAGACTCCATTTCAGTGACTTCTTTGACAGTTTTCTTCCCCTGGTTGAGCTCATCGAGGGTTTTTTTGTCTATCAGTTGGGACTGGAAGAGGTCACTGGCGGAGACTCTTTTCCGCAGGCCTTTGAATGCGAACTTCTTGCCTTGTGCCTCAGTCTCTTGGATGATTGTGGTGATAATCGTTGTGATTTCCTGTAGCACTTCAGCCTTCTCATCTTTGTACTTCTGCACCAGCTCTCTTCTCTGGCTGTCAGAGAAGTATTCGGAGTTGAGGAGGTCCCAGACAGACACAGTCTGTCCTTTGAACCGCCCCACGTTGACACAAACGGTCACAGATTTCAGCACCTTCATGGTCTGCTCATCCACACAGAACATTGCGTTTTCTGACAGAGGGAGGAGCCACAGACCCGACTCAGCCTCACGAATGCACCGGTCCTTCAGCTGCTGGTAGGTCACGTTCTCCTTGGTGTTTGGGTCAAAAAAGACCTTGGTGCTGTCATCCAGCTGAGACAGGGTTTGGTTGAGGTCCTCGTCATAGAAGCCATGGCTGCAGGCAGCCTGGAGCGGCAGGTGGAGGTGGTGGATGGGATCAATGACCCCTCCCGTGGCCAGCTGGGCCTCCAGCAAGGGCACGGCCTCTGCCAGGGGGATGAGCTCTTTCCTGAGCGCTTGGCACAGGGAGATGGAGCTCCCGGTGTAGGGGTCTGTGTAGCCCGTCACCGCCCTCTCGGCCAGAAGGAGTTTTTCTGTAAGCTCTTCTCCAACCACAGCCGCTCTCACGGCGTCCCTCACGCTGAGCCTCCGCTTTGTTGCAGGGTCAGTCAGGTATCCTGTGGCTGCCTGAGCCTCCAGCAGCCTCAGAGCAGCCCCAGGGAGGAGGAGATTGTTTTTCATGGCATCATAGAAGCTCATCTTTTGTTTGGATTCCTCTATGAAGACCCCAGCAATGCTGCCTGTGCCCTTCAAGTACCTCTTTACACTCTCCATTGCAGCCACTTCTTCAGGAGTTCTTACGCCCTGAGCCAGTTCTTCAAACGTCTTCTGAGAAATGATGCCGGTGTCCAGCAGCCAGACCACAGGGACACTGCCCCTCAGGCCTTCCAGGGAGATCTGGGTCCTGGCTTTCATCTCCATCTCCCCCACCAGCCTGATCACAAGAGCAACCAGCTGCTCCAGCGACAGCTCCTCTGACCGGAACCTCTCCATGAAGTCTCTCCTCTGCTCCTGGGTGAAGTACCCTGAGTGCATGAGCTCCCAGAGGGAGACTCCTTTCTCCTTCACCATGGTTTCCTTGAAAATCCGTTGGATTTGCTCGTCGGTGTAGGCAGGAGCAGCTGTTTGTGCCAGAGGCAGCAAGTGGAAGCCGGAGACGTCGTCCTTCTGGCAGTGCTGGATGAGCTCAGCGTAGGTCACGCTCTCTTTGCTGTCCGGGAGGCAGAAGACTCTGTGGTCATCGCTGGGCTTGGAAAGGGCCTTGCTTGTGTCCTCATCCAGGCAGCCCCGCTGCTGGGCCGACTCGAGGGGGATGTAGTGGCCACACGTCGGGTCGATGATGCCTCCCGTGGCCATCTGCACCTCCATGAGCTGCATGGCCTGCTTGTCCGCGATCAGGCCCTTCTTCATCGCCTGGAAAAGGGGGATCTTCTTGCCCGTGAAAGGGTCCTTGTAGCCCGTCACGGCCCCTTCCGCGTGCTGCAGCTTCTCGTGGACGTCTGGCCCGATGACTCCCTCCTTGACGGCCTCATCCACGCGGAGCTTCTGGTTGTTCACAGGGTCAATAATGAAGCCTGTGGCAGCCTGGGCCTCCAGCAGGGGCAGGGCTACTCCTGGCACCACGATGTTCTGCTTCATGGCCTCATAAATGCTCATTCTCTGGTTGGATGGCTGGAGCACAATCCCGCCAATGCTGCCCGAGCCGTAGAGGTACTTCCTGACGGAGTCCATGCGCAGGACTTGTTCTGGGGTGACGGATCCCTCCAGCACCTGCTCAAACAGGGCCCTGTCGATGACGCCGGTTTCCATCAGGTGATAAGCGCTGACATTGCCTCTCATGGCTGGGAACTTGATGGGGGCCCATTTCTTCATTTCCTCCTCCAACATGAGTCGGATTTGCTCCAGGCTGAGCTTCCTCAGCTGGAAGTGGTTGAAAATCTCCCGGCGCCTCCCCTCGCTGAAGTACTCGGAGTTCAGCAGGTCCCACACGGAGACCTTCTCCCCCCGTAAGCGCCCGAACCTGACGGGCAGCCAGGAGCTCCTGAACACCTGCCTGGTGGCCTCATCGATGAACTGCCGCTTCCTGCTGTTCAGGGGGAGCAGGCAGAGCCCGGTGGAGGGCTCGGTGATGCATTTCTCCTTCAGCTGCAGGTACGTCAGGTTCTCGTGGGTGTTTGGGTCGAAGAAGCCCTTGGTGTCATCGCCGGGGTCAGAGAGGATCAAATTCATCTTCTTGTCGAAGTAGCCACGCTTGTAGGCCACCTCCACGGGGATGCGGTGGCTGTGCACGGGGTCGATGATGCCACCCGTGGCGATCTGAGCCTCCAGCAGGCGGATGCCGTGGTCCCTGACGATCAGCTCCTTCTGCATGGCCTGGAAGAGGGAGATTTTGTCACCTGTGTACGGATCTCTGTAGCCAGTGACAGATTTCTCCGCAGCCAGCAGCTTGTCGTAAACGTCTGGGCCAATGACGTTCGCTCGTAAAGCCTCATCCACGGAATACCTCTTGTTGGCAGCGGGGTCAATGACAAACCCCGTGGCAGCCTGTGCCTCCAGGAGGATCAGGGACGTTCCTGGCCTCAGAAGTCCCTTCCGCTTTGCCTGGTAGATGCTGATCTTCTCCTGGGAGTCGGGGAGCAGCAGCCCACCGATGCTTCCCGTGCCCTGCAGGTACTTCCTGACAGTGTCCAGGCTGGTGACTTCTTTGGCCGATGTTTCTCCCTCCTTGAGTTTTTTAAACAAGTCTTTGTTGATAATTTCTGAGCTCAGGAGCTGGTCAGCCGTCACCTGCTCCCTCAGGCCCGTGAAGGTGACGTTGGCAGTGGCAGCCTTTTCCTCAACGGCGGCTCTGATGGCCTCTCCCAGTCCTTGAAGGGAGAGCGTTCCTGCCAGGAGCTGCCGAGCGAGCAAAGCTCTTTGCTCGCCCTGGATGTAGTCAGAGAAGAGAAGTTTCCAGAGAGACACCGACTTGCCCTTGAATTTCCCGACAGCGATGGGTACCTGTGTGTTTTCCAGAGCTGTCTGGGTCCTGTGGTCAAGGAAGCCGAGTGTTCCCTGGGATCCTTCACTGCCGTCCCCTCCGAGCGGCAGCAGCAGGAGCCCTGTGCTGGGATCGGTGACGCAGCGCTGGAGCAGCTCTGCGTAGCTCAGCTTCTCCTTGGAGCCAGGGTGGAAGAACCCCTTGACGTCGTCAGGAGGGCTGGAGAGGAGCTGTGCGGTGGCCTCGTCCAGGTACCCCCACTCGCAGGCTGTCTCCATGGGGACACGGAGGTGCCTGCCCGGAGCGATGACACCCCCCGTGGCCACCTGAGCCTCCAGAAGGCAAAGGCCATGATCCCTGGGAACAAAGCCCTTCCTGATGGCTTGGAACAGGGAGAGCATTTCTCCGGTGGAGGGGTCCCTGTATCCAGTGATGGATTTCTCAGCTGAAGACAGTTTCTCATAGAGCTCTGGGCCGATGAGACCGACCCTGACAGCCTCATCCACTGAGTAGCTTTTGTTCTTCAGGGGGTCTGTCAGGCTACCGGTGGAGGCCTGGACTTGCAGGAGCATGAGAGCAGCCCCGGGCACGAGGAGATGCTCCCTCAGTGCCTGGTAAAGGCTTTTCTGCTCCCCGGAGGGCAGCACAACACCAGCCACGCTCCTCGTCCCGCGCAGGAAGTGCTGAACAATGTCATTCTCTGCCACCTCCTGGGCAGAGACTCTTCCCTCCTCGAGGCCTCGGAACACATCGGAGCTGATGATGCCGGAGTCCATCAGGTCCCTGCTGCTCACCCTCCCTCCCAGCCCTGGGAATGTGATCTGCAGCGGCAAGAGGAGGAAGCCCGAGGCTGGATCCACAACACACCTCTTCCTCAGCTCTGAGTAAGTGACCTTCTCCATAGTGCTGGGGTCAAGGAACACTCTGCTGTCCTCGTGGCTGGGGTCAGAGCCGAGCTGGCTCATCTCTTCATCCAGATATCCCCTCTCACAGGCCACATCTGCCGGCAGCCGGCCGCCGCTGGCTGGGTCGATGACGCCTCCAGTTGCCATCTGGGCCTGGAGCAGGCGAATGCCCTGCTCCCTCCCCACCAGCTCCTTCTGGATGGCCTGGTAGAGGGAGATTTTCTCTTCTGTGTAGGGGTCCACAAAGCCAGTGGCAGCTCTGTCTGCCGACAGCAGCCTCTCCTTCAGCTCCAGCCCCACCAGCCCGGTCCGCACGGCTTCTGCCACGGGGACACGGCGGCTCCTCAGCGGGTCGGAGATGGAGCCCGTGGCTGCCTGGGCCTCGAGGAGGCAGAGAGCCGAATCCAGGCTCAGCAGATGCTCTCTGGTGGCCTCATAAAAGCTCATTATCCTCTTTGAAGCCTCTACGTAGACGCCTGCAATGCTGCCAGCTGTCTCCGGGGGCTCCCTGGGAGCCTCCAGACCCGCCACGTCCCTGCCAGCTGCTTTTTGCTGTTTGCACAGCATCGTGTCCT
Source organism: Cyanistes caeruleus (assembly GCF_971803275.1). Classification (NCBI taxonomy): domain Eukaryota; kingdom Metazoa; phylum Chordata; class Aves; order Passeriformes; family Paridae; genus Cyanistes; species Cyanistes caeruleus. The sequence continues at coordinate 338,908 of NC_141701.1, forward strand.
GGCACAAGCGGTTTGTCCCTGACACGTCTTCCCCGGGAGAGCTGGGAACAGCGTGGCCATTCACTGCCGGCTTGCTCTCCATCCTCCTGCTGCACGCCTTCCACAGCGCTCAGGACTCTGGAGAGAGAGGATAGAGAGGGAAAGCTCAGTGAGAAATCAACTTCTTCGTGGTTTGCATGTCAAATACGGGGAAATCATACATAAATATTCTCAGGCAGGAGGAAGCGACAGCCAAAGGCTGAGCATGTCCAAACCTGATGTGCCAGCCTGAGGGATCCGGCCAAACTCAAGGAGTGGTGGATGAGAAGCTCCAGGTGCCCTGCCCAAGTGCACAGGAACTCCCAAACCCCCTGTGCCCTGGGCTGATCCCCCAGCGTGGGCAGCAGGGGAGGGGGATTCTGCCCCTGTGCCCAGCTGAGACCCCACCTGCAGAGCTGCCCCAGCCCTGGGGAACAGCAGCACAAGGACCTGGAGCTGCTGGAGAGAGCCCAGAGGAGGCCCCGGAGCTGCTCCAGGGCTGGAGCCCCTCTGGAGCCAGGCTGGGAGAGCTGGGGGTGCTCACCTGGAGAAGAGAAGCTCTGGGGAGAGCTCAGAGCCCTTGCAGGGCCTGAAGGGGCTCCAGGAGAGCTGCAGAGGGACTGGGGACAAGGCCTGGAGGGACAGGAGCCAGGGAATGGCTCCCAGTGGCAGAGGGCAGGGCTGGATGGGATCTTGGGCAGGAATTGTTCCCTGGCAGGGTGGGCAGGCCCTGGCACAGGGTGCCCAGAGCAGCTGGGGCTGTCCCTGGATCCCTGGAAGTTTTCCAGGCCAGGTTGGACACTGGGGCTGGAGCAGCCTGGGACAGTGGAAGGTGTCCCTGCTCATGGCACAGGGTGGGACTGGATGGGCTTTAAGGTCCCTTTCCAGCCAAACCATTCTGTGATTTTGTGATTCTCGGGTTGCTGGCACGCAGGTCCATGTGCTCCCACAGGGCTGCTGCACGAGCCCCCCTGTCCTTCCACCGTTCCCCCTTCTCACCCTGTCCAAGGAAGGCAGAGGCCCCATCCCAGTGAGCAGTGGCCACCAGGAAAAGAGCCAGGGCTACCTCAGGGTGAGATTGCACCTGATCCACACCTGCCCTCCTGCTGGCAAAGCTGCAGGATGCACTTGTGTCAGAGACTGAAATAGTTAATGCCTCAAACACTGACATAAAATTTTGCCCATTGAAGCCCACCCCTCCCTAAGGAATGGAACTTTGGACTGAAACTCAAGCTTCTGAGATTAGATAAAGGGAAACCCATTCTTCAGGGGAGAAGTAAACAAGTAAACAAGGAAAAGTATGCGGGCCAAACCCAGCAGCCGTGCTAAGAATCATCTCTGGCTTGCTTTGGCCATAGCCCACAGACCCATCTGCTGGGAGCAGCTTTGCACAGATTTCCCCCTCAGCCCAGGTGGGTGGAGGAAGTTTCGGTGTGTTGTAATCTCCGCTCAGGGGCGGTGAACCGCTCTCCCCTTACCCAAACTGGCTGTGGGAGCCCTGGGAAGGCCACATCCACGGGACATTTATGTGAGGGGCAGCTGAGGAGGTGCCTTCACCCATCAGAGACCCCCAGAGTCATTCCTGACGCACCACAGGACTGCACGTGACAAATCCAGAGTCTGTTTAAGAGACCACGGCAATCCCAGGGGGATTTCCTCCCTGGCCTGAGTGTATACAAACCCATGGGATTCTGCTTCCCAGGGGGACCTTCACCACCAAGAAGATCAGCTGGAGAGGGGATCAATGGTTTGGATCCACGAATGGTGATATTTTCTTTATTCTCGTCTCTGTCACTCGCTTTCTGTCCACCCACCTATTTTCTATTTCTTTCTCCCTCTCTCTCGCATGTTTACCGTCAAATAAAACTCACACTATTGACTTTGGCATATGGTCTGGTTTGCACCTCGATCAGGCAGAGGCATTCCTAATAACTCTAAAAACTGGATCCCGATAACTTGGACCCGCCACAGCCGCGGCACCGGGCCGTGAGCACCGGGAGGCTGGAGGGTGCTCACCATCGAGCACGGGCGTGCCGGGCTCCGGGAGCTGCGGTCAGCCAGTGCCCCCGGGCAGCGGAGCCTCCCTGCCCGCAGCCCCGGCAGCGCCTGTGCCAGCGCCCCGCTCCTGCAGCGCTGCAGCTCCTCCCGCAGCGCTGCAGCTCCTCCTGCAGCGGGGGGCTTCAGCAGCGAGGGGCAGCTCCGGTGGCTCGTTCCCTCGTGAGCTCCATCCCCGAGGGCAGAGCGCCAGCCCCGGGGCGAGCGGGGTCTGTCAGGGCTTGCACTGGCCCTCAGGGGCGGGCGAGGCACGGGCCAAGCGCCAAGAGGACCCAGGAGATGCCCCAGCCCAAGCTCCTGCAGCCGGGCAGGGGGGGCACGGTGCTGCCCACCGGGATCTCTGGGCTCGGCTGCCTCGAGGTATCCAGCACGCAGAACGCCAGGGAGAGCCGGTGCCACACCGAGCCTCCCGCAGGGGTCACATCGAGGGGGGACAGTGCGGAGCGGCTGTGTCTCGTTGCCCAGAGCTCACAGACCCGGCTCCTCCCCGGCTCCACGCGTGCGAACAAGCGCTGGCAGCGGGCAGCAGCCTGCCGGTGCCGGTGGGTGCTGTGCCCACCCCGGGAGCCGCCTCTCCAGCGGGGCTCCGCGCACCCGGCTTCCTCCGCTCGTGTCCCTCTAGCTCGTTCCGTGCCCCCCGGCCACGCCAGCAGCTTTTCCTTTCTCTTGCTCCCCTGTCCCAGCCGTGCCCCGGGCTCGCTGCCCGGCCCGGGGAAAGGTCTCGGCAGGAGCCGGCTCCCTCCACCCGGTGATGTCAGCGCGGCTCGGATCTGCCCAGGCAGAGCTGTTTGTGTTCGCAGGATCAGGATCGCTCCCGTGCCAGGAGCTGCGGACGGGCGGGAGGCCCCGGGGCTGCGCCCGCCCCCGGGAAGGACTGGGAGAGGGGAGGGGGACTCGGGGGTCCCTGCCCGGGGGAAGGGGGGTCCAGCTGCTGCCTGAGAGCCGGGACAGCTGCTCCGTCCTGCGCTCTGGGCCGGCAGCGAGGGGCTCCGCTGCCTCCTGTGCCCCACGGGCCCACAGCTGCTGCCCACGCGTGCATCCTGGGCCATGCACATGCGAAACACCTGCGGGGCTGGCGGCACCTGCCAGCAGCTCAGTCCGCCCCGCTCCTGCGGCCGGGAAAGCCGCTGCCGGCCCCGCAGCCCGTTCCTGGCAGAGATGCCGGGCTGGAGGCACCGGCCGTGCTGCCCTCGGGAGGAGCCGGGCTCAGCCCGGCCGTGACGCGGCCACGGCAGCGGTGGCAGCGCCGGTGTGGCTCCGGTGTGGCTCCGGTGTGGCTCCGGTGTGGCTCCGGTGCGGCTCCGGTGTGGCTCCGGTGCGGCTCCGGTGTGGCTCCGGTGCGGCTCCGGTGTGGCTCCGGTGTGGCTCCGGTGTGGCTCCGGTGTGGCTCCGGTGTCTGGAGAGCCCCAGGCAGGTCCCTGCATGTCCCAGAGACGGCCGCGGACACCAGCGCCGGTGTGGTTCCCGTGTCCGGACGGCCCCAGGCAGGTCCCCACACGTTCCCAAAACCGAACTGGCCGCCGGCACCGGAGTGCAAATGGAATCCGGCCCATAAATGTGGAAGTTTGAAAGCCTGGGCGGCTGAGGACTCAAAGGGTCGAGGTGTTGCCCCCCTCCCCTCCCCGGGCGGGGGTAGGAGGTGGGCGTGCAGCAGGGAAAGGGCTCCACTCCCTTTCCTCAGAAGGCGTCAGCCTCATCGGAAACTTTGAGTAACCGACTTTGCCGACGAAGGCAGGAAGATTCCTGGCAGAGGTGTTGGCACCTGCCACCCTCCCCGGGGCCACGGTCTCTCCCCGACGCGGGCAGCGCTCCCTGGCAGCCGCAGCCGCTGCTCCGCGGCTTTCGCTCCCGGCTGCGTCAGGGAAGGCGCTGGCAGCGGTGTGAGCCACGGCCCCGCACAGCCACGGCCACCCACGGGAGCCCCGGCACAGCCACGGGAACCCCGGCACAGCCACGGCCACCCACGGTCACCCTGGCACAGCCACGGCCACCCATGGTCACCCCGGCACAGCCACGGGAACCCCCGGGAGCCCCGGCACAGCCACGGCCACCCACGGTCACCCTGGCACAGCCACGGCCACCCACGGGAGCCCCGGCACAGCCACGGGAACCCCGGCACAGCCACAGCCACCCACGGGAGCCCCGGCACAGCCACTGCCACCCACGGGAGCCCTGGCACAGCCACGGTCACCCTGGCACAGCCACGGCCACCCACGGGAGCCCCGGCGCAGCCACGGGAACCCTTGGCACAGCCACTGCCACCCACGGGAGCCCTGGCACAGCCACGGCCACCCACGGTCACCCTGGCACAGCCACGGCCACCCACGGGAGCCCTGGCACAGCCACGGCCCCGCACAGCCACGGCCACCCACGGGAGCCCCGGCACAGCCACGGGAGTCCCCGCATAGCCACGGCCACCCATGGTCACCCCGGCACAGCCACGGGGACCCACGGGAGCCCCGGCACAGCCACGGCCACCCACGGTCACCCCGGCACAACCACGGCCACCCACGGGAGCCCCGGCACAGCCACGGGAACCCCCACTCAGCCACGGGAACCCCCACTCAGCCACGGGGGCCCCGGCACAGCCACGGGGGCCCCGGCACAGCCACGGCACCGCACAGCCACGGGGACCCACGGGAGCCCCGGCACAGCCACGGCCACCCACGGTCACCCCGGCACAACCACGGCCACCCACGGGAGCCCCGGCACAGCCACGGGAACCCCCACTCAGCCACGGGAACCCCCACTCAGCCACGGGAGCCCCGGCACAGCCACGGCCACCCACGGGAGCCCCCACTCAGCCACGGGAACCCCCACTCAGCCACGGGAACCCCCACTCAGCCACGGGAGCCCCCACTCAGCCACGGGAGCCCCCGCACGGGGCCATTCCCCGCACACTCGGCGGCGCCGCTGCCCCGCGGCCCGCGGGACAATCCGCACGTCTGCACCCGCAGGGAGCGCCCGGAGAGCGGCACCGGCTGCGGAGGGAGCGGCTGCCGGGGGCCCCAGGGAGCGCCCGGCAGAAAGGACTGGTTTTACTGGCAGGGTGCGGGACACGGTGTCGGGAGAGGGTGGCGGAGGAGTTGTGTGTCTGCTGGGACAGGGACTGCAGAGAGCTGGGAGAGGCTGGGGCTGGGGGTGGGAGCTTGGCGGGGCCGGGGAGCGTCTGCAGGGTGGTGTCTCGTGGGACAGGCTGAGGCCGGCGCTGTTTTGGGGAGGGAGAGCAGTAGGGAAGTTTTCTGGGGCAGTGACGGAGGGTGACGGGAACAGGGAGAGCAGCTGGGGCGCGCTTTGGGGGGCCCTGCTCTGAGCGGGCTGGGGGCAGCTCAGCACCCCTTCCCAGGCAGTGCTGCCTGCCCGGCCGCCCCAGGGCCCGCAGTGCCGGGGTCCTGCCCGGTGCCCGAAGGGGGCTGCTGTAGGATGGAGTCGCACCCTGTCCACGGGGACAACCCCACCGCACCGTGGACCCACCTCAGCGGGTGTTGGGCGAGGGTGCTGCCAGTCCTCCGCCTGCCCTGTCCCACCGCCCGCCCCTTCCTCAGCCGAGCCCGCCCGTGCCATCGGAGGCATCACCGGCTCTTCCCGGGAGCCATCCTGCCCGGGCGGCCGTGCCTTCCTGTCCTGCTCCTGGGACGTGCCGGGCTCAGGGACCGCCATCCTCCCACCGCCCCGGCACGGCCGGGGGTGCCCCAGCCCCGAGCGGCTGCTGCCCTACGCCCGCGGTCCCACCCCGGCACCGGGAGCGCTGCCGCATTCCTGCCATACCGGGGATCGCGAGTGCGCTCCTGTCGCCTGCAGCTCCCGGCACGGCCGGAGTGCCCGGCCAGCTGCGCTCCGCCCGAGCTCTCCTACCTGCGCACGGCGCTCGCACAACGGGCTGCCCTGGCAGGTGCCCGGAGCTCTCCGCTGCTTCCTGCCCGCGACCAGCGCACCTTTAAAACCTGGCCCTTCCCCGCCCCTGGGGATGACACAACGGCCCAGCCCTTGCAGAAACTCGCGGGCCAGCCCTCCCCACGGCTCCCTCCGGGAGCTGGGGTCCCTCCTTGCAGGGGTTCCCTGGTCCCCAGGTGGCTGTGCTGCAGGAGGTGGCCCTGTCCCCGTGGGCTGTGCCCTCCGCAGAGGAGGTGAGGGCGAAGGGCAGAGACCTTCCCGCCTGGGGTCAGCACTGCCTTCGTCCCCAGCAGCTCCTCATCCTTCTCTCCATCACCCCCCAAGCCCTCCCCACATCCAGCAGGGCCCCGGTGTCTCTCTGCAGTGGTCGGACCCCGGGCTGCAGGTGCAGGGCTAACCCTGGCACCACGGCAGCTGGGGTAGAGAGGGGGACCCTTCGCTGCTCCCCCCAGTCTTGCCCACGCCCCTGGATGTGCATGAAGCCTGAATTGCCCAAAACATGCCCAAACCATCCCGTTGCTGCTTGAGTCACCCAAACACCCCTGCCCTGTTTCCGTCACCAGCTCCACACCCTCTCTCCAGACCCTGCAGCCAGCGCCTGCTCCCCCCCGGGCACCTTGAGCTCTCTCCCCAGTGCCACAGGTACCTGGGCCCTGCAAGAGCAGCGGGTACCACACAGGGCAAAGAGGCCTTTGGGGCCACCGGGGCAGGGGGGTCGTGCCACAGCCTCCTCCCCGCCACCCTGCAGGGCGAGGTGCTGCGGGAGGGATGCGGCACTTGGGCAAGATGTTTATGGTGTGTGGGAGTGTGTTGTCTGGACAGGTGCCGGTATCCAGGCACGGGGCTGAGCCCACGATGCGGCGCGCCACGGGCCAGTGGGCACAAAGCCCTGGTGCCTGCTGTGGGTGCAGGCAGTCCTGGTGGTGCAGCCCAGGTGGAAGGGCATTCCCATTGGAATGGCGCTGCCAAACGCCTGGGCAGGGTGGTCCCCCGTGCCTGCTGCTTGGGCAGGGCCAAGCTGGTGGTCCAGAAGGGCAGAGAAACCTGGGCAGGGCCAAGCTGGTGGTCCAGAAGGGCAGAGGAACCTGGGCAGGGCCAAGCTGGTGGTCCAGAAGGGCAGAGGAACCTGGGCAGGGCCAAGCTGGTGGTCCAGAAGGGCAGAGGAACCTGGGCAGGGTCACCTGGGGCACCCAGAGAACCAAGAGAGGCGCTGGCTGGCACAATGCCCTGACTCGTGGGGCGATGTCTGAGCAGGGCCGGTGAGAGGGGCAGGGGCTGCATCCTCCCTGGTGGGGCGGTGGCTGCCACCAAACCCATCCCTGCTCCTGTGGCTCACGGAGAGGCAGCTGCGTCCCAGAAACCGGCACAAGCTTCTGACGGCTGCCCAGGCGTTGGCTGAGGTGGATTAAGGCTGAGGAGCCTTAATCCCTCGGCAAACAGAGATGAGTGTTCGGCGACACCAGAGGGCTCGGCGCCGGCACCACAGAACTTCCTGCTGCCGAGGCGCTGACCTGCTCATCCTCCAGCAGGGTGGGGGCCAGCAGAACCTCTCTGCAGCTTCCCTGAGGCCCTGTGACCCACCCTGGAAGTTCAGAGAGCCCCAGGGCTGCAGCGGCACCAGGCATGGATGGACACGGTGGCCAGTGACCGGACAGATGGGCCTGGCCGATGGGGGCATGGCCCCTTCTTCTGCAGGGACAGCCAGGAGAGGTCTCAGCTCCCTGTCAGGGCAGCACGGCTGGGCACACCGGACCCAGTGCACTGTTCTGGGCTGTTCTGGGCTGTTCTGGGCTGTTCTGGGCCATACTGGGCCGTGCCGAGCCCTGCCAGTGCAGGGCGGCTGTTGCTGCCCGCGGGATGGGAAGGGGCTGTGGTGTTAATTAGCCGTAATGAGCAGCTGCCATTTGGACAAATCCAACCAAAGCACGCGCGGCTTCATCAAAGCTCCTCAGCTGCCGACAAGGATGAGGAGCGAGCAGCCTGGACTCCTCTCCCCTGCCCGTGGGCAGCTGCGGCTCCCGGAGCCTGGGTGCCACCCCTGCAGTGCCAGCCCAGCTGTGGGGCCGTGCCGTGGGGAAGGGGAGTCCAGAGGAGCTGGACAGGTCACTCTGTGCTGGAGGAGTTGTCCTGCAGCAGAAACCCCACGCGGGTGGCTTGGTGGCCACCCAGGCCGGGTGTCACGGGGGCGCTGGCAGAGTGGCCGTGCCCGGCCGCTGGGGCCCGACAGGAGCGGCCGGAGCTTGGGCTGAGCCGGCAGAGCCAGGGAGGGGTCCCAGCAGCAGCCAGCACCAACTGCTGCCACTGGCCGGGCTCCCACACACAGGCACATCCCACCCAGTGCAGCCCCAGTGCCCTGCGCCGTGTCCGTCTGTCCCAGCTGCTGTCAGTCCAGCCTCACGGACAGCCCTGCGCCGTGTTCGTCTGTCAGTCCAGCCTCACGGACAGCCCTGTGCCGTGTCCGTCTGTCAGTCCAGCCTCACGGACAGCCCTGTGCCGTGTCCGTCTGTCCCAGCTGCTGTCAGTCCAGCCTCACGGACAGCCCTGTGCCGTGTCCGTCTGTCCCAGCTGCTGTCAGTCCAGCCTCACGGACAGCCCTGTGCCGTGTCCGTCTGTCCCAGCTGCTGTCAGTCCAGCCTCACGGACAGCCCTGTGCCGTGTCCGTCTGTCCCAGCTGCTGTCAGTCCAGCCTCACGGACAGCCCTGTGCCGTGTCCGTCTGTCAGTCCAGCCTCACAGACAGCCCTGTGCCGTGTCCGTCTGTCAGTCCAGCCTCACGGACAGCCCAAAGGCCCCGGCGGGGGGGGGGCTCAGTGTGCTGCTGGTGGCAGCGGTGGAGCAGCACGGGGAGGCCGGGCCGGCTGTCAGTAGCCACACTCGCCATCCTCCGGGGCGGATGCTGGGGAGGGGCCGGGGCAGAGCAGGAGCGGAGCCGTCACCGGGGCTGGGGTCAGACGCTGAGCTCAGCGCTGGGAGGTGCCCGCTGGGGCTCTGCTGCCCGGGACCCGTGCCCGCAGCCTCACGCACAGGTGAGCCCAGGTGCTCACGCACAGGTGAGCCCAGGTGCTCACACACAGGTGAGCTCAGGTGCTCACGCACAGGTGAGCTCAGGTGCTCACACACAGGTGAGCCCAGGTGCTCACGCACAGGTGAGCCCAGGTGCTCACACACAGGTGAGCTCAGGTGCTCACACACAGGTGAGCCCAGGTGCTCACACACAGGTGAGCTCAGGTGCTCACGCACAGGTGAGCCCAGGTGCTCACACACAGGTGAGCTCAGGTGCTCACGCACAGGTGAGCCCAGGTGCTCACGCACAGGTGAGCCTCAGGTGCTCACGCACAGGTGAGCTCAGGTGCTCACGCACAGGTGAGCCCAGGTGCTCACGCACAGGTGAGCTCAGGTGCTCACGCACAGGTGAGCCTCAGGTGCTCACACACAGGTGAGCCCAGGTGCTCACGCACAGGTGAGCCTCAGGTGCTCACGCACAGGTGAGCTCAGGTGCTCACACACAGGTGAGCCCAGGTGCTCACACACATTGGCCGTGCAAATGGCTCGGCACACTCAGCACGTGCTGGGCTGGTCCCAGAGCTGGACCAGAGCTGCCACCAGCGCCAGCCCACGCTGCACCGAGGCCTCCAGCCCTGCCAGCCTCGGCTGCCAGCGTGCCACTACCTCCAGCCCCGCCGGTGTCCCAGCCCTGGGCCTGGCTGCTGCTCTCCGTGGGGCAGGATGGGGGGCTCCAGGCTGTGGCTCTTGTCCCTTCCCCAGCCGCACCACACCGAGGTGCTGGGCAAAGGCTTGGCCCGGGACGTGGGTGCAAGGGGCAGGCAGGAGAGCCCGGTGCCTGCGGGTGGGAGATGGAGCAGCCTGGGACACGGCTGTGCTGAGGCAGGAAAGCCAGGACGGAGCGGCACAAGCTGGGCTGTGCTTCCCGGGGCTGGGAGAGCTGCCCTGGCACCGGTTCTCTTCACGCCCCAGAGGATAGGAGGTGTCTGGGGGGACCCGAGTGCTCTCCCCTTTGCCAGTCCCCAGCCCCGGGGCACGGCCCCACGGTGCACCCAGGCTCCGCTGGGTGGGAGGAAGCGAGGAGCTCCAGCTGAGTGGGATGCGTGGGATGGGACAAATGTCTGGCAGGCCATGTCCCCCTCCCAGGGTTCCCCCAGCCAGGGTGAGTGCTGGGGCAGTTGGGCAGCAGGGCAGCACCTGCCCCTGGCTCCCCATGGAGGGGTCAGCCAGCTCCAGGACAGCAGCTCCGACCCATGAGTGGGGCTGTGGGACTCGGGGCTGGCTCAGGGGCTCACGGCTGAGCACCCGGCCATGATGGTCCCACCCGGGGCTGCTGGTCCCACCTGGCCATGATGGTCCCACCTGGGGCTGCTGCTCCCACCTGGCCATGATGGTCTCACCTGGGGCTGCTGGTCCCACCTGGCCATGATGGTCTCACCTGGCCATGATGGTCCCACCCGGCCACGATGGTCCCAGCTGGGGCTGATGGTCTCCAGCCCCTCTCCCCACTGCTGCCACCCACTCCAGCTGTCACCCTGGCACTGCGATCCCTCAGACTCAGCACACGCTGCGGCCAGCAGCCACAGAGAGCCACGGGGGCTCTCCCAGGGCTCCCCTGCTCCCCACCTCATCTCCCTGAGGACGGTGAAGTTCCCGTGGGTGAGGTTCCCGTGTGCCCATTCCTGTGTCTGTCCATTGCATCGGTGCCAGCCCTGCAGGGGCTGCAGTGAAAACACAAAACACTTTGGTGTGGGCCCAGCCACGCCGTGCCTGTTGTCTTCTCCTCCCAAGCCAGCGCCGTTGCCTGGGGCTCAGGATGCGGCTGACACAAGCCGCGGTGCCGGTGGTGCCGGTGGTGCCAGGCACGTTGCCCCGGCTGGGAGTGGTGGGTGAGATTTCCAGAGGCACAGGAATGTGCAACGCAACTCCGGCGGTTCCAGCCGCGCCCGCAGCGCTGCGGGAACGTCCTGGGATGTGTTGGCAGATGTGGCACCGAGAGCCGGGGGCTCAGCCCGGCTCCTGGGGGGCTGCGGCAGTGCCCTGGGCAAGGGGTCCTGCTCTGTGCCAGGGCATTCGTGGGGCTCCTCCAGCAAAGGGATGTGCCCAGCACAGGCACAGTTCCAGTCCTGGACCCTTTGGCTCTGTGCTTATTCAGGAAAGAAATGAGTGGAGAGAAGGTTTTAGGGTGAAACAGTGCAAAAGCAGAACTGGAAGCCATGAGGACGTGGCCAGGTGACCGAGAGGGCCGGGACTGGGAGGGGACAGCCAGGCAGGGCCGGTGGGGGACCAAAGAGAACAGCCCCAGCCCTCGTGTGCGGGGTCTGGGACGCCCCCAGGGTGCCAGGCAAGGGTCGTGGTGCTGCAATGCCTGAGGAGTCTCCATGCTCAAGGTGCGCTCCGGCTCTTGCAGTGGGGACACGGTCAGTGCCTCCAACCCCCCGTCCCTTCCCTGTCAGGGCGGGCAGGTGATGGATGCACAGCTGCCAGGACCGTGCTGGACATCCCCGCTGCCCTCGGGCCGTGTCCAGAGAGCAGCCAGGGAGCGGGGCCTGGCCCGTCCCCCTGCTGCCACCGTGGGCGCCGGTGCTGGGCAGGGCAGCGATGGCACGGCAAGGAGGAGCTGCGGCGCCGTGCCCGCTGGCACCGCTGCAGCGCCCGGGGCTCGCCAGCCGCGGCTCCGGCGCCGGGCGGCTCTGCCGGTGGCACCGGCTGGGGCACACCCGGCTGTGCCCGGCCACCGCGAGCCACCGCGCTGGTGGCACCTGCTGTGGTGGGTGACACCCCTGCCCCGAGAGCGGTGAGGGGACGGACAGACGGACAGACTGTCTGTGTGCTTGTCCTGAGCACACAGACAGATGGACAGACTGACAGACTGCAGCCCCTCGTCCTGAGCACACAGACAGATGGACAGACGGACAGACTGCAGCCCCTCGTCCTGAGCACACACACAGACAGACAGACAGACAGACTGCAGCCCCTCGTCCTGAGCAGATGGACAGACTGACAGACTGCAGCCCTTGTCCTGAGCACACAGACAGACAGACAGACAGACAGACTGCAGCCCTTGTCCTGAGCACACAGACAGACGGACAGACTGCAGCCCCTCGTCCTGAGCACACAAACAGACGGACAGACTGCAGCCCTTGTCCTGAGCAGACAGACAGACAGACAGACTGCAGCCCCTTGTCCTGAGCACACAGACAGACGGACAGACTGCAGCCCTTGTCCTGAGCAGACAGACAGACAGACAGACTGCAGCCCCTTGTTCTGAGCAGATGGACAGACTGACAGACATCCTGAGGACACAGACAGACAGACAGACCGCAGCTCCCCTCGTCCTGAGCAGATGGACAGACTGACAGACTGCAGCCCTTGTCCTGAGCACACAGACAGACAGATAGACAGACAGACTGCAGCCCCTCATCCTGAGCAGATGGACAGACTGACAGACTGCAGCCCTTGTCCTGAGCAGACAGACAGACAGACAGACTGCAGCCCCTTGTCCTGAGCACACAGACAGACAGACTGCAGCCCTTGTCCTGAGCACACAGACAGACGGACAGACTGCAGCCCTTGTCCTGAGCAGACAGACAGACAGACTGCAGCCCCTTGTTCTGAGCAGATGGACAGACTGACAGACATCCTGAGGACACAGACAGACGGACAGACCGCAGCTCCCCATCCTGACATTGGGGTGAGCACACAAGTCAGAGTGCAGCCTCCTGCCCCGAGCAGACAGACAGACAGACAGACAGACCGATGGAGCCCTGCTTCGGCAGAGGGGCGGGCAGGCGGATGGGTGGAGCGGGGCCCCTCCCCGAGCAGACAGACGGACGGACAGACCGGGTGCTGATAGAAAAAGGAACCTCACTACAGTTTATTGTGGCGGCGGTGGGCCCGGGTTACATTCAGCTCTACTGCTGGCCGGTTAGCGGGGTGACACGAGCATGCGGCAGCAGGGCGGGGGTCCCGCCGCCCGCCGCTGGACGGAGCGCGGGCGCCAGGGACCCCCGCCCGTGGCAGGGGGCGGCCGGAGCCGGGGGCCCGTGCGCGCACACCGAAGGCCGAGGGGTGAGGGTTAGCACCAGAAACGGGGCTCGGTCCGGCCAGGGGTCCCGGTGCCCGGTTACCGAGCCCGGCCGGCTCCCGCCGGGGCACGGGAGGCGGCGTGGGGACCCCCGTCAGAGACGCCGGATGCCGGGGGTACCGCAGCCGCCCTGAGCTGACGGCACGGGAGGAGGGCAGGGTCCGGCGGGGGGTGCCCGGCTGGTCCCACAGCCCCGGGCACTCGGAGCGGGGCCCCGGGGCTCAGAACCCCCCGCGCTGGCCGCTGGAGCCGTGGGGCGGGAGAGCAGAGCCCGGGGAGGGGGCTCGCTGTGTGTCGGGAGATAGTTGCATATCCTCTGGAGCGGGCCCCGGCGGGATCGGAGACGGACAGACAGCTCAGCCCCGCTCGGGGGGCCGCAGCGCCGGGCCGGAGACCCGCGGGGGGCGCGGCCGCGGCTTCGCCGTCCTCCAGCCTGGCGGAGGAGGGTCCTGAGTGGGGCCGGCCGGGGGTGCTGGGCGCAGGGCGGGCGCGGGGGTCAGCGGCAGGGGCTGCAGCGCTCCGGAGAGGACCCTTCGGGCGGCTCTGCGAGGGCACGGGGGGCTGGAGCGGGGAGCTCTCCCGGCCCCAGCGCTCCGAGGGCCGGGGGCACATCCCGGCTCCCCTGCGCCCCCCAGCCCCACGGGGAGGGCAGGAAGCCCGCAGGGGCCCGGTGCTCACCTGGGGGGGCCACGGCCAGGCTCTCCTCAGCCGCACTGAACTGCAGCTCGGCTCCGTCGGGCAGTCCCGAGCCCCGGGAGCGCGGACACCGATCCCCCGAGCGCGTCCTCCGCAGCACCGACTGCGGAGGGAGAGACTCAGTGCCCGGGCACAGGGCTTGGGGGGGGTCGGGACTTCTAGGGGGCTTCGCGGCCCTTACCTTCCTGGCCAGGGGGCTGCTGGGGGCCGAGGCGCTGCTGTAGAGGCTGAGGCTGGAGTTGGAGCGGCTCGGGGACAGCACTTTGGAGGAGGCGGCCGACTGGTTCCCTGCACACCGGCTGGCGGCGGCTCCGAAGACGTCTGAGGACAGGTACTTCTCGTTGATCTTCAGGTTGGTCCTTCCCTTCACTGGGGACAGCGGAGGCGGTGAGGGGGCGAGCGATGGGGTCGCAGCAGTGCGAGACCCTGAGGAGCGAGGTAAGCCGTGCCCCCCAGTGACCCGCACGGCCCCGCAGTGTGGGACCCCCGCACCCACCTCTGCAGGGGTCGTTCTTCACCAGGAACTCGTCCAGGGCGATCCAGCCCCCACCCACCCGCACCATGAGGGTGCTGCGCAGGATCCGCACCATCCGCAGCTGCTGGGACTCCCCGAACTGCAGGGGAAGGGACGCTGGGGCTTGGGCCGGGCATCGGGAAGCGCTGCCAGAGCAGGCGGCAGCACCCGGACCTGCCCCTCCCTGCGGCCCCCCCAGCCCTGCCCTGCCCTCCCACACGGGCCAGGGCTCCCGAGGGCACGGGGATGCGTCCCCTCCCTGCCCCGGCCCACGGGCCCCGCACGGGGCAGGCTGTGCGCGGCTGTCGGAGCGGGCCGGAGCCCCGGGCTGGCGCTTACCCGGTACCTGTTGGCGCTGATCTGCTCCACCTGGAAGCGCTTGGCGCAGTTGCACTGGGCCACCTGCCTGTTCACCTGCGGGGGACGCTCAGCTCAGCCCCAGGCGGGACCCCCACCCTCCCAGCCGCCCCCCGCCGCTGCCCAGCCCCGCACCTCGTCCTGGATCTGGTCGGCGTCGGCGGAGCGGCGCAGCGGGTCGCGGTTGGGGTGCAGGGCACTGACGAACTCGTAGTAGTCGATGAAGCCGTCGCCGTTCATGTCGAAGATGGTGGCCACGGCATTCATCTCCAGGACGTTGGTGGGGAACTCTGTGGGGGGACGGGGACCCTCAGCCCCCCAGTGCCAGCCCCCTCAGCCTCCTCCAGCCCCCCCCGGCACCCACTGGAGGCAAGGACGCTCTCGATGAATTCCCGCTGGCTGATGCGCCCGTCCTGGTCCCTGTCGATGCCGCGGAAAACGTCCAGGACGCGGGACTTCATCTGGCTGATCCACTGCATGTAGCGCTTCCTCCAGACCCCGAAGTCAAAGTGCGCGAACTCCTCCAGCTCGGGGGGGCACACACGGGGATTAACACAACCGCGGGACCCCCATGGCCCCCTCAGCTCGGGGGGCAAACACGGGGATTAACACAACACCGGGACCCCTCAGCTCGGGGGGCAAACACGGGGATTAACACAACACCGGGACCCCCATCCTCCCCTCAGCTCGGGGGGCACACACAGGGATTAACACAACACCGGGACCCCCATCCTCCCCTCAGCTCGGGGGGGCACACACGGGGATTAACACAACCGCGGGACCCCCATCCTCCCCTCAGTTTGGGGGGGCACACACGGGGATTAACACAACACCGGGACCCCCATTCTCCCCTCAGCTCCGGGGGGCACACACAGGGATTAACACAACACCGGGACCCCCATGCCCCCCTCAGCTCGGGGGGGTACACGGGGATTAACACAACACCGGGACCCCCATCCTCCCCTCAGCTCGGGGGGCACACACGGATTAACACAACACCGGGACCCCTCAGCTCGGGGGGCACACACACGGATTAACACAACACCGGGACCCCCATGGCCCCCTCAGCTCGGGGGGCACACACACGGATTAACACAACACCGGGACCCCCCATGCCCCCCTCAGCTCCGGGGGGCACACACAGGGATTAACACAACACCGGGACCCCTCAGCTCGGGGGGCACACACACGGATTAACACAACACCGGGACCCCCATGGCCCCCTCAGCTCGGGGGGCACACACACGGATTAACACAACACCGGGACCCCCCATGCCCCCCTCAGCTCCGGGGGGCACACACAGGGATTAACACAACACCGGGACCCCTCAGCTCGGGGGGCACACACACGGATTAACACAACACCGGGACCCCCATGGCCCCCTCAGCTCGGGGGGCACACAAGGATTAACACAACACCGGGACCCCCCATGCCCCCCCTCAGCCCGGCTGACCACGCTGTGCCCACTGCCGCTCCCAGCCCTGGCAATGGTGGGGGGTCTCTGCCCAGGACCCCCGAGCCTGGGATGTCGAGGTGCACCCATGGGGTGTGCTGGGACCCCCAGCTGCAGGGACAGGGGCTGGGACTGCTGACCCCATTCTGCATCTGACCTGGGGGTCCCATGGGCAGGAGAGGAAGTACTCAGGACCCCCGGGGCAGTGGGACCCCCGGGGCAGTGGGACCCCCGGGGCAGTGGGACCCCCGGGCTGCCCGTACCTCCCGCAGGCGCTGCAGGGCCGTCTCCAGCCGGTACTGCCGGTCCAGGGCCAGCAGCCAGAGCTGCTGCCAGCGGTGCAGGAGCTGGGCCATCAGGGGGGTCTGGGGCTCCAGCCCCCCGAGCGGCACCGCCGCCGCGCCCTGCGCCTTCCCGCTGCTGCGGCGACCTGCGGAGAGCGGGGTGAGGGGGCGGCCGGGGCCCGGGGGGTGCCGGGGGCGGTGATGGGGGGTCCTTACGTGTGGCCAGTCGGCGGCTGGCCGGGGGGCCCAGATCCACCTCCAGCTTCCGCTTGCAGCTCTTGGTGACCTTCTCCACGTCAGGCTGCTTGCGGTTCAGCTCCTCCATGAACACCTGCCCATGAACGCGAGGCGCTGAGCGCTCGCCGGCACAGCCCCCCCGTGCTCCGCAGACCCCCCCTCAGTGCCCCCCTCCCTGGGCCCTCCCGAGCCAGCAGTGCGACCAGGCTCCTCCAGGGCAGCCGGGACAGGGCTGGGGGAGCTGCCCCCCACGTGTTGAGGGTCCCCAGGTCTGTGCTGTGTGGACGTGCTGGGCTCGGACCGCACGATGCAAAATCGAGCAGCACCACCAGGAGCCCAGCCCAGCGCTCCCCAAAGCCCTCGCTCGGGCCAGGGCTGGGTGCGTGAGGATCCCCAGGCAGAGCCGGGTTTGGGCTCCCTCACCGCGTGCTGGGCACTGAGCTCCTCCAGCTGCTCCACCTCCTCCGGCAGCGGCTCCTGGTCCCGCAGCCCCAGCGCCTCCTCGGCCGCCGTGATCCAGTCCAGCAGCTGCGCCGTCTCCTCCCGCTCGGCCGCCAGCGCTGCCGCCTGCGCCCGCAGCCGCTCGCCCTGCTGCTGCGCCCAGCCCAGCACCTGCGGGGCAGCCGGGGCCGCTGCGGCTCGGGGCAACACGCGCGCCCCGCTGCCCACCCCGAGGTCTCCCGGCTGGGGCAGGTGCCACGGGGAACAGCACCGGGAGAACAGCACCGGGAGAACAGCACCGGGAGAACAGCACCCGGGGAACATCACCGGGAGAACAGCACCCGGGGAACAGCACCGGGAGAACAGCACCCGGAGAACATCACCCGGGGAACATCACCGGGAGAACATCACCGGGAGAACAGCACCGGGAGAACATCACCCGGAGAACATCACCGGGAGAACATCACCGGGAGAACATCACCGGGAGAACATCACCCGGGGAACAGCACCCGGAGAACAGCACCGGGAGAACATCACCCGGAGAACAGCACCGGGAGAACAGCACCCGGGGAACAGCACCGGGAGAACAGCACCCGGGGAACAGCACCGGGAGAACAGCACCCGGAGAACATCACCCGGGGAACATCACCGGGAGAACATCACCGGGAGAACATCACCGGGAGAACATCACCCGGGGAACAGCACCCGGAGAACAGCACCGGGAGAACATCACCCGGAGAACAGCACCGGGAGAACATCACCGGGAGAACAGCACCGGGAGAACAGCACCCGGAGAACAGCACCGGGAGAACAGCACCCGGAGAACATCACCCGGGGAACATCACCGGGAGCCGCGGCCACTCCGGCCACGGGACAGGCTCACGGACCCCCGGCAGCAGCCCTGGCGACTGTGGGGAGCCCCCAGCCCACCAGGACCGCGGGGCAGGGACACGGGGAGCCCCCAGCCCACCAGGACTGTGGGGCAGGGATGTGGGGAGCCCCCAGCCCACCAGGACTGTGGGGCAGGGATGTGGGGAGCCCCCAGCCCACCAGGGACGTGGGGAGCCCCCAGCCCACCAGGACCACAGGGCAGGGACGTGGGGGGCCCCCAGCCCACCAGGACTGTGGGGCAGGGACGTGGGGAGCCCCCAGCCCACCAGGGACGTGGGGAGCCCCCAGCCCACCAGGACCACAGGGCAGGGACGTGGGGGGCCCCCAGCCCACCAGGACTGTGGGGCAGGGACGTGGGGAGCCCCCAGCCCACCAGGGACGTGGGGAGCCCCCAGCCCACCAGGACCACAGGGCAGGGACGTGGGGGGCCCCCAGCCCACCAGGACTGTGGGGCAGGGACGTGGGGAGCCCCCAGCCCACCAGGGACGTGGGGCAGGGATGTGGGGAACGCCCAGCCCACCAGGGACGTGGGGAGCCCCCAGCCCACCAGGACTGTGGGGCAGGGACGTGGGGAGCCCCCAGCCCACCAGGACTGTGGGGCAGGGACGTGGGGCAGGACCAGGCTCCTCCAGGGCAGCTGGGACAGGGCTGGGGGTGCTGCCCCCCACGTGCTGAGGGTCCCCAGGTCTGTGTTGAGCGGACATGGCAGCTGCTCTCCCGTTTTGGGGTGTGTGGCACCCAGGGCAGATCTAGAGCAGATCCTGCAGGTCTCTGCTCAATGAGGGCTTTGTGTGGGATCGGCTGAACTTGCCAGACCAGTCCCAGGAGTGCCAGGAGCCTCTTACCTGCAAATCCACAACCCAGGGCGGCTCTGGGCCACTGTGGGAGCATGGTCTGGGTGTGAGGGTCTCTAGGACCCTGCTGAGGTTTCCTTGCCTCAGCTGCGTGGTGGCTGCCATGGCACAGGAGCCACCACTGTCCAAGGGGGCTGCGGAGGCCCCAGGTGACCCCAAGAGGCCACAGGATGGGGGAGCAAGGAGTGACACTGGCAAGGCCAAGACCCTCTGGGGCTGAGCACCCCCAGATCCCTGCAATGCACTGGCCGGGGGGCTGCAGCAGGCAGTCCCTGGTGGGGGGAGATGTGTGGGGCGGTGGGAGATGTGTGGGGTGGTGGGACAGGTTTGGGGCGGTGGGACAGCTTTGGGGCCCTGCTTTCCCCTGGTGTGGGTGCCACTCTGCTCCCCCGGGCAGGGATGGGAACAGGGCACCTGTCTCACCTCCTGGAAGCGGCTCTTGGCGACCGTGACCCAGGATTTGATGGTGATGACGGAGTCGGGATGGCAGGTGGTGAGGATCTCCTCCCCCAGCGAGGTGATGCACTCCAGCTCCAGCTGCTGGCACTGCAGGGACTGCATCAGCTCCTGGGGGGACATGGACCACGGTACTGTCAGGTCTCAGCCCTCCAGACCCCCCCGCAGCACAGGGGTCGCTGGATTGGGGTGGGGGTGCCACCTCAGGGCATTTGGAGCCCCAAACCCCGTGTTCTTGGTGTGGTGGGACTCAACATCCCCCATCTCTCAGTGGTGGCACCCAACATCCCGTGCCCTTCTGTGGGGATCCCACAGCCCAGCAGGGGCTGCCTGGGGCCGGCTGACCCCAGTGATGGAGGTCCTGGGCAAAGCTGGAGCCGATCTGAGGCGGGGACAGGTGGGGACAGGTGGGGGCTGGTGGGGGCTGGTGGGGACTGGTGGGGGCTGGTGGGGACTGGTGGGGGCTGGTGGGGACTGGTGGGGACTGGTGGGGGCTGGAGGGGACTGGTGGGGACTGGTGGGGACTGGTGGAGGTGGTGGGGGTGGTGGGGGCTGGTGGGGACAGGTGGGGACGGGCGGGGGCTGGAGGGGACTGGTGGGGGCTGGAGGGGACAGGTGGGGGCTGGTGGGGACTGGTGGGGGCTGGAGGGGGCTGGAGTTGACTGGTGGGGACTGGTGGAGGTGGTGGGGACTGGAGGGGATTGGTGGGGACAGGTGGGGACAGGTGGGGACAGGTGGGGACAGGTGGGGACAGGTGGGAACTGGTGGGGGTGGTGGGGACAGGTGGGGACTGGTGGGGACTGGCGGGGACTGGTGGGGGCTGGAGTTGACTGATGGGGACTGGTGGGGGTAATGGGGACAGGTGGGGACTGGTGAGGGTGGTGGGGACAGGTGGGGACAGGTGGGGACAGGTGGGGACAGGTGGGGACTGGCACTCACCTGCAGCTGGGCCTGGCACTCCTGCACGGCCGCCTCCTCCTCGGGGAAGACTCCGTACTTGAGGGTCTTCTCCGACTCGGTCAGGCGCCCCAGGAAGGAGTGCACCAGGGTGTGGAACTCCTCCGCCTGCCACGACAGCGGGGACCCGCTCAGTGCCCAGCTCGCAGCCCCTGAGCCCCCCGAATCCCCCGGGCACACCCCGAGCCCTGCACTGCTGGGTGGACAAGCCCCCGGCGCAGGCGCTGGCAGCTGGGGGAGAGCTGCTGCCCTCCTCGCTCCAAGCCCTCGCTGGGATCGAGGGGACGCCACCAGCCAGCTCTGCACATGGACACAGTTTCTTCTGAGCCTCCAGGACCTCCCTGTGCTGCCCAGCCCCCTGCCCCAGGTGTTCTGTGCACGTTCACACCTGTAGCAGCAGCCGGCCTGGCACCTGGCCGTGGCACAGAACCTCACGCAGCGCCACACACCGAGCCCAGGCACCCCACAGACAACCCCAAAAGGCACGGCCCCCACACCACCCACGGAGCCCAGAACACCCCCAAACGCACAGCCACCCACCTGAGCACCCCACAGAGCAACCCCCAGAGCACGGCCATACCCACCTGGACACCCCCAGAGTACGGACACCCCCAAATCACAGCTTTCCCCCACCTGGACACCCCCAGAGCACGGACACCCCCAAATCACGGCTTTCCCCCACCTGGACACCCCCAGAGCACGGACACCCCCAAATCACAGCTTTCCCCCACCTGGACACACCCAGAGCACGGCCATCCCTCACCTGGGTAACCCCAAGCACGGCCATTCCCCACCAGGACACCCCCAGATCCCGGCCATCCCTCACCTGGACACCCCCAGATCCCGGCCATCCCTCACCTGGACACCCCCAGATCCCGGCCATCCCTCACCTGGACACCCCCAGAACAAGGCCACCCACACACCCCACGGCCACCCAAGCACTCCACACCCCCACAGCCATCTCAGCCTTCCCACTCGGCCGCAGTCCCCCGGGGGGGGGTCCCCCTGCTGCCCCCAGCCCCCAGGTGGGGTCCCCCTGCTGCCCCCAGCCCCAAGGCGGGGTCCCCCTGCTGCCCCCCTGCCTCCAGGGGAGGTTCCCCTGCTGTCCCCCTGCTGCCCCCAGCCCCCAGGCGGGGTTCCCCCGCTGCCCCCAGCCCCAGGAGGGGTCCCCCTGCTGCCCCCCAGCCCCAAGGTGGGGTCCCCGCTGCCCCCCGCCCCCAGGAGGGGTTCCCCTGCTGTCCCCCTGCTGCCCCCCAGCCCCCCCAGGCGGGGTCCCCCTGCTGCCCCCAGCCCCCAGCTGGGGTCCCCCTGCTGCCCCAGCCCCCCCAGCCGGGGTCCCCGCTGCCCCCCGCCCTCACCTGCCGCAGCGCCGCCTCCAGCCGGGCCTGCTTGGACAGGGAGAGTTTGCAAACCAGGTCCCAGCGGGTGCTGAGCTCCTCCACCTGCCGCTGCAGCCACTGCGAGTCCACGCTGCTGCTGCCGCGCGTCAGGTCCCGCACCGAGCGCTTCAGCGTCTTGATGCAGCTGGCGCGTTTGCCCAGCTCCTTCTGGAACACCTGGAGGGAGGGCAGGGCGTGGGACAGGGTCTCACCTGAACCCCACTGCTGTGCAGGGCTCCCCTGAACCCCAAACCCTCACAGGAGCGGGCACGGAGCTCTGCTGAACCCCCAAAACCCTCACAGGAACAGGCACAGGGTCTCACCTGAACCCCACTGCTGTGCAGGGCTCCCCCGAACCCCAAAACCTCACAGGAGCGGGCACGGAACTCTGCTGAACCCCAAAACATCACAGGAACAGGCACAGGGCTCCCCTGAACCCCAAACCCTCACAGGAGCGGGCACAGGGCTCTGCTGAACCCCAAAACCTCACAGGAGCGGGCACGGAGCTCTGCTGAACCCCAAACCCTCACAGGAACAGGCACAGGGTCTCACCTGAACCCCACTGCTGTGCAGGGCTCCCCTGAACCCCAAAACCTCACAGGAGTGGGCACGGAGCTCTGCTGAACCCCCAAAACCCTCACAGGAACAGGCACAGGGCTCCCCTGAACCCCCAAAACCTCACAGGAGCAGGCACGGAGCTCTGCTGAACCCCAAAACCTCACAGGAACAGGCACAGGGCTCCCCTGAACCCCAAACCCTCACAGGAGCGGGCACGGAGCTCTGCTGAACCCCAAACCCTCACAGGAACAGGCACAGGGCTCTCCTGAACCCCAAAACCTCACAGGAACAGGCACAGGGCTCTGCTGAACCCCAAAACCTCACAGGAACAGGCACAGGGCTCTGCTGAACCCCAAACCCTCACAGCAGCGGGCACGGGGCTCCCCTGAACCCCAAAACCTCACAGGAACAGGCACAGGGTTCCTGTGCACCCCAAATCCTCACAGGAACAGGCACAGGGCTCTCCTGAACCCCCAAACCTCACAGGACCGGGCACAGGGTTCCTGTGCACCCCAAAACCTCACAGGAACAGGCACAGGGCTCTCCTGCACCCCAAACCCTCACAGGAGCGGGCACGGAGCTCTGCTGAACCCCAAAACCTCACAGGGGCGGGCACGGGGCTCTGCTGAACCCCAAAACCTCACAGGAACAGGCATGGGGCTCCCCTGAACCCCAAAACCTCACAGGACCTGGCTCCTCTGAACCCCAAACCTTCACCGGAGCGGGCACAGGGCTCTCCTGCACCCCAAACCCTCACAGGAGCGGGCACGGAACTCTGCTGAACCCCAAAACCTCACAGGAGCGGGCACAGGGTCTCACCTGAACCCCAAACCCTCACAGGAGCGGGCACGGAACTCTGCTGAACCCCAAAACCTCACAGGAGCAGGCACGGAACTCTGCTGAACCCCAAAACCTCACAGGAACAGGCACAGGGCTCCCCTGAACCCCAAACCCTCACAGGAACAGGCAGAGGGCTCTTGTGCCCCCCAAACCCTCACAGCAGCGGGCACAGGGCTCTCCTGCACCCCAAAACCTCACAGGAGTCGGCACGGGGCTCTCCTGAACCCCAAACCTTCACAGGAGTGGGCATAGGGCTCTCCTGAACCCCAAACCCTCACAGCAATGGGCACAGGGTTCCTGTGCACCCCAAACCCTCACAGGAGCGGGCACAGGGCTCTGCTGAACCCCAAAACCTCACAGGAGTGGGCATAGGGCTCTCCTGAACCCCAAACCCTCACAGGAGTCGGCACGGGGCTCTCCTGAACCCCAAAACCTCACAGGAGTGGGCACAGGGCTCCTCTGAACCCCAAACCTTCACAGGAGTGGGCACAGGGCTCTGCTGAACCCCAAACCCTCACAGCAGCGGGCACAGGGCTCTCCTGCACCCCAAAACCTCACAGGAGTCGGCACGGGGCTCTCCTGAACCCCAAAACCTCACAGGACCGGGCACAGGGCTCCCCTGAACCCCAAACCCTCACAGGAACAGGCACGGGGCTCTCCTGCACCCCAAAACCTCACAGGAGTCGGCACGGGGCTCTCCTGAACCCCAAACCTTCACAGGACCGGGCACAGGGCTCTGCTGAACCCCAAAACCTCACAGCTCTGGGGTACGTGGGGCCCCCCAGCGCTGACACAGGGCGAGGGGCTCGAGCTGAGCTCAAGCCGGGCTGAAGCTGGGTACAAGCTGGGCTCAAGCCGGGCTCAATCTGGGCTCAAGCCGGGCTCAATCTGGGCACAAACTGGGCACAAGCTGGGCTCAAACTGGGCACAAGCCGGGCTCAAACTGGGCACAAGCTGGGCTCAATCTGGGCTCAAGCCGGGCACAAGCCAGGCTCAATCTGGGCTCAAACCGGGTACAAACCGGGCTCAATCTGGGCACAAACCGGGCTCAATCTGGGCACAGGCCGGGCTCAAACTGGGCTCAATCTGGGCTCAAGCCGGGCACAAGCCGGGCTCAATCTGGGCTCAAGCCGGGCACAAACCGGGCTCAATCTGGGCTCAAGCCGGGCACAAGCTGCTCAAGCCGGGCTCAATCTGGGCACAAGCTGGGCTCAAACCGGGCTCAAGCTGGGCTCAATCTGGGCTCAAGCCGGGCACAAACTGTTCAAGCTGGGCTCAAGCCGGGCTCAATCTGGGCTCAAACTGCTCAATCTGGGCACAAGCCGGGCTCAAGCCGGGCTCAAGCCAAGCTGGAGGCAGCGGGCAGTGCCCGTCCTGTGCCCGGCTCCGCTCCTGGCCCAGAGGGAGGCCGGGCTCAGCCCGGCGCTCCTGGGTCCCCTCTCGCCCCGGGGCCACTCACCTTGTGCTTGTCCATGAGGTCCCCGACCAGGTCGCGGTCGCCCCCGACGGGCGCGTCCTCGCTGAGCTGCGGCTCGGCGCGGTACAGCCAGTCCATCAGCGCCTGCAGCGCGTCCGTGAACTTCCCCGAGAAGAGCAGGTTCTCCTCCAGCTTGTGCTGCCTGCCGGGGGCACGGGACATGCTGCGGGGGCACCCGGCTGCTGGGGGGCACCCCATGGAGCCGCCCCGCAGAGCTGCAGTGTCCGCAGGGACGGGGACAGGTCCTGGCAGCGTTATTATGGACAGGGACAGGTCCTGGCAGTGGCATTATGGACTGGGACAGGTCCTGGCAGTGCCGTTATGGACAGGGACAGGTCCTGGCAGCGCCCACAGGGACAGGGACAGGTCCTGGCAGTGCCATAACAGACAGGGACAGGTCCTGGCAGTGCCCACAGGGACGGGGACAGGTCCTGGCAGTGCCCTCAGGGACGGGGACAGGTCCTGGCAGCGCCCACAGGGACGGGGACAGGTCCTGGCAGCGTTATTATGGACAGGGACAGGTCCTGGCAGTGCCCACAGGGACGGGGACAGGTCCTGGCAGTGCCCACAGGGACGGGGACAGGTCCTGGCAGCGTTATTATGGACAGGGACAGGTCCTGGCAGTGCCCACAGGGACAGGGACAGGTCCTGGCAGTGCCCACAGGGACGGGGACAGGTCCTGGCAGCGCCCTCAGGGACGGGGACAGGTCCTGGCAGTGCCCTCAGGGACGGGGACAGGTCCTGGCAGTGCCCTCAGGGACAGGGACAGGTCCTGGCAGTGCCCTCAGGGACAGGGACAGGTCCTGGCAGTGCCCTCAGGGACGGGGACAGGTCCTGGCAGTGCCCTCAGGGACGGGGACAGGTCCTGGCAGCGCCCACAGGGACGGGGACAGGTCCTGGCAGCGTTATTATGGACAGGGACAGGTCCTGGCAGTGCCCACAGGGACGGGGACAGGTCCTGGCAGTGCCCACAGGGACGGGGACAGGTCCTGGCAGCGTTATTATGGACAGGGACAGGTCCTGGCAGTGCCCACAGGGACAGGGACAGGTCCTGGCAGTGCCC
Organism: Cyanistes caeruleus; assembly: GCF_971803275.1. Classification (NCBI taxonomy): domain Eukaryota; kingdom Metazoa; phylum Chordata; class Aves; order Passeriformes; family Paridae; genus Cyanistes; species Cyanistes caeruleus. The sequence continues at coordinate 364,422 of NC_141701.1, forward strand.
ACAGGGACGGGGACAGGTCCTGGCAGCGCCCTCAGGGACGGGGACAGGTCCTGGCAGTGCCCTCAGGGACGGGGACAGGTCCTGGCAGTGCCCTCAGGGACAGGGACAGGTCCTGGCAGTGCCCTCAGGGACAGAGACAGGTCCTGGCAGCGTTATTATGGACAGGGACAGGTCCTGGCAGTGCCCACAGGGACAGGGACAGGTCCTGGCAGTGCCCACAGGGACGGGGACAGGTCCTGGCAGCGCCCTCAGGGACGGGGACTGGTCCTGGCAGTGCCCTCAGGGACGGGGACAGGTCCTGGCAGCGCCCTCAGGGACAGGGACAGGTCCTGGCAGCGTTATTATGGACAGGGACAGGTCCTGGCAGTGCCGTTATGGACAGGGACAGGTCCTGGCAGTGGCATTATGGACTGGGACAGGACCTGGTAGTGCCGTTATGGACAGGGACAGGTCCTGGCAGTGTCTTTATGGACTAGGACAGGTCCTAGCAGTGGCATTATGGACTGGGACAGGTCCTGGCAGTGCCCACAGGGACAGGGACAGGTCCTGGCAGTGCCATTATGGACAGGGACAGGTCCTGGCAGTGTCTTTATGGACGGGGATGGGGCCCAGCTGCACCCCAAGGCAGAACCCAGCAATGCTGGGAATGAGCTCCTGGAGCAGGATGCTCAGGGAGGAAGAGCAGTTCCTTGTGCCTGCCTGGGGCTCACACAGCGAGCAGAGAGCAGCTGATGCCATCCCATCCCCATTTCCATCCCTATTCCCATCCCTATTCCCATCCCAACCCCTTCTCTGTCCCTTCCCCATCCCATCCCATCCCATCCCATCCCATCCCATCCCACTGATCCCATCCCATCCCATCCCATCCCATCCCATCCCATCCCATCCCATCCCATGGATCCCATCCCATCCCATCCCATCCCATCCCATCCCATCCCATCCCATCCCATCCCATCCCATCCCATCCCATCCCATGGATCCCATCCCATCCCATCCCATCCCATCCCATCCCATCCCATCCCATCCCATGGATCCCATCCCATCCCATCCCATCCCATCCCATCCCATGGATCCCATGGATCCCATCCCATCCCATGGATCCCATCCCATCCCATCCCATCCCATCCCATCCCATCCCATGGATCCCATGGATCCCATCCCATCCCATGGATCCCATCCCATCCCATCCCATCCCATCCAATCCCATCCCATCCCATCCCATCCCATCCCATCCCATCCCATCCAATCCCATCCCATCCCATCCCATCCCATCCCATCCCATCCCATCCCATCCCATGGATCCCATCCCATCCCATCCCATCCCATCCCATCCCATGGATCCCATCCCATCCCATCCCATCCCATCCCATCCCATCCCATCCCATCCCATCCCATCCCATCCCATCCCATCCCATGGATCCCATGGATCCCATCCCATCCCATGGATCCCATCCCATCCCATCCCATCCCATCCCATCCCATCCCATCCCATCCCCATCCCATCCCATGGATCCCATCCCATCCCATCCCATCCCATGGATCCCATCCCATCCCATCCCATCCCATCCCATCCCATCCCATCCCATCCCATCCCATGGATCCCATCCCATCCCATGGATCCCATCCCATCCCATCTCATGGATCCCATCCCATGGATCCCATCCCATGGATCCCATCCCATCCCTCTCGCCCCGTTCCCACCTCTCTGCGGCGTGGCTGCACAGCGCGTCCCAGCGCTCCTTCAGCTCCCCCAGCAGCTCCTCCAGCGGCTGCAGGTCCTGGGGGAGCCGGGCCCCCTCCCGCAGTGCCCGCCCGCTCCGCAGCGTCGCCTCGTACACCGGACGCTTTGCCCGCAGCACCTTCTGGAACGCCTGCAGGGGACCCCGCACCCCACAGGTGGGTGTTGGGTCCCCCAGCCGGGGCGGGGGGAGACTCCCTCCTCCCCCAAGACCCCTGGGCCACTTGGGATTCCAACACCCAGCACTCCCCCACTATGGATGCTAAATCTGAATCAGAGTGCCTGTAGTTATTACAGGCCACATAGCTCTCAGGCCTGACTGAGGGCTAGCCTGAGAAATTCATGAGAAGGAATTAAAACAATTCTCAGAGATACTAAACAGCCTTGCAGGTGTTGTTTTGCAGTCTTGTTTTCTCTTGCAGGAGAAGGCCAGGGGGGGTGATGGGCCACCCTGACCAATGATGGTGATGTAGTACTTTGTTAACCAATAAGAGTTTCCTTTCTGTACTTTCCACGTATCTGTCTATAAGACAGAGCTGAAGCAATAAACTAAAGAATTCTCCTGTTGTGACTCCCTTGAGAGTCAGTGTCGTTCTTTAAAGCCGTTCCCAATCGGAACGACACCCCCAAGGTGTCCCAACTCTACAGGATGGCCCTGGGGTGTTGTCCAGCCTCTCTGGTGCTGGGTGTCCCCCCCGGGAGCTGGGGATCCCCCCCTCGGCAGCCCCCAGAACCCCGGTTCTGCACCGCCCGGACCCTCCCGTGTGCCAGGGAGCGGGGCAGCCCCACCTTGTGCTCAGCCAGCTGGCACTTGATCTCCTCCTGGCTGGTGGCAGCGTCCTGCGGCACCTCCAGGCTCTGCTCCACCTCGTCCATCCAGTCCAGGAGCAGCCGCCGGGACTCGCTGAACTGCGGTGGAGGGGAGAGGGGAGGGCTGTGGGGCTGAGGGGGCTGTGGGGGCTGTGGGGCTGTGGGGCTGAGGGGGCTGTGGGGGCTGTGGGGCTGAGGGGGCTGTGGGGGCTGTGGGGGCTGTGGGGGCTGTGGGGGCTGTGGGGCTGAGGGGGCTGAGGGGGCTGAGGGGGCTGAGGGGGCTGTGGGGCTGAGGGGGCTGTGGGGGCTGTGGGGGCTGTGGGGGCTCTGTGGGGCTGTGGGGCTGAGGGGGCTGTGGGGCTGAGGGGGCTGAGGGGGCTGTGGGGGCTGTGGGGGCTGTGGGGGCTGTGGGGCTGAGGGGGCTGAGGGGGCTGTGGGGCTGAGGGGGCTGTGGGGGCTGTGGGGGCTGTGGGGGCTCTGTGGGGCTGTGGGGCTGAGGGGCTGAGGGGGCTGAGGGGGCTGTGGGGCTGAGGGGGCTGTGGGGCTGAGGGGGCTGAGGGGGCTGTGGGGCTGTGGGGGCTGTGGGGCTGAGGGGGCTGAGGGGGCTGTGGGGGCTGAGGGGGCTGAGGGGGCTGTGGGGGCTGAGGGGGCTGTGGGGGCTGTGGGGGCTGAGGGGCTGTGGGGCTGTGGGGGCTGTGGGGCTGAGGGGCTGTGGGGGCTGAGGGGGCTGTGGGGGCTCTGTGGGGCTGTGGGGCTGAGGGGCTGAGGGGGCTGAGGGGGCTGTGGGGCTGAGGGGGCTGTGGGGCTGCGGGGGCTGTGGGGGCTGTGGGGGCTGAGGGGGCTGAGGGGGCTGAGGGGCTGAGGGGGCTGTGGGGCTGAGGGGGCTGTGGGGCTGCGGGGGCTGTGGGGGCTGTGGGGGCTGTGGGGGCTGTGGGGGCTGAGGGGGCTGTGGGGGCTGTGGGGGCTGTGGGGGCTGAGGGGGCTGTGGGGGCTGTGGGGGCTGTGGGGCTGAGGGGGCTGTGGGGGCTGAGGGGGCTGTGGGGGCTCTCTGGGGGCTGAGGGGGCTGTGGGGCTGAGGGGGCTGTGGGGGCTGTGGGGGCTGGGGGGGCTGAGGGGGCTGAGGGGGCTGAGGGGGGACGCAGGGGCAAAGCGGATCTGGGGCGACCCGAACAGGAGCCAGGGAGCCCCAGGGCCAGGACAGGACGGTGACAGCGCTGGAGCCCTGCGGTCCCTCCCTGCTGGCAGGACCCACGGCAGGGAATCGAGTCCTGGGCTGCTTTGGGTTGGAAGGACCTTAAAGCCCCTCAGTTCCACCCGCCTGCCATGGCCAGGGACAGCTTCCACTAGAGCAGAGAGCTCCAAACCCCATCCAACCTCGTCCTGGACACGTCTGAGGATGGGGCAGACTCAGCTTTTCGGGGAAACCGCCCTCACAGGGAAGAATTTCTTCCCAGGATCCCATCCAGCCGTGTCCTCTGGCAGTGGGAAGCCATTCCCCGCTCTCCTGTCCCTCCAGGCCCGTGTCCAAAGCAAAGCAAGGGGCAGAGCCCCCTCCCCAGCCCATGGGAGCGGCCGGGCTGTGTCCCGGTACCTGCTTGCTGCGTTTTCGGGCCTCCTCCAGCATCGCCCCCCGCTCGGCCGCCCGCTGCAGGACCTTGCCCAGCCGCTCCCGGGCCGCCAGCACCAGGTTCTGGATGACGGCCCCGTCCTGCTTCCGACTGAAATCCTTCAGGCGAGCGGCCACGGCCTCCAGGCTGCCCAGCTTCTCCCCGTGGACATTCGCCTCCTTCACCAGGGCCTGCGGGCAGGGGCAGCTGAGTGCGGGTGGTCCTGGGGCAGGTGAGGAGCCCCCGGACACAGCCAGGACAGGACATGGAGCACTGGACACAGCCCAGGACAGGACAGGACATGGAGCACTGGACACAGCCAGGACAGGACATGGAGCACTGGACACAGCCAGGACAGGACATGGAGCACTGGACACAGCCAGGACAGGACATGGAGCACTGGACACAGCCAGGACAGGACATGGAGCACCGGACACAGCCCGTGCCAGGACAGGACATGGAGCACTGGACACAGCCAGGACAGGACAGGACATGGAGCACTGGACACAGCCAGGACAGGACATGGAGCACTGGACACAGCCAGGACAGGACATGGAGCACTGGACACAGCCAGGACAGGACATGGAGCACCGGACACAGCCCGTGCCAGGACAGGACATGGAGCACTGGACACAGCCAGGACAGGACAGGACATGGAGCATTGGACACAGCCAGGACAGGACAGGACATGGAGCACTGGACACAGCCAGGACAGAACAGGACAGGACACGGAGCACTGGACACAGCCAGGACAGGACAGGACAGGACATGGAGCACTGGACACAGCCAGGGCAAGGACAGGACAGGACATGGAGCACTGGACACAGCCAGGACAGGACAGGACAGGACATGGAGCACTGGACACAGCCAGGACAGGACAGGACATGGAGCACTGGACACAGCCAGGACAGGACAGGACAGGACATGGAGCACTGGACACAGCCAGGACAGGACATGGAGCCACCAGGACACAGCCAGGACAGGACATGGAGCACTGGACACAGCCCAGGACAGGACATGGAGCACTGGACACAGCCAGGACAGGACATGGAGCACTGGACACAGCCCAGGACAGGACATGGAGCACTGGACACAGCCAGGACAGGGCATGGAGCACTGGACACAGCCAGGACAGGACAGGACATGGAGCACTGGACACAGCCAGGACAGGACAGGACATGGAGCACTGGACACAGCCAGGACAGGACATGGAGCACTGGACACAGCCAGGACAGGACAGGACAGGACATGGAGCACTGGACACAGCCCGTGCCAGGACAGGACATGGAGCACTGGACACAGCCAGGACAGGACAGGACAGGACATGGAGCACTGGACACAGCCCAGGACAGGACAGGACATGGAGCACTGGACACAGCCAGGACAGGACAGGACATGGAGCACTGGACACAGCCCGTGCCAGGACAGGACATGGAGCCCCCGGACACAGCCAGGACAGGACATGGAGCACTGGACACAGCCAGGACAGGACAGGACAGGACACGGAGCACTGGACACAGCCAGGACAGGACATGGAGCACTGGACACAGCCAGGACAGGACAGGACATGGAGCACTGGACACAGCCAGGACAGGACATGGAGCACTGGACACAGCCAGGACAGGACAGGACAGGACATGGAGCACTGGACACAGCCCAGGACAGGACAGGACACGGAGCACTGGACACAGCCCGTGCCAGGACAGGACATGGAGCACTGGACACAGCCAGGACAGGACAGGACAGGACATGGAGCACTGGACACAGCCCAGGACAGGACAGGACATGGAGCACTGGACACAGCCAGGACAGGACAGGACACGGAGCACTGGACACAGCCAGGACAGGACATGGAGCACTGGACACAGCCAGGACAGGACACGGAGCACTGGACACAGCCAGGAATGGACAGGACAGGACATGGAGCCCCCGGACACAGCCAGGACAGGACAGGACATGGAGCACTGGACACAGCCAGGACAGGACATGGAGCACTGGACACAGCCAGGACAGGACAGGACAGGACATGGAGCACTGGACACAGCCAGGACAGGACATGGAGCTCCCGGACACAGCCAGGACAGGACAGGACACGGAGCACTGGACACAGCCAGGACAGGACATGGAGCACTGGACACAGCCAGGACAGGACAGGACAGGACATGGAGCACTGGACACAGCCAGGACAGGACATGGAGCACTGGACACAGCCAGGACAGGACATGGAGCACTGGACACAGCCAGGACAGGACAGGACATGGAGCCCCCGGACACAGCCAGGACAGGACACGGAGCACCAGGCACACGCTGGGCTGGGCACGGAGCACTGGACATCCCACTTGCTGCAGATCCCTGCAGGGGCCACGCAGGTGCCCTCGGGCAGACCCAGCTCCACGAACCGGCCCCGAGCGCTCTTGCCTTGTGCTCCTGGATCTGGGCGGTGACGGTGTCCAGGACGAAGCTGGGGGGCGCGGGGGACCCCAGCAGCTCCTCGGCGTGGGCCACCCAGCGCAGCAGCTCCTGCGCGGAGCCGTGGAACTCGGTGGTGACGGTCAGCCCCTCGGCCAGGCGCTCCTGCGGGCAGGGGCAGGCACCGGTGGAGGTGGGATCCCGCCGCTCCTGACCTGCTGCGGTCAGCGTGAGCCCCCCGGGGGTCCCAGCCCCGCACCCCGCGCACCTTCCTCTCCTGGGCCTCGGCCTGGACGCTCTCCCACTTCTGCTCCAGGAGCCGCAGGCTGTGCTCGGTGCTGCAGGGCCGGCCCGCGCGGCACGAGTCCAGCAGCCGCTGCAGCCGCTCCCGCAGCCCCCGGTAGGACACGGCCCGCGCCTCCAGCTCCCGGCACAGCTCCTGCCGGGACAGCGCCCGCCGCGGGACCGCCCTCAGGACCGGCACGGGCGGCACGGCCAGGAAACGGACAGGGACGGGCATGGCAAGGCAGGGACAGGTACAGGGATGGGAACGGGGACGGGAACGGGGACGGGAACGGGGATGGGAACGGGGATGGGAACGGGGATGGGAACGGGGATGGGAACGGGGATGGGGATGGGGATGGGAACGGGGATGGGAACGGAGATGGGGATGGGAACGGGGACGGGAACGGGAATGGGAACGGGGATGGGAACAGGGATGAGGATGGGAACGGGAACGGGGATGGGAACGGGGATGGGGATGGGAACGGGGATGGGAACGGGGATGGGAACAGGGATGGGAACGGGGATGGGATGGAGATGGGAACAAGGATGGGGATGGGAACGGGGATGGAACGGGGATGGGGATGGGGATGGGAACGGGGATGGGGATGGGGATGGGAACGGGGACGGGGACGGGAACGGGGATGGGAACGGGGATGGGAACAGGGATGGGGATGGGAACGGGGATGGGAACAGGGATGGGAACAGGGATGGGAACGGGGACGGGGACGGGAACGGGGATGGGAACGGGGATGGGAACAGGGATGGGGATGGGAACGGGGATGGGAACGGGGATGGGAACGGGGATGGGAACGGGGACGGGGACGGGAACGGGGATGGGAACGGGGATGGGGATGGGGATGGGAACGGGGATGGGAACGGGAACGGGGACGGGGATGGGGATGGAAACAAGGATGGGAACAGGGATGGGGATGTGGAGGGGTCAGGTAAAGTAGACGGGGACAGGGATGGGGACAGGGGGATGGGAACAGAGATGGGAACAGGGATGGGGACAGGGATGGGAACAGGGATGGGGATGGGAATGTGGAGGGGTCAGATAAAGAAGACAGAGGACAGGGATGGGGACAGGGATGGGGACAAGGGAGACAGCCATAGTGAACAGGGAGAAGGGATGAAGACAGGGATGTGGATGGGGACAAGAACAGGTTCAGGGCAAGGGACAAGGGCAAGGATGGCTCCTGCTCTGGTCTTACGGAGCTGGAGTGGCTGAGGGAGGGGTACCAGGCTATGCCCGGTTGGGAAGAGGAGGCAGAGGGAAGGATCCTGGCCCAGCAGCGTGCAGAGGGGTGGATCTGGGGCACACATCCGCCCCACAGACGCCAGGGGCCGGCCCTGCGGCCGGCTGGCGCTGCTTCTCACCAGGTGCGCGTTGAGCTTCTCTTTGGTGGCATCCGGGTGGCCCCAGGCCGGCTTGGAGCAGAAGAGCTGCAGCTCCACCTGCTCCAGCCACTGCAGCAGCTCGGTGATCTCCAGGGTGATGTCCTGCACCTGGGGGCGAGGCGAGGCTCAGCGCCGGCCCCTCCGCCCGGCAGCGCCGCGGGCCCGCGGCCGTACCTGGCTCAGGTTGTTCTCCAGCTCCAGCTGCCGGCTCTCGGTCTCGCTGCGCACCAGGTCCCAGCGCTGCCCCAGCTGCTGGAGGCTGCGCTGCAGCCCCTCCACGCTCTCCCCCAGGCTGGAGAGCAGCAGCCCCTGCCCCGCCTCGGTCACCGACTGCACCGTGCGCGCGTGGGACATCACGTCTGTCCGCAGCACCTGGGGACGGAGCGCCGGGGTCACCCCACGTCCCTCTGCACAGAGCGAAGCCCCGAGGCAGCACCGCTGTCACCGCGGCCCTGGGGACTGGCTGAGGGGTCACACCGGGCAGGGACGGCACCCACGGGTGCCCCCAGGCCGCGCTCAGGGCCGCTGATCTCAGCAGGGTGCGGGGCATTCGGGGCAGCGCGGTGGCCGGGCCGGGCGCAGAGGGGACAGGGACCCCTTGCACGGCCCCCGAGGCGCGGGGACAGCCCGAGCCTCGCAGCCTCGCCTGCTCCAGGCACGTCAGGAGCGTGCCCGGGCAAGGGGCTGGGAGACAGCTCATTCCTTCCGTGCTGTCACCGCGGGAGGGGACGCGGCCCCGCGCCGCAGCCTGCCCAGCCCTGCTAACGCAGCAGCCGAGGAGGGGCCGGGCAGCGCCCTGTGGCCAGCACACCCACCCTGGGGTGCCACCGCGGCCAGCACACCCACCCTGGGGTGCCACCGCGGCCAGGAGACCACCCTGGGCTGCCACCGCGGCCAGCACACCCACCCTGGGCTGCCACCACGGCCAGGAGACCACCCTGAAGTGACACCGTGGCCAGGAGACCACCCTGAGGTGACACCACAGCCAGGACCCCCACCCTGGGGCTGCCACTGGGGCCGGGACCCCCACCCTGGGGTGCCACCACGGCCAGGAGACCACCCTGGGGTGACACCACCATCAGGACACCCACCCTGGGGTGCCACCGCGGCCAGGACCCCCACCCTTGGGGTGCCACCGCGGCCAGGACGCCCAGGACGCACACCCCGGTATTGTGACTGTGGCCACACGTCCCTCGGGCCCCTGTGCAGCCTCACCTTGTGCTTGGCCAGCTCGATCTCGCAGCTCTGCAGGTCGGGGCGCAGGGGTGCGGGGCCGCGCAGCTGCTCCCCGGTGCTGCTCAGCCACTGCAGCAGCTCGGCCAGCTGGTGCTGGAACTGCCCCAGCCCCAGCAGCGCTGCCTCCAGCTGGTGCTGCCAGGAGGGAGCCGCGATGTCGGGGGAAGCAAGGGCAGCCCCGGCCCTGGGCACCCACAGAGCGCCCAGCGCCCACCCAGTGCCCACCCAGTGCCCACCCAGCCCTGGACACCCACCCAGTGCCCACCCAGTGCCCACCTGACCCTGGGCACCCACCCAGCAATCCCCAGTGCCCACCCAGCCCTGGACACCCACCCAGTGCCCACCTGACCCTGGGCACCCACCCAGCAATCCCCAGTGCCCACCCAGCCCTGGGCACCCACAGAGCGCCCACCCAGTACCCACCCAGTGCCCACCCAGTGCCCACCCAGCCCTGGGCACCCACAGAGCGCCCACCCAGTACCCACCCAGTGCCCACCCAGTGCCCACCCAGCCCTGGGCACCCACAGAGCGCCCAGCGCCCACCCAGTGCCCACCCAGTGCCCACCCAGTGCCCACCTGACCCTGGACACCCACCCAGTGCCCACCCAGCACCCCCCCAGTGCCCACCTGACCCTGGACACCCACCCAGCACCCCCCCAGTGCCCACCTGACCCTGGGCGCCCACCCAGTGCCCACCCAGCCCTGGGCACCCATCCAGCACCCACCCAGTGCCCACCCAGCCCTGGACACCCACCCATTGCCCACCCAGTGCCCACCCAATGCCCACCTGACCCTTGGCACTCACCCATTGCCCACCCATTGCCCACCCAGTGCCCACCCAGTGCCCACCCGACCCTGGGCACCCACCCAGCAACCCCCAGTGCCCACCCAGTGCCCACCCGGCCCTGGGCACTCACCCAGTGCCCACCCAGTGCCCACCCAGTGCCCACCTGACCCTGGGCACTCACCCAGTGCCCACCCAGTGCCCACCCAGCACCCACCCAGTGCCCACCCAGTGCCCACCCAGCCCTGGGCACCCACCCAGCACCCCCCCAGTGCCCACCCAGTGCCCACCCGGCCCTGGGCACTCACCCATTGCCCACCCAGAGCCCATCCAGCCCTGGGCACCCACCCAGTGCCCATTTGCAGCCACCCCCGCTGACCCAGCACCACACACCCACGTGCCCACCCAGCCCATTCCTGGCACCCCACCTGTCCTGCCAGCCCTGCCCCGAGCCCCCCGTGCCCCCTCCCCACCTGTCGGCTGACGATCTCCTCCTCCAGGTGGTCCCAGCGCTGGCGGAAGTCGCTGAGGGTGGCCGGGGGGTCCCCCTGCCCCGAGCCCCCCTGGTGCCGCAGGCTCTCCACATCCACCTTGCACTGGTAGAGCTCCCGCTTGAACTCCTGGGGGGTGGCACTGCTCGGTGACCCGGCCCCACACAGCGGGGCAGGGTCTGTCTGACCCCCGGCACCCCACGGCACAGCACAGGCACCGGGGCTGCTCCTGCGGGGGTGCCCGGCCACCTCAGGGACTTGTGGGGGACAGGATTTGGCTACCCCAGGCAGGACTTGGCTACCGAGCGCCCGCCGCTGGGGCACCGCCACTGTCCCACCTGCCATCCCCCCATCCCACCCGTGCCCTCCCGGCCCCCACGGCCCCGCGTGGCCAGGGTGGCACCTTGAGCTCCGCCAGCTGCTGCTGCACCATGTCCAGGTCCCCGCCGACCAGGAACTCCTCGGCGATGCGCAGCTCGGCTGCGTCCAGCCACTCCAGCAGCCGCTGGCATAGGGAAAACGGGCATTGGGGGCACCCCATGGTGGCCCCAGGGTCCCTCACACACCTGAGTGGGGACAGGAGGGTGACTCAGCCCCCTCCCTGCCTGAGGGCAGCCCACCTGCATGGTGTCCTGGTAGCTGAGGGCGGCCTGGAGCTGCTCCTCGAGGCGCCCGTTCCGCTCCGTCCACACCCGGCTCAGGCCGTGCCAGGAGGAGTAGAGCTGCGGCCGGGCACGGGGGTCAGTGGTGCCACAGCAGGGCAGGGGGACACAGGGGGACAGGGCGTGGGGGTCAGGGGTCAGTAGTGACCCAGGGGGACAGGGCGTGGGGGTCAGGGGTCAGCAGGGACACAGGGGCACAGGGGGACAGGGCGTGGGGGTCAGGGGTCAGCAGGGACACAGGGACACAGGGCGTGGGGGTCAGGGGTCAGCAGGGACACAGGGTGTGGGGGTCAGGGATCAGCAGGGACACAGGGGCACAGGGGGACAGGGTGTGGGGGTCAGGGGTCAGTAGTGACCCAGGGGGACAGGGCGTGGGGGTCAGGGGTCAGCAGGGACACAGGGGCACAGGGGGACAGGGTGTGGGGGTCAGGGGTCAGCAGGGACACAGGGGCACAGGGGGACAGGGTGTGGGGGTCAGGGGTCAGCAGGGACACAGGGGGACAGGGTGTGGGGGTCAGCGGTCAGCAGGGACACAGGGACACAGGGTGTGGGGGTCAGGGGTCAGCAGGGACACAGGGGGACAGGGTGTGGGGGTCAGGGGTCAGCAGTGACCAGGGGGCGCAGGGTGTGGGGGTCAGGGGTCAGCAGTGACCCAGGGGGACAGGGCGTGGGGGTCAGGGGTCAGCAATGCCCCGGGGGGACAGGGCGTGGGGGTCAGGGGTCATCAGTGACCCGATGGGACAGGGCGTGGGGGTCAGAGGTCAGCAGTGCCCCAGGGGCACAGGGGGACAGGGTGTGGGGGTCAGCAGTGTCAGGGAGGTGGCCAGGGCATAGGGGTGCCAGCGCACGGACATCCAGGCCTGGGGACCAGAGCCCCCACGGAGTGCCCGGGCACAGGGTCATTGGAGCTGCGTGGGGGTCAGTGCCCGGGCACAGGGTCATTGGAGCTGCGTGGGGGTCAGTGCCCGGGCACAGGGTCATTGGAGCTGCGTGGGGGTCAGTGCCCGGGCACAGGGTCAGTGGAGCTGCGTGGGGGTCAGTGCCCGGGCACAGGGTCAGTGGAGCTGCGTGGGGGTCAGTGCCTGGGCACAGGGTCAGTGGAGCTGCGTGGGGGTCAGTGCCTGGGCACAGGGTCAGTGGAGCTGCGTGGGGGTCAGTGCCTGGGCACAGGGTCAGTGGAGCTGCGTGGGGGTCAGTGCCTGGGCACAGGGTCAGTGGAGCTGGGTGGGGGTCAGTGCCCGGGCACAGGGTCAGTGGAGCTGCGTGGGGGTCAGCGGCACCGAGGGGGGCTCTGGGGTGCGGGGGTCCGCGGCGCTGCCGGGGGTCGGGGACACGCCAGCCCCACAAAGCAGCATCCACAGCCCGCCAGGGCCCTGCCCCTCTCTGAAGCCGAGGACACTCACATCGTCCAGGCTCTTGGTGACGTCGGGCTTGTCGGGGTCCCCGCAGGAGGCCATCAGCTCCACGCCCAGGCTGCCCAGCGTGTCCAGCTCACCCTGCAGCGCGTCGATCTCCTCCCGCAGTGCCTGCGCGGGGCGCGGCGCTCAGGGCTGCCCTCGCCGGGGGCTGCCCACTGAGCCCCCCGCCCAGCCCTACCTGCATGGTGCGCAGCCGCGTGCGGATGGCCTCGGGCTCGCCACCGGCCTCCTCCAGCCCCAGCACCAGCTGCTGGGTGTCACTGAGCGCCACGGCCAGCTCAGACAGGCCGTGCCAGAAGCGCTCGGCCAGCGCCAGCAGCTCCCGCAGCCAGCGCTCCCGCTCCTGGCAGCGGCCGCGCAGGCAGCCCCACTGTGCCAGCAGCTGTGCCGTGCGCTCCTGGATCCCTGCGGGGCGCAGCGGGTCAGGGACCGGGGTGCCGAGCCCCCGCACGCAGCCCCGACCGCGACACGGATCGCCTGCCGGCCGGGCCGTGCCCACCCCTCCGCTCCGGTACCTCTGGCGGCGGCGTCGGAGCTGACCGCCTGCATGGTGGCCAGCAGCTCCTCGCCCTGCGCCCGGATGCCCTCCAGGGCCACCCCGAGCTTCTCCAGCTCGCCCAGGGCCAGGCTGTTCTCCCGGATCTGCTCGCGCAGGTGGGCCGCGTCGCCGCGGACAGGGGGCTGGCTCTGCAGCCGGCTCTGCAGCCGCTCCAGGCACTCCAGCAGCAGATCCATGCGCTCCGACAGCTGGGGAGCAGCCCGGGGACTCCAATGTGGGGCCCTGGGGACCGACTGTGCCCCACGGGATGTGCCCCACGGGTGTGCCCCACGGGTGTGCCCCACAGGGCTGTGCCCCATGGGATGAGCCCCAGGGGATGTGCCCACCGGGATGTGCCCCACGGGATGTGCCCCACAGGGATGTGCCCCACGGGATGTGCCCCACAGGGATGTGCCCCACAGGGATGTGCCCCACGGGATGTGCCCCACGGGATGTGCCCAACGGGATGTGCCCCACGGGCTGTGCCCCACAGGGATGTGCCCCATGGGATGTGCCCCACGGGTGTGCCCCACGGGATGTGCCCCATGGGATGTGCCCTGCAGGGCTGTGCCCCACGGGATGTGCCCCATGGGATGTGCCCCACAGGGATGTGCCCCATGGGATGTGCCCCACAGGGATGTGCCCCACGGGCTGTGCCCCAGAGGATGTGCCCTACGGGATGTGCCCCACGGGATGTGCCCCACAGAGCTGTGCCCCACAGGATGTGCCCCAGAGGATGTGCCCCACAGAGCTGTGCCCCACAGGGCTGTGCCCTGCAGAGCTGTGCCCCATGGGATGTGCCCCACAGGGCTGTGCCCCACGGGCTGTGCCCCACAGGGACGTGTGCTGGGTGCTGCTCCCACAGGACTCCTGTTCGTTCCAGCCCCATGGTGCCCACGGCGATGCCTCCCCCGTCCCCTCACCTCTCCCGGGGGCCGTGCCAGCCCCGTACCTGGCTGTATCGCGGCAGGGCATCCTCCAGCAGAGCCGCTGCCTGGCGCACACGCTCGCGGATGTGGCCGTACTGCTCCTCCAGCTCCTGCCAGCGCCGCTGGAACGGGGCTCCCTGCTCGGGGCTCAGCTCCAGCAGCTGCGCCGACACGCGCTGCAGCTTCCCCACCAGCGGCCGGTGCTCGGCGATGGCCTCCCGCAGGCTCTGGCGGCGAGGAAGAGCCGTGGGGCGCGTGGGGAAGGGCTGTGTGCCATGGGCTGTGCCCCATGGGCTGTGCCCCACGGGATGTGCCCCACGGGATGTGCCCCACGGGTGTGCCCCACAGGTGTGCCCCATGGGATGTGCCCCACGAGCTGTGCCCCACGGGCTGTGCCCCATGGGCTGTGCCCAACGGGATGTGCGCCACGGGATGTGCCCCATGGGATGTGCCCCACAGGGATGAGCCCCATGGGATGTGCCCTATGGGATGAGCCCCACGGGCTGTGCCCCACGGGATGTGCCCCACAGGATGTGCCCTGCAGGGCTGTGCCCCACGGGTGTGCCCCATGGGATGTGCCCCATGGGATGTGCCCCACAGGTGTGCCCCATGGGATGTGCCCTGCAGGGATGTGCCCCACAGGATGTGCCCCACGGGTGTGCCCCACAGGATGTGCCCCATGGGATGTGCCCCACGGGCTGTGCCCCACGGGCTGTGCCCCATGGGATGTGCCCCACGGGCTGTGCCCCATGGGATGTGCCCCACAGGGATGTGCCCCACGGGCTGGACCCCATGGGATGTGCCCCACAGGGATGAGCCCCACGGGATGTGCCCCACGGGATGTGCCCCACGGGTGCTGCCCCTCGGGCTGTGCCCCACAGGGACGTGTGCTGGGTGCTGCCCCCACAGGACTCCTGTTCGCTCCAGCCCCATGGTGCCCACGGCGATGCCTCCCCCGTCCCGTCACCTCTCCCAGCCTGGGGGCGGCCGAGCGAGTCCCTTTTGTCCCTTTTGCCCCTGCCCTGCCCGCACCTGCAGCAGCGCCTGCTGCTCCTTGAAGGCCTCGTAGCTGATGGCGTTGGGGGAGAGCTGCACGCCCAGAGCCTGCGTCTCCTCCAGCCAGGGCAGCAGCTCCTCGAGGGCCTCGGAGAACTGTGCGAGCAGGGACTGGGCGTGCTCCAGCTGCACGGCACAGGCGCCGCTGCGCAGGGAGAGCTGCTCCGTGCGCTCCCGCAGCGCCTGCACGGACGGCTGAGGAGATAGAGGTCACGGCGTGGCCGGGGACACGGGGCACAGCCGTCCCTGGGCGCTGGCCGCGTCTCCCCGGCGCCCTCCCGGCTCACCTGAAGGCGCTGCCGCAGGGGCTCGGGGCAGCAGCGCAGCAGCGGCTCCGAGAAGCCCAGCAGACGCTCAACCAGGCCCCGGCAGTGCAGGATCTCGGCGGAGAGCAGCTGCAACGGAGCCGCAGGTGGGTGCCGGGTCCCGGCAGGAGCCGGCGGGATGGGGACAGCAAGGCGGTGCCCCCGGCACCCCTGGGCACTGCTGCAGACCCACCTTCTGCTCGGAGAGCTGCGAGCGCAGAGCCTCAGCATCCAGCTGCACGCGGCCGATCTCCTCCAGTCGCTCGCCCAGCCCAGCCACACGGCTGAGCTGGGACTCCAGGACCTGCTCAAACTGCAGCAGAGGGACAACACCTCAGCCAGGGAGGGTGTGAATGCACCGGGACAGCTGCTTCGGTCACGGATGCCCAGCGCATCGCACGGGGCTGTGCCACAACCCAGCACGTCCCATCCAGACCCAACTCCCCCTGCAGACAGCGATGCTGGCAATGGTGAGGGGCTCGGGGAGCCCAGTGTCCCACACCTTCTCCCTGTCACTGGCAGTGACTGAGGGCTCCTGGCCATCCTGCTGGCCCTCCTGCTCGCCCAGCTCCTTCTCCATGCGGCTCAGCCACAGTGCCAGGTCCTCAGGGGCCGTGCCCAGGCGAGACGAGGCCTCCAGTGTCTGCCCCAGCCGGTGTGCGGTGTCAGCACTGCTCTGGCCCACGATGAGATACCTCATCCTCAGCGATTCCATCTTCTCCTGCGTCAGCTGGGCCTCCTCCCCTGTGGCAGTGTGACACCGGCATCAGGGCCACCGCACCGGCACCCCTGGGCATGGAACTGGCCACACTGAGAGCTTCCAACCACTGATGTGATGATCACTCTGTCCTGACCTTTCCCCTCTCCCACCCCTGCTCCTCCCAGACCCAGCTCTGGCCTCTCATCCCACGGCCAGCAAGGTTCACCTCCCCAGCTGCCACCTCTGAGCCCTGTCCCCCCATGGCCCTGACCCACAGGCTCTGTCCTGGCCCCTCTGCATCCCATGGGGCGCTGTCTGCCCCCTCACACCACACCACGGCTCCCGGTGGGGAGCAGCACGCCCCAGGGACCCCCAGTGCCCGGGGGTCCCCTTGCTGGCCTCGGCTGCCGCTGTCTGTGCTCATCCCATCCCCAGTCCCACGGTCCTGACCCTGTGGCCACCACTCCCAGCCATCGCCACTCGCCTGTCACCATCTCCAGGACCCGCTGCCCGCTCTCCAGGGCACCGTCCAGCTCTCCCAGCCGCCCGCGGATCTCCTCACAGAGGGCCTGCAGCAGTGACCAGTGATGAGACAGGTGCCCGTGTCCGCCCTGCGCCCACCCCGCGCCCACCCTGTGCCCACCTGGGTCTGCTGGTGGGCGTCCTGCACGCGGCCGACGCAGCCGTCAGCACGCCAGAGCTGGGCCAGCTGCCGCTCTGTGGCACCGAGCCACTCCTGGAAGGCGTCTACGGCCTCCTGGAAGCCCTGGGCTGCGGGCAGGATCCGCTCCAGGCAGCCGTGCCTGTGCCGGGAGGGCTGGGTGAGCGGGCAGCCCCCGGCCCGAGGTCCCAGCCAGCAAAGCCCCCTGTCCCCACAGCAGGTGCTGCCCTGACGTGAGGGACACGGCCGGGCCGGTGTCCCCACAGCGGGACCCGTGGGGACAGCCCGTGCGAGGGACTGTCCCTGCAGCCCCGGACCCTCCTGTGCAGCCATGGGGACGCTCCCCCCACGGCGGTGCCCCAGGGCCGGTGGGGCAGAGCACGGGGACACCGGGGTGTCACAGCGGGCAGAGCCTGTGCCAGCGGGCCGGGGAGGCCGGTGCAGTGATGAGGGCTTGGCCCTGACCCACCTGGCTTCAGCCTCCTGCATCAGCTTGTCCCACCTCTCGCCGAGGCTGAGGCGGCCGGCGCTGCCCTCGGGCGCGGCGGTGCCAGAGCCCTGTGCCGTCAGTCTGTCCTGCAGGACGAGCTCCACGCGCGGCCTCCGTTCCTCCAGCAGGCGCTTCAGGAGCTGCGGGGACACCGCGCTGTGCCGGGGGCTCCCGTGCACCCCTCCCACCTCGGCACGGCCGCTCCAACCCCGGGCCCCTAATCCCGGCCAGGGCACGCGTGGGCAGGACCCGCCGGCCGGCCCTGCTGACCTTCTGCTCCTCCAGCTGCGCCTTCACCACCTTCGCCTCCGCCGACGGCGGCTTCTGGTTGCTCACCAGCTCCTCCATGTCGGCCACCCAGGCCAGCAGCCGCTCCAGCGTCTCCTGGCCCCGGTCCGCCGCCTCCTCCGGGACGGGGACAGCCCGTGAGGACACCTGTGGGGAGAGGTGGCTGAGCCGCCCGTGCAGCCATGGGGCTGGCCAGCAGCCCCCACACCGTGCCCCCTCCCCGAGGTGACACCGGGAGCACGTCCAGCCCCCGGGGTCCCGCCTGGCACCCGTCACAGGGCTCCCCAAAGCAGAGGCCGCCCACCCCGAGCCGTTTGGATCACTCCAGACCCCCAGCAGCCCAAGCTGAGGGAGGGGAGCTCCCTGTCCCACAGCGCCAGGCTGGGTGCCCGGCACCAGGGGTGCCACTGGCCCAGCCCACAGCGGGCCACAGACAGTGACTCCACACGAGCCCTGGCCAAGGCCCGTGAAGGTCGAGACTCGCTGTGGAGAACACCGAGCTGGAGGGCAGCCCTGCGGCCCGGGGTTTGGCACAGCGTCCTCCCAGCAAGGATCTCTGTCCGTCGGTCACCTCAGCGCCATCCGTGTGTCCGGCGCAGGCAGCAGCAGTGAGCTCCCCCACGCACTCCGTCAGCACGGTGACCGTCCGGGTGACCACGGGCTCGCCACCCTTCTCACCCGCCGGGTACTCGGTCACCTCCACGATCTCCGTCACGATGGTCTCGGTCACCTCCGTCACCTCTGTCACCTCCCGGGTGGTGACGGGTTTCCAGGACCAGGTGCTGCGGGGAACGCTGGCTCGGGGGGGGGTCCAGGCTGCGCCCCCCACCTGCCCCCTCACCGCAACTCCAGCCGCACCCCCGTTCTGCACCGCCACCTCGGACTGGCTGCGCCTCAGCACCGGGCTGCCCGGCCGGCTCCGGATGGCAGCGGGCACCGGGCTCCAGCCATTCTCCACCGGCACCGGCGCCTTCTCCAGCAGCCCCGGCCAGGCCTCCGTGCCGCCTGCAGCGGATGGCTGCCCCGCGTCCAGCCCCGGCTCCCGCAGGAGCTCCTCCGGCCGCCGGCTCTTCTCGCCCAGGCAGCTGGGCCGACTCACCGAGTTCCCCATGGCGCGGGCGCCGGGCCCCCGCCTCAAATCCCGGCCTGCAATGAGGCAGGGGATGCGCGTTACCGGGACCACCGCGGGGCTCGGCTGGGCCCCTCACTCCTCACTGCGCTGACCCTAACCCTGACCTCGCACCCGGGCGCTGGGGGTCCCGGCCCCCCAGCAAAGGACTGGCAAAGCCCCGGGTACCGGGACAGGGAGATGGGACACTGGCCGTCACCGGGGCCTGGCGGAGGGAGGGGACCCCGAGGGACCCCCCGGCAGTGCCCGGGTGCCTGTCCCACGCGTCTGGGCAGAAGACGCGGCAGTGGCGGCAGCGCCAGGCACTGGGGAGAGGCAGATGCTCCCGCCCGGCACCGCCTTGTGCCGTTGGATTAACGGGGAGCCGGGAGAGCGGAGCATCTGCCCGGGGGGACGGGGGGCTGGGGGCGGCGGGGGCACCAAGCGGGGGGCGGGCAGGGGACGGGCAGGTGGCCACCCCAGCCCGCAAGCCCTGCCGCAGCCATAAATCCCGGCGTGACCCGGCAGGACCCTCCCCCGGCAGCCCCCCCGCCGCAGCCGCAGCGCTGCTGCCCCCGGCCCCGGCCTCACCCCCGGGCCTCCGGCACGGCCCCGGGCACACGCCCCTGCGCACGTGTGTACACACAAACACACGTGTGCAAACACGCACACGCACCCCGCACACGCACACACCGCACGCTCGCTCCCAGCCGTGCGCACACACCCCCCGACAGGCGGACCCCCCGACAGGCGGACCCCCCGACAGGCGGACCCCCCGACAGGCGGACCCCCCGACAGGCGGACCCCCCGCTCGCAGCCCCCGCTCGCACCCCTGCTGGGGGGGGGGATCAGCGACAGGACCCCCACACCTGTATCAGCCGTGACGTGAAACGGCCCCGCACACGCGTGGGGCACCCACCCGCCCCCACCGCGGCCGTGCCCCTGCCGTGGGGACCGTACCGCGAGCCCCCCGGCTCGGCCGAGCAGCGGGAGCGCGCCTCGTGCGCGTCCCCGCACACGCATCCACGGAGGGTCCCCACACGCGCAGCGCCGTGGGCGCTCCCACCCCACCGCGCCCCCCGCCTGTCGGGGTCCCGCGGGGCTGCACGGCTGGGTGGGTGACCCGGGGAGACCCCGAACCGCGCCGCCCGCCCCGGGGGGGCTGCGGGACACGGACCCCGCCCGGCCCCGCGCACAGCGCGGTCCCGGCCCCGCGCGGAGCCCCCGCCCCGCACTCACCCCTCGGCGACTTCGGGCGTCCATGGGGCCGGCCCGGGGGCGCCGCCGCCGCCGTTACCGTTCCGGGGGGGCCCGGCCTGTGCGGGGGAGCGGGGCGGAGGCAGCGGGGGGAGACTCGGTCCCCGTTACCGCCGCCCCGGCCCCGCCGCCTTTGTGCGCCGCGCCCGCGGCACGGGGGGAGCGCGGGGGGCACCGGGCGGAGACCCTGGCACCGGCACCGGCCCGGCTCGGCTGGTCTGACCCCGGACACACCGCCGCCCCCGTTAACCCTCCGGGAGCCGATCGCCGCCGTTACCGGGGAAACCCCCGGGGCCCCGCAGCCATCCCGCGGGGGAGGGGCGGCGCCGGCCCACCGCCCGCCCCGCGCCGCCCGGGGGGGCGACAGCCCGCGCCCCGCACTGGCACCGGCACCTGTGCCGACACCGGCACCGACACCGGCAGCTGCTCCGTGCTCCCACCGGCACCTGCTGCTGCCCCTGCACCTGCACCGACACCAGCACCGACACCAGCACCGACACCTGCACCGGTACCAGCCCAGGCTCTGCTGCCTTACAGTGAGCCCCAGGACAGCACAGCTCCACGGTGTCACAGCCCCACGGTTCACAGCCCCAAAGCCCCTCCAGCTCGGGGCTTGCACCCCCGCCCTGGCTCTGGCCCCCCAGGCAGTGGATGCGGTGGTCACTGAGGGGCTTGGCGCCGTTCCCGGGGGCCCTTTGGGTGCGGGGGCCCCTCAGCCAGGGGCCCGGGGGGGCTCAGTGGAGCAGGGCTGGGCTGGGGGGGCCGGGCCGGGCTGTTAAGATGCTAAATTGAAGCCCACCCTGAGAGCCAGGGTGCTGCGGGCCTGGGTCTCCAGACCCCCCTCGCTGCCGCCCTGGGTGCTGGAGGGAGCAGGGGGCGGCCGGAGGTGCCCAGCCGGGGGCTGCTCCTGCCCGTGGTGTGAGCCCCATCCCCACCTGATCCTGAGAGCCCCCCCAGGACGGGGGTCCTGCCCCACAGAGCCGCATGGGTGCCCCTTGCTGGGCCCCGGGAGCCGGGGGGCCGCTGCAGGCGCGTCGGCCACGCTGATGGATGGGGCTCCCTGGGGTCTCCTGGGAGCGGCGGGCGGCGGGGCCGGGGGCTTTGTCTGCTGCCAGAGACGCTGCCGGGAATTAGCATCTGCCAGGGCCTCGGTGGCTCCACACCGTCCTGCAGCAGCTCTGCATCCTCCTCCCCGCACGCCTCTGGAGCTTTCCACCGCTGGCACCGAGTGCTCGGCACCCAGCACGGGTCTGAGCCCCGCGGCACTCCAGGCACCCCACAGCACCCACAGAGCCCAGCCGCGACCTGCCAGGCAGAAGCTGGGCCAGGGGGTGAGGATCCAGCTCTTTCATCAGAGCCACTCGCCACCTCGGTCCCCCGCGCCCGCCGGCAGCTCGCCCGGCACGCTCCGCAGCCCCAGGTACCGGGCTCGGGGTGGCACGGGCGCCCCGGGCAGGGGAGCCCGGCGCGGGGCACCGGGCGGGAGCGGTCGGCTGGAATCCACAGCCTCAGATCCCGGGAGCCGGGTGGGTTTCTGTGCGGCCTCGGCTTTGTCTGTGCCGGGGCCGGGATGAATGGCCCATTCAGTTTGTGCCGTCATGTGTGCCGAGGGAGCCCGTGTGCCGGCCAGGCCTGGAACAAAAGGAGCCGGCGAGGGGCTGCGCACGGGGCGGCGAGGAGGGGGCTGCCGGCAGCCCCCACTGCACCGCTCCCGCCGCGGCTCCGCGCCTGCCCGGGGGGCACAGCAGCACTGGCTGCACAGCCAGGGCGTGGGCACACACCCGTCCTGGCCTGGCACGGGCACACCCCGTGTGACCAGCTGGACACCCCATGTGATGGGCTGGACACCCCGTGTGATGGGCTGGACACCCCATGTGATGGGCTGGACACCCCGTGTGCCCAGCTGGACACCCCATGTGATGGGCTGGACACCCCGTGTGCCCGGCTGGACACCCCATGTGATGGGCTGGACACCCCATGTGATGGGCTGGACACCCCGTGTGCCCGGCTGGACACCCCGTGTGATGGGCTGGACACCCCATGTGATGGGCAGGACACCCCGTGTGATGGGCTGGACACCCCGTGTGATGGGCTGGACACCCCGTGTGATGGGCTGGACACCCCATGTGCCCGGCTGGACACCCTGTGTGCCCAGCTGGACACCCCGTGTGATGGGCTGGACACCCCGTGTGATGGGCTGGACACCTCGTGTGATGGGCTGGACACCCCGTGTGCCCGGCTGGACACCCTGTGTGATGGGCTGGACACCCCGTGTGATGGGCTGGACACCCCGTGTGATGGGCTGGACACCCCATGTGCCCGGCTGGACACCCTGTGTGCCCAGCTGGACACCCCGTGTGATGGGCTGGACACCCCATGTGCCCTGCTGGACACCCCATGTGCATGGCTGGACACCCCGTGTGCCCAGCTGGACACCCCATGTGCCCGGCTGGACACCCCGTGTGCCCAGCTGGACACCCCGTGTGATGGGCTGGACACCCCGTGTGATGGGCTGGACACCCCGTGTGCCCGGCTGGACACCCCATGTGCCCGGCTGGACACCCCGTGTGCCCAGCTGGACACCCCGTGTGATGGGCTGGACACCCCGTGTGATGGGCTGGACACCCCGTGTGCCCGGCTGGACACCCCGTGTGCCCGGCTGGACACCCCCTGTGCCCTCTGTACACCCTGGGCCTGGCTGTACACCCTCTGGGCCTGGCTGTACACTCCATGTACAGCCTAACACCCCCTGTGCCCGGCTGAACACTCCATGTGTACAGCCAAACACTCCCTGTGTCCTCTGTACACCTCGTGTGCTGGGTTCCACACCCCCTGTGCCTGGCTGTACCCCCCTGGCACAGCCACACAGCCTGGCACAGCCGCACTCCCCTGGCACAGCCGCACACCCCTGGCACAGCCGCACACCCCTTACACAGCCGCACACCCCTCACACAGCCGCACACCCCTGGCACAGCCGCACACCCCTGGCACAGCCGCACACCCCTCACACAGCCACACACCCCTCACACAGCCGCACACCCCTGGCACAGCCGCACACCCCTGGCACAGCCGCACTCCCCTCGCACAGCCGCACTCCCCTGGCACAGCCGCACACCCCTGGCACAGCCGCACACCCCTGGCACAGCCACACACCCCTGGCACAGCCGCACACCCCTGGCACAGCCGCACACCCCTCACACAGCCGCACACCCCTGGCACAGCCGCACACCCCAGGCACAGCCGCACACCCCTCGCACTCCCGCACACCCCTCACACAGCCGCACACCCCTGGCACAGCCGCACACCCCGGCACAGCAGCACACCCCTGGCACAGCCGCACACCCCTGGCACAGCCGCACTCCCCTGGCACAGCCGCACTCCCCTGGCACAGCCGCACACCCCTGGCACAGCCGCACTCCCCTGGCACAGCCGCACTCCCCTGGCACAGCCGCACACCCCTGGCACAGCCGCACTCCCCTGGCACAGCCGCACTCCCCTCGCACAGCCGCACACCCCTGGCACAGCCGCACACCCCTGGCACAGCCGCACACCCCGGCACAGCAGCACACCCCTGGCACAGCCGCACACCCCTGGCACAGCCGCACTCCCCTGGCACAGCCGCACTCCCCTGGCACAGCCGCACACCCCTGGCACAGCCGCACTCCCCTGGCACAGCCGCACTCCCCTGGCACAGCCGCACACCCCTGGCACAGCCGCACTCCCCTCACACAGCCACACACCCCTGGCACAGCCGCACACCCCTGGCACAGCCGCACACCCCTCACACAGCCGCACACCCCTGGCACAGCCGCACCCCCCTGGCACAGCCGCACACCCATCGCACAGCCGCACACCCCTCACACAGCCGCACTCCCCTGGCACAGCTGCACACCCCTCACACAGCCGCACACCCCTCGCACAGCCGCACACCCCTGGCACAGCCGCACACCCCTCGCACAGCCGCACACCCCTCACACAGCCGCACACCCCTCACACAGCCGCACACCCCTGGCACAGCCGCACACCCCTGGCACAGCCGCACACCCCTCGCACAGCCGCACACCCCTCACACAGCCGCACACCCCTCGCACAGCCGCACACCCCTCACACAGCCGCACACCCCTGGCACAACCGCACACCCCTGGCACAGCCGCACTCCCCTGGCACAGCCGCACACCCCTCACACAGCCGCACACCCCTCGCACAGCCGCACACCCCTCACACAGCCGCACACCCCTGGCACAGCCGCACACCCCTGGCACAGCCGCACCCCCCTGGCACAGCTGCACACCCCTGGCACAGCCGCACACCCCTGGCACAGCTGCACACCCCTCACACAGCCGCACACCCCTCACACAGCCGCACACCCCTCACACAGCCGCACACCCCTGGCACAACCGCACACCCCTGGCACAGCCGCACACCCCTGGCACAGCCGCACACCCCTGGCACAGCCGCACTCCCCTGGCACAGCCGCACTCCCCTGGCACAGCCGCACACCCCTCACACAGCCGCACACCCCTGGCACAGCCGCACACCCCTCACACAGCCGCACACCCCTGGCACAGCCGCACACCCCTGGCACAGCCGCACACCCCTCACACAGCCGCACACCCCTGGCACAACCGCACACCCCTCACACAGCCGCACACCCCTGGCACAGCCGCACACCCCTGGCACAGCCGCACTCCCCTGGCACAGCCGCACACCCCTCACACAGCCGCACACCCCTGGCACAGCCGCACACCCCTGGCACAGCCGCACACCCCTCACACAGCCGCACACCCATCGCACAGCCGCACACCCCTGGCACAGCCGCACACCCCTGGCACAGCCGCACTCCCCTGGCACAGCCGCACACCCCTCACACAGCCGCACACCCCTCGCACAGCCGCACACCCCTGGCACAGCCGCACACCCCTGGCACAACCGCACACCCCTGGCACAGCCGCACACCCCTCACACAGCCGCACACCCCTCACACAGCCGCACACCCCTCACACAGCCGCACACCCCTGGCACAACAGCACACCCCTGGCACAGCCGCACCCCCCTGGCACAGCTGCACACCCCTGGCACAGCCGCACACCCCTGGCACAGCTGCACACCCCTCACACAGCCGCACACCCCTCACACAGCCGCACTCCCCTCGCACAGCCGCACACCCCTGGCACAGCCGCACACCCCTGGCACAGCCGCACACCCATCGCACAGCCGCACACCCCTGGCACAGCCGCACACCCCTGGCACAGCCGCACACCCCTCGCACAGCCGCACACCCCTGGCACAGCCGCACACCCCTGGCACAGCCGCACACCCGTGGCACAGCCGCACACCCCTGGCACAGCCGCACACCCCTCGCACAGCCGCACACCCCTGGCACAGCTGCACACCCCTGGCACAGCCGCACACCCCTGGCACAGCCGCACTCCCCTCACACAGCCGCACACCCCTGGCACAGCCGCACACCCCTGGCACAGCCGCACACCCCTGTTGTTCGGCCGCTCTCTCCGTGCCCAGGCAGCAGCGCCATGAGCTGTGGCCGAAGCTGGTGCGGGTGGTGGCCCTGTGGTCAGCAGGGCTCCAAGGCAGTGACACCACGAGTTCCGCGGGGCTCCGAGCCAGCAGCGCTGTCGGGCTGGGGAGCAGCAGCCGCAGGCCGCACACCTGGCAGCGGATGGTTGCAGGGCTGTGCTGAAGGGTCTCCCAGACAGCTGAGGCCGGATGCCTTCCTCCCTTCCGAGGACCAAGCCCTCACCAGCCTCGGTGCAGTCGTGGGCTGGTCCTGCCAGGCTCTGCAGGCTCAGTCACAAGCCAGGGCCAGACGTTACCTGCAGGGCCGTGCCGGGCTCTGGCAGCACCAGCAGCCGCTTCTCCACGGCGTCCAGCCAGTGCCGCAGGGCAAGCAGCTGCTCTTGCACCTCCAGTCTCTGCTCTGACCGCAGACGGGCTCTGGGGAGAGAGCAGAGACACACCAGGCTGTGGGGGACACGGCCTCTGTCCCCCGCCAGCTCCAGGTTTGCTGCCCACCTGTACCGAGCGCGTCACAGCCACACCTGTGCTCACACCTGTGCTCACAGCTGTGCTCACACCTGCGCGCACACCTGCGCTCACAGCTGTGCTCACGGCTGTGCTCATGGCTGTGCTCACGGCTGCACTCACACCTGTGCTCACACCTGCGCTCACACCTGTGCTCACACCTGTGCTCACACCTGTGCTCACACCTGTGCTCACACCTGTGCTCATGGCTGCGCTCACACCTGTGCTCACACCTGTGCTCACAGCTGTGCTCACACCTGTGCTCACACCTGTGCTCACGGCTGCGCTCACACCTGTGCTCACACCTGTGCTCACACCTGTGCTCACGGCTGTGCTCATGGTTATGCTCACACCTGTGCTCACACCTGTGCTCACGGCTGTGCTCACACCTGTGCTCACACCTGCGCTCACACCTGTGCTCACGGCTGCGCTCACACCTGTGCTCACACCTGCGCTCACACCTGTGCTCATGGCTGCGCTCACACCTGTGCTCACACCTGCGCTCACACCTGTGCTCACACCTGTGCTCACGGCTGTGCTCACGGCTGCGCTCACACCTGCGCTCACACCTGTGCTCACACCTGTGCTCACGGCTGTGCTCACGGCCGTGCTCACGGCTGTGCTCACACCTGCGCTCACACCTGCGCTCACACCTGTGCTCACACCTGTGCTCACGGCTGTGCTCACGGCTGCACTCACACCTGCGCTCACACCTGTGCTCACACCTGTGCTCACGGCTGTGCTCACGGCTGTGCTCACACCTGCGCTCACACCTGTGCTCACACCTGTGCTCACACCTGTGCTCACACCTGTGCTCACACCTGTGCTCACGGCTGTGCTCACGGCTGTGCTCACGGCTGTGCTCATGGCTATGCTCACACCTGTGCTCACGGCTGTGCTCACACCTGTGCTCACACCTGTGCTCACGGCTGAGCTCACACCTGTGCTCACACCTGTGCTCACACCTGTGCTCACACCTGTGCTCACGGCTGCGCTCACACCTGTGCTCACACCTGTGCTCACACCTGTGCTCACACCTGTGCTCACTCCCTCCCACAGCCAACCCTCGCCCTCCCCACCCCAGAGCTGGCCCAGACCCCTGAACGGTGTAGGGTTCAGCAGCTCCCCATGAGGGTGCCCGGCACACCCGGCGCTCCCGGCACGGCGCGTCTGGCGGTGCCCGTACCTCTCCATCTCCTCCCTGTCCCATGGCGACCCCTCCACGCTGTCCCCGGGCAGCCCAGGGTCTCCTGCAGCGCGGGGCATCTGCAAGTAGAGCAGAGGGACGGTGGGAACGGGACACCGCACCTGGCACAGGGGCAGGGGACAGCCTCGCCCCTGGCATTCCGGTGTGGAGGAATGTGTCCCTGTGTCTCCCCAGGGACAGAGCTCCCCTGGCCAGGATCCCCCACATCTGTCCTGTGCTCCGGCCATCACCAGGACCTGCGGCTTTTGGCTTGGCTCCGGCTCCTCTGCATTCCTGTGGGACACCCCAATTCCTCAGCCTTTTTCAGCTGGGATTTCTCCCAGATCTCACCCTGCTGCCTCTCGGTCCCTGGTGTCCCTACACCCGCTCTGTGCACTGCAGAGCCACGCTCCAGCCCCTGGCTGAGCCCAAACCAAGCCGTGGCAAACTGACCCCCAGCAAAAAATGACCAACAACAAACTGACCCATGGAAAACCCCCTGCAGTGGCATGGAGCAATGATGTCTCACACCAGATCCTCCCCAGGTGCTGCAAGAGCAGCCACTTCGCCTCAGCACATGGGAGAAGATGCCAGGGAAACACCAAGATCTACAAACCAGCAATGGCCTGGACACGGGACATGAACAGGCAGCAGCAGTTACTCGGTGCCCCGGTGGAGAGCGGGACTGGCAGGAGGGATCACACCAAACCTGCACCCAAAGGCTGAGGGTGATCCTGCTCCCACAGGAGCCCTGCAATTAACTGGTCGCTAAGCCTGGTGATTAATTAAGCCAGATCACCTGGCTGAGCGCAAGGAGGGGGAAACAGCACTGCGCATCCCGTGAGGGAAATGGGCACTGCCACAGCGGTGCCACAAAGCTGATGACGGGCCCAAGACCTAAAGACACGAGCACATCTCCAAGATGTTGTACCAGGGGAAAGAGCCGGGGAATGTGGGCTGGATAAAGAGGAGATAAAACCCCCGTGGTGCAGGAATGACGAGGCACTGCTGCCGTGATGGACCCGGGGAAGGTGACATAAGGCAGCTGAGCAGGAGCTGCAGCACCAGGGAGTGCCTGGGGTACGTCTGCTGCAGAAGGAACCTCAGCCAGGGTCTGCTCAGGAACCCCACCAGGAGCAGCTGTGAATTCCCTGGATGAGGGGAAGAGGCACCAGGCAGGTGCTGGGTGCAGGTGCCGCAGCAGTTCCGTGTTTGGAGTGCCAGGAGGGCTCAGTCCTGTCAGAGACACCTGGGGACGTGCGCTCACGGCAGACACTGCTGCCACGATGCCATCAGCAGGGCCCCACCCTCAGCGTGGCCACCTGCCCCAGCACTGGCACCAGGGCCACCCACCAGCTGGAAAAGCCACCAGCAGCGCCTTGCTTCCTCCTGCCCAGGGCCAGGCCAGCGTCCAGGATGGCACAGCTGTGGCCACCGAGGCTCGCGGGGTTGTGGCAGCTCCGGTGCAGTCACAGGTGGTCCCACAGCCCTCGTGCCCCACACCGCTGGTCCCTGGCCCTGTGCCCCACGGCGAGCCCTGATCCCAGGGCAGGACTGCAGTGTCACCCTGCTGCCAGAGGCTGGGCACAGGGAACCAGGCAGGTGGAGGAAGCTACCGCGGGTGGGCAGACGGTAACAGCGCCTGCACTGGGAAACGCTCTTCCAGCTCAAACTCAGCTCAAACTCAGCTCAAACTCGGCTCAAACTCAGCTCAAACTCTTCTCAAACTCGGCTCAAACTCGTCTCAAACTCGGCTCAAACTCGGCTCAAACTCAGCTCAAACTCAGCTCAAACTCAGCTCAGACTCAGCTCAAGCTCAGCTTAAACTCAGCTCAAGCTCAGCTCAAACTCAGCTCAAGCTCGGCTCAAACTCAGCTCAAGCTCAGCTCAAACTCAGCTCAAACTCAGCTCAGACTCAGCTCAAGCTCAGCTCAGACTCAGCTCAAGCTCAGCTCAAGCTCAGCTCAAGCTCAGCTGAAACTCAGCTCAAACTCAGCTCAAGCTCAGCTCAAGCTCAGCTCAAACTCAGCTCAAACTCAGCTCAAGCTCAGCTCAAACTCGGCTCAAGCTCAGCTCAAACTCAGCTCAGACTCAGGTCAAACTCAGCTCAAGCTCAGCTGAAACTCAGCTCAAACTCGGCTCAAATTCAGCTCAAACTCAGCTCAAACTCAGCTCAAACTCAGCTCAGACTCAGGTCAAACTCAGCTCAAACTCAGCTCAAACTCATCTCAAGCTCAGCTCAAGCTCAGCCTGGGCTGTGGGGCTGGGGCAGGGGATGGAGCTCCGCCGATCGCTGCCAGCCTGTCCCACACAGGCTGCCAGCGCTGCTGCTCCAGCCGGGACGTGCCCAGAGACCCGAGATCAGGAGAAGCAGCGAGCCCCAGACGGGCGCTGGGACGCGCTGGGTGCAGCAGCGGCTCTGTGCGGGTCCCACGGCCGCCGCCTGCCCCGGCACACCGCGGGGAGCGGCTCAGAGCAACCCCCAGCTCCGGCTGGGGCACCGGCCACCGCGGGCTGCCCCGGGGACGTGACAGCCGGAGCAAACAGCCCCGGAGCTGCCTGACAGCAGCTCCGCGGTGCCGCTCCGGGAGGCTGAGGGTCCCCGCACCGCGCTGCCCGCACGGCAGCACCGCCACCGCCTGGCCCTGAGCTCTGGGGGCTGCGGGTGCCCGGCAGGACCTGGCGGCTGCTCCATCCCCGCTCGCAGCCCCGCAGCCCGAGCCGTGGCCGGGGGGGGATTCACCGCTCCGGCCAACAGAGCCCCGGCCGGGCAGGGAGCGCGGCGCTTCTCTCGGCACAGCCGCCCTTGGCCGGGCTCCGAGCCGCAGCGGCAGGGCCGGGGGGGTCTCGGGGTCCCTGGCCGTGAGGAGGTTGGGCTCCCCAGCGAGGGGGGGGCGTGGGAGAGGCCGGCCCGTCTTTGTGGAGCGGCGGTACAGAGCGTTCCCGGCGCGGCGGGGGCCGAGCCAGCAGCGCCCGGGGCGGTGGGCACAGGGAGCTGGCGGCTGCTCCGTGCCAGCAGGACCGAGCCACGCCTGGCACAGCGGCCACGGCTCCCACGCCACGGAGCACAGCCAGGACGGGGCGGTGCTGCCGCTCACCCCTCCAGGGGAGCGAGGGACCCCGCCAGGGCGCTGGGCTCTCGCTGCCTCATGTGGGATCCCGCAACGCTGAGGGGTGGGTTAAGCCGCGGGGGTGGGGAGGGTTAGCTCCAGCCTCCGCAGCAGCAGGGCAGCATGACATGCAGGGCATGAAAATGGGGAAATCATGGAGTTCTGCTGGTAATGAGTCTGGCCCGGTCACTCACGGTGCTGAAGGACAGGGGGTATCAGTGGGGCGGGAGGGTGATGTGGAGCAACACAAGATGATGAAGGGTGTCCGTGGACAAGGGACACTGCGGGAAGAGGCCGGCTCACGCCAGGAGCAGTCAGCCTGGACCTCAGGGCATCCCCCTGCCCACCCTCCCTCGCCCCTTTGCCAGACACCGCGGGGGGATGCCAGGGCCCCGGGCACAGCAGGCAGGGTCCCAGGGGCCGAAGGGGAGTGGGGAATAGGGTCCCCCCTGGCACATGGATGTGAGTCCTGTGGCTGGGCCTGGGAGCAGGGGCGTTTCTCACCAGGAAACAGAGCTGGACCCCACCAGTGTTGGGGAGGGGGTGCGAGGGGCTACCAGCCCATGACAAGGGACTGGGTCATGGGTCAGAGGGCTCTTGGTGGCCCCGTGAGCTTTAGGAGAGGTTACTGGGGCTGGGGAGGAGTGAGGAAGCTGGAGGGTAAACAAGGAATATCCGGGGGAGCAGGGAACATCTGGGGGACACAAGGAAATATCTGGGGGGCCAGTGAGGTGGGGTGGGGCCCCAAGCAGCTTGTGTCACCTGGGGGAGCATCTTGTGTCACCCTGGCGGAGCATCTTGCTGCTCTGGGACCTCTCCTGAGCCCCCCAATGGCTGCAGCAGCCTGCCACCCCCCCCGGGTCCCCCTGGCCCGGCTGCGCCTAACGGCCACATCCCGCTGCTGGTGGGGACAGACGGACGCTGCGGTTAATTGCTGATGGACAATGCAATTAACGTCCTACCCAGGCACCGCCATCTGTCCCGGCCAGCCCGGCTGCCCCACCCGGCGCTGCTGACATGCTTGGCAGGTCCCGGCACGCTTGAGACCCCACCAGCCCCTGGACACTGCCGGGGTCCCACAAGGTCCTGGCAGCTCCTGGCACAGCGCCTGGGGCTCCCAGCACTGCTGGGACCTTTCTGCTCAGGGAGTCCCGGCTGTGCAGGGGTTCCAGTCTCACTGCGCTGGACAGACCCCTTGAGCCTCCGGTGCCAGTGGCTGCACTGATGTCTCCAGGTTTGCCAGGCCTTCCCTTCTGCATGCTGCTGCCCTAGCAGTGGGTGCCAGGCTGAACCCCGAACCCATCCTGAACCCCTGAACCCATCCTGAACCCCCCTCAGCCCCTCAGCAACTGCTGCCATCCACCCACAACAGCCCCTCGCTGCCCAGAAAGGGAGAGCCCATGGCTCAGCCCACGCTGGGCAGTGCCCACGGTGCAGCCCACACCAGGCAGTGCCCATGGCTCAGCCCACACCGGGCAGTGGCCACGGCTCAGCCCACAGCGGGCAGTGGCCACGGCTCAGCCCACACTGGGCAGTGCCCATGGCTCAGCCCACACCGGGCAGTGGCCACGGCTCAGCCCACAGGGGGCAGTGGCCACGGCTCAGCCCACACCGGGCAGTGCAGCCCACAGCGGGCAGTGCCCACGGTGCAGCCCACACCAGGCAGTGCCCATGGCTCAGCCCACATCGGGCAGTGCCCACGGCTCAGCCCACACCGGGCAGTGCCCACGGTGCAGCCCACACTGGGCAGTGCAGCCCACAGCGGGCAGTGGCCATGGCTCAGCCCACACCAGGCAGTGCCCATGGCTCAGCCCACACCGGGCAGTGCCCACGGCTCAGCCCACACCGGGCAGTGCCCACGGCTCAGCCCACACCGGGCAGTGCCCATGGCAGCGGCCGGCATGGCCCCGGGCCGGCAGTGGCAGCAGCACACATGGGAACAGGACCATGGAGGACAGTGCCCCCGCCCAGCCCCACTGATGAAGGGACAAGTCTGTCCTCGTACAAGCGATGCTCAGAAGCCCCCACAGCAGCAGCAGCAGCACCCACTCCCCAAAACCAGGGGTCCACTGGCCCGGTGCTGCACCCACAATGACTCCCAGCAGTGTCAGCTGTGCCGCCAGCACGGGGCAGCTCTGGGGACAACCCTGTGGCCCTGCTCTGACCCTGGCAGCACCACGGGTCCCCCCAGGCCCAGCGCTCAGGTGCAGCACCTGCAGCAGGTGTTGGTCAGGCCTTGGCACCCCAGCACACTTCACCACCACCTGTGGCAGCCCATGGCCTGAAGCTGCAGGAGGCAACGGGAGCCCACGGCCACGGTGGCAAGGCCAGGGGGCGAACAGATCACGCAGAGCTGCCGGCTGGTTTCAGAGGATTCTCCTTTACTGCCCTTGCAGGGGAGCCCTGGGTCCACACTGCTCTTTTACAGACACTTCGTGGTATGTACAAGTTTAGTGTTTTGTCCCCAAAAAGAGATGTGATTGTGTCATCGATGGAGCCCCCCTGTCCCGGTGAGTGATGGTCGGGGTGCGGGGGGCCCCGGGAGCGAGGACTGTCCTGGAGCTGCGCACAGAGGCACCTCATGCAAAGCCAAACGGGGTAATGAGAGCAATAATGACACCAGAGGCGGAGGGTAACATGACTGGATTTACAGGAGGCAGATGAGAGCAGGTGGGAAGGAGGAGATGTTTTGGAGATCCGCAGTGAGCCCGACACCACACCACGAGGCCATCCCTGGGGAGGAGGGACTGTGTGGGGCGAGTGGGGGCCCTGTGGTGACCCTGTGGGTGTTTCTCGGGCCATTGGCTGCTCGGGCACTGTGGCCCCAGTCTCTGGCCGGGGACTCTGGCAAGTGCAAAGGGTGAGGGAGAAGGTCCCTGTGTCCTCAGGCGCGGTCCCACCGGCCTCAGGGCGGGGGACGGGCTCCACGGCGGCGATGAGGGGAGGTGGTATGGACATCCAGCCACACTACAACAAAGCGAACAGAAAAGATGGGATGAGACGGGGAGAACAATCCATGAAATGAAGGCACCGAGCCCGGCCGTCAGTGCCGCGCACCTTCTGTGGGACCGGGACAGAGCGGGGAGGGCGGTGTTACCTGTGCTGGTGAGCACGGCCGAGCAGCTGCCGCCTCCCTCGAGCCCATCCACGACCTGCTGATGTCGGAGACCCAGCTCAGGAGCTCGCCCAGCGGCACTGGGAGGTCTTTGTTGGGACTGGAAAAAGACGTCTGCCAGAGAGAGAGCGCGTTAGCGCCGGCACAGGGGGAGCCAGGGCCATGGAATTACCGCGAAGGAGGAGAAGGAGGCCGGTTTTACAGAAATCTGCCTATTTCTAACAAGAATGTGTGTCAGGCTGCTACAGCACCCCGTGGCCCACCCTGTGCTGCAGGAGTCCCACGGCCCTCACAGCCTTTGTGAGGGCCAGGAAAACCCCCACGGCTCTGGGGGGGTCTGCGTGCAGGAGCTGCGCAGAGCCAGGCTGGGGCACGGGCTCTGGCAGACACCTGCCAACAGGTGATGGAGCCACGTGAGTGTGAGGAAATCGACCTCGAGCAGAAGCACTTCCCAGATACACGGAGAGACAGACAGACAGACCGCGGCAGGCGCGTCCCGGGTGAGCGGGTGGGCTGGCGGAGGCAGGCACGCAGCGAAGCCCCTCGGCGGGCGAAGCGGCGAGCGGAGGCAGGTCCCCCCGCGTGGCGCGGAAGCACCGGGCAGCGCCAGCGCGGCACTTACGGTTGGGGCACCGGTTCCGCGGCGTGGTGGTGGGGACGTGCCGGGAGGCCAAGGCAGGGAGATGGGGCAGCTCGGGGGCTGGGGTGCAGAGCCCCCTCCTCGCTGCAGTGAGGACATGTGGAAGGGGTCCAGGCAGCAGCTTCAGGGCTGGTGTGGTGTGTCTGGCTGTCCAGTGCCGAGGAGCCTGCAATGTCCTCCTCTGGCACATCAGCTGCGGTGGGGTGCACCACGGGGCCAAGGCAGTCTCCTCCTTTGGGGTGCAGGGGCTGAAGCCGGCAGGTTAATTACAAAAGAGTGCTAAGTGGTTAGATCCAAACAGGGAACTGTTTTCCTGGTGTCCGGCTCGGCTGCGCCGTGTGCGAGCAGCGGCGGGATTGGCGCAGCCAGGAGCAGGAACAGTGTCCGGCTCCTGGGGCACAGGGTGGGGAGGGTAGTGTGTGTTGTCTCTTGTCTCTTAATATACAAACACTGTCAGCACATTCTCATATATTAATTTATTAGTCTTGTCTTTTTGGTTAAACTTGAGGCACTGCTTTGGGAGAAGAGTGGAGGTTCAAAATTAAAAAAAAAATACTAGTGATTAGCCAGCAGCGTTGCCACATGCGGAGCGGGTGAGGCAGCGCCTCGGGGGGCTGGCAGGTCTCAGGCCACGTGGAGCAGGGGCTCACACGCCCCGGAGCTCTCCCTGCTCGCCTCCCACCCACAGCTTCTGGATGAGGCCAGGGCGAGGGCAAGGGCAGCCACCTCCACGGCGCCCTGGGTGCCCCCCGCGTATCTGCGCCCGAAACTCGAGGAGGAGTAGGAGGAGGAAGAGAAGGTCATGGAGAAGCCGGAGCCGGTGGCGTCGAAACTGCCACGCCGGGAGCCTGAGCGGGAGCCGGTGCGAGAGCCCGAGCGCGAGCCGGAGGTGGAGCCGGCGCTGCTGATGTTGTAGGGACTGTAGTAGCCCTTGCTGGATTGGGAGGAAGCCTCCAGCAGCCGCAGGCCGGTCCCATCCTCGATCATACTCCGGTCCATGGCGTCCTTGTAGGAGATCTTGAGCTTGGTCTTGGGGCAGGTGAGGTACTTGGAATAGGTGTTGACATCCCGCAGCTTCTGGGCAGTCCTCGCGTCAATGGTGCCCTTCTGCAGCGCCTCGTCCAGGGAGACGCGGCCCGGGGCATCGGGCTCGATCAGGCCCCCTGTCAAGTACTGCACCTCCAGGAACCGCTGCCCGGCCTCGTAGTACAGCCAGCCCTTCTTCAGTGCCTGCGCCGC
The DNA here is from genome assembly GCF_971803275.1 of Cyanistes caeruleus. Taxonomy (NCBI): domain Eukaryota; kingdom Metazoa; phylum Chordata; class Aves; order Passeriformes; family Paridae; genus Cyanistes; species Cyanistes caeruleus. The sequence continues at coordinate 399,921 of NC_141701.1, forward strand.
CGACATCTTTGTCTTGGTCCGCGGGTCCTCAAAGCCGTAGAAGGCCTTCTGCGCCAGGTTGATGCGGTCCACCATGATCTTGTCCACCAGGCCCTTGGTGACCGCGTCAGCGACGGTGCATTTGTCACCAGTGTTGGGGTCGATGATGCCCCCGGTGCAGGCCTGGGCTTCCAGCAGCCGCTGCCCTGTGATGTTGTCCACCAGGTTGCGGCGCATCGCCTCGGTGATGGACACCTTCTCCAGAGTGTCCGTGTCCAGGATGCCTGCCACTGGCCCAGTCTCTTCGGTTGGGTCAGTCCACATGGAGATCTGGGTCCGTGACAGGGCTGGGCTGACGGTGTAGGAGGAGGAGGATCCAACTGAGGACGACCGTGACCGGAAGCCACCCATGTTGCCAGAGAGCATGTCAGCAAACTCGGTGATGGAGAGGGTGCCCGAGCGGTACTGGTCCAGGGCTGACTGGTCAATCAGACCCTTGCCAATGGCATCATCGATGTCATACTGGCGGCCCGAGCGCCTGTCGATGATCATTGACTTCACCACGCCATCAGAGGAGGAGGTGGTGATCTCCTCCCACTCGCACTCCTGCTCTGACAGCTCCAGGTAAGTCTGGTGGTCTATGAGGCCCTTGCGATAAGCTTCGTACACGGACATCTCCTTGCCCGTCTCCGGGTCAACGATCACCACCCGGCGCTTGCGGACGGAGGACTTGGAGGAGGTCTTCCTCTCCCGCTTTTTCTCCTTCAGAGGCAGGAGGCAGAGGCCAGTCTCTGGGTCTGTGATGCACCGCTCCATGAGCTGCAGGTAGGTGAGGTTCTCCTCTGTGTTGGGGTCGAAGAAGCCCTTGGTGTCGTCACTGGGGTCCAGCAGGATCTCGTTCATCTCCTCATCGAAGAGGCCCCGCTTGTAGGCCACCTCCACGGGCAGGCGGTGGCTCTCCTCAGGGTCAATGATGCCTCCCGTGGCGATCTGTGCCTCCAGCAAGCGGATCCCGTGGTCCTTCAGGATCAGACCCTTCTTCATAGCCTGGAAGAGGGAGATGAGCTTTCCGGTGTAGGGGTCCCGGTAGCCAGTGACGGCCCTCTCAGCGGAGAGCAGCTTGTCCTTGAACTCGGGGCCCACAATGCCCATGCGCACAGCTTCCTCCACTGTCAGCTTGAGGCCCTTGATGGGGTCAATCACGTAGCCCGTGGCCGCCTGCGCCTCCAGGAGCTCGAAGGCAGTGCCGGGCCGGATGATCCCCTTCTTCATGGCCTGGTAGATGGACAGACGCTCCTTTGTGGAGTCCACAAAGACGCCAGCGATGCAGCTGGTGCCCTCCAGGAACTTCTTCAGGTTCTTAGAGACCTCCTCAACAGAGGTGAGACCCTCCTGGAGGCGCTGGGCTGTGGCCTCATCCATCACCTGCGAGAGGACCAGCTCCTCCACGGTGATCTGTTTCCGCAGCCCCCGGAAGGTGAGCTTCCGTGTGTCGCAGAGCGGGAGCAGGAGGAGCCTGGAGTTCTCGTCCTTCCGGCACCGCTTCAGCAGCTGGGTATAGCTGAGCTTCTCGTCTGTGGAGGGGTCCACGTAGCTGCGCACCTCGCTGGGCTCCGACAGCATGTCGTACGTCTCCCTGTTGATGAAGCCCCGCTGGTAGGCCACCTCCAGGGGCAGGTGGAAGCCCAAGTGAGGGTCAATTACGCCGCCGGTGGCGATCTGGGCGTCCAGGAGCTTGAGGGCCTCTTCGCTGGGAATGAGATCTTTCTTCATGGCCTGGAAGAGGGAAATCTTCTGTTCGCTGTATGGGTCTCTGTAGCCGGTCACAGCCCTCTCAGCAGACAGGAGCCGGTCGTGGATCTCTGGCCCCACCACGCCCTTCCTCACTGCCTCATCCACAGTCAGCATTTCATTCTTCGTGGGGTCAATAATGAAGCCGGTGGCTGCCTGGGCCTCCAGGAGGGAGCGGGCCACTTCGGGGTTAATCAGCCCCTTCTTCAGCGCCTGGTAGACACTGAGTGTCTGCTTGGAGGAGGGGATGTAGATGCCAGCCACGCAGCCCGACCCGTAAAGGTACTTCCAGACAGTCTCCACGTCCAGGAGCTCCCGGAAGGTTTTGGAGCCTTGTTTCAGCAGGTTGTAGATGTCCTGTGAGATAATCTTGGCCTCGTAGAGGTCCTCGGCTGTGATGCGGCGCCGGACGTAGTCATAGGATGTGAGGTTCTGCTGCCGGATGATCTCAGTCTTCTCGATGATCTCGATGATAATGATGATCATGCGCTCCTTGGACACGCGGCCCGACTGGAACTCCTCCATGAGATGTTTACGCTGCTCCTCAGGGAGCAGGTCCGAGTGCATGATCTCCCACAGCGACATGGAGGAGCCTGCCCGGCTGCCCACAGGGATGTCCACCTGTGTCTCCTCAAACACCTTCCGTGTCTCCGCTTCTGTGTACATGTGAGTGGTTTCCACCACTTTTGGTTTCTCAGGCTCCCGCAGAGGCAGCAGGTATAGCCCCGTCTCGGGGTCCTCGATGCACCTCTCCTTCAGCTGCAGGTACGTCAGGTTCTCCTGAGTGTTGGGGTCGAAGAAGCCCTTGGTGTCGTCGGTGGGGTCGGAGAGGGTCCGGTTCATCTCCTCGTCGAAGTAGCCACGCTTGTAGGCCACCTCCACGGGCAGGCGGTGGCTGTGCACGGGGTCGATGATGCCGCCGGTGGCGATCTGGGCCTCCAGCAGGCGGATGCCGTGTTCCTTGACAATAAGCCCTTTCTTCATGGCCTGGAACAGGGAGATGGTATCGCCCGAGTAGGGATCCTTGTACCCCGTGACAGCCTTCTCAGCCGACAGCAGCTTCTCGTGCAGCTCAGGCCCGACGATGCCAGCCTTCACCGCCTCGTTGACGTACAGCTTACGGTTCTTCACAGGGTCAATCAAGAACCCAGTGGCTGCCTGGGCCTCCAGGAGGACCACGGCAGTGCTGGGCCTCAGCAGGTTCCTCTTCATGGCCTCGTAGATGTTCAGCTTCTCCTTGGTGGCTTCCACATAGACACCGGCAATGCAGTCACTGCCGTGCAGGAATCTCCTCACCGCGTCTGTCTCAGAGAGGTCCTTCACTGATTTCTTGCCTTCCTTCAGCTGCTCGTACTGGGTTTTGCTGATGATGCGGGACTCCAGCAGCTCGCTGGCTGGCACCGGTGCACGCAGACCGCTGAATGTCAGTTTCTCCTGCTTTTTGGTCTCTGCCTCCTCGATGATGGTGATCACAATCTTGATGATCTTCTCGATTGTCACTTTGCCAGTCTTGTACTGTCGGAGCAGCTCCCGCCTGTGCTCCTCTGTGAAGTATTCGGAGTGGATCAACTCCCAGATGGTCATTGTCTGGCCCTTCATGCTGCCCACCGGGACCTCTATGGTTGCTTTGTCGAAGCACTCCTTGGCCTGGCTGTCGGTGTAGACCTCCTCCTGCTGCGACTGGATCGCCTTGTCGGACAGGGGCAGCAGACACAGGCCGGTCTGCTTGTCGCGGTGGCAGCTCTTCTGCAGCTGGGCGTAGGTGAGGTGTTCCTGGGTGTTGGGACAGTAGAAAGCCCTGGCATCGTCTCGGAGCTCAGACAGAGCCTTGTTTATCTCCGCGTCAAAGTAGCCGCGCTTGTAGGCGACCTCAAGCGGGAGCCGGTGGCTGTTGACGGGGTCGATGATGCCACCGGTGGCAAGCTGGACGTCCAGCAGCCGGAGCCCAGTGTCGCTGGGGATGAGGCCCTTCTGGAGCGCTTGGTAGAGGGAAACCGTCTGACCTGTGTAGGGATCCTTGTAGCCAGTCACTGCCTTCTCTGCCGACAGCAGCTTCTCGTGGAACTCTGGCCCCACCACCTCAGCCTTCACCGCCTCGTCCACAGAGAAGAGCTTGTTACCCACAGGGTCGATGATGTAGCCGGTGGCAGCTTGTGCCTCCAGCAGGGACAGGGCAACTTCTGGCTTCAGCAAGTTCCTCTTCAGGGCCTCGTAGAAGGTGAGCTTCTGGCCCGTAGACTCCACCAGGACACCAGCGATGGCATCCGTGCCCTTCAGGTACTGCCGTACGGACTCCATCTCTGCCACATCCTTTATGGACTTCTTGCCCTGGTGCAGCTGGTTGTAGAGGTCCTTGTTGATGATCTTGCTCTCGAGCAGCTCGGCAGCGGGCACGGGGCCCCGCAGGCCCTCAAAGCACATCTGGCTCTTTTTCTCACTTTCCTCCACAACCGTGATGACGATCTTGATGATCTTCTCCACCGTGATCTTGCCAGTCCTGTACTGCTGGATCAGGTCCCGCCTTTGGTCCTCAGTGAAGTATTCAGAGTTGATGAGCTCCCAGATGGTCATCGTCTTCCCTTGGAACTTGCCAAACGGTGCTGTCACTGTGGCCTTCTTGAAGACATCCTTGGCTTCCTTGTCAGTATAGACCAGCTCTCCAGCTTTGGCTGCTTGGTCGGTGAGGGGCAGGAGGCACAGCCCCGTGTCCGGGTCAGTCACGCACCGCTCCATGAGCTGCAGGTAGGTGAGGTTCTCCTGAGTGTTGGGGTCGAAGAAGCCCTTGGTGTCGTCAGTGGGGTCAGACAGGACCTGATTCATCTCCTCATCGAAGTAGCCGCGCTTGTAGGCGGCTTCCACGGGCAGGCGGTGGCTGTTGACAGGATCGATGATGCCGCCGGTGGCGATCTGGGCCTCGAGCAGGCGGATGCCGTGATCCCTGACAATGAGATCCTTCTGCATGGCCTGGAACAGGGAGATCTTGTCACCTGTGTACGGATCCTTATAGCCGGTGACGGCCCGCTCGGCCGACAGCATCTTGTTGTGCAGCTCTGGCCCGATCACTCCCTCCCGCACCGCCTCGTTCACCGAGAGCCTCGCGTTCCGCACGGGGTCAATGATGAAGCCAGAAGCGGCCTGTGCCTCCAGGAGCACCAGGGCTGTGCCTGGGCTCAGCAGCTTCTTCTTCATGGCTTCGTAGATGCTCATCTTCTGGTTGGAGGGTTTGATCAGCAAACCAGCAATGCTGCTCTTGCCCTGCAGGTACTTCTTGACATCCTCCCTCTGAGAGAGCTCGCCCACACTCACAACTCCCTTCGCCAACTTGTCCAAGCTCTCCCTGCTCAGAATGCCAGCATCAGCCAGCTTCTCTGCCGACACCTTCTGCCTGATGCCGTCAAAGGCGAACTCCGGCTCCCCATTCTGGGCTAAGCCATCCACTGCATCCCGGCCATTGGGCACAGCCTTGATGTCCAGCAGCTGCGTTGTGGTAACCACCTCCCCAGGCAGGTCATCTGTCTGGATCATGATCTCCCGTCGCTGGGCCAGGGCAGCCTTGTACTCCTCCTGCATCTGCTCGAGCCTCTCCCTCAGCTTCTTGTTCTCTTCTTCCAGAAGCTTCTCCTGCTGCTGTCGCTGCCTCTCCAGCTGCTGTAGCTCCTCCTGCTTGTGCCTGACGTTTTCCTCAGCTTCCTTCTGATGCTTCTTAGCTTCATCTAACATAGCTTTCAACTGCTGCTTCTCCTGCTCCATCTCCTGCTGCTGCCGCTCCTGCTCTGCCTTCAGGTTCTGGGCTTTGTTCACCTCATCCTTAAAGAGCTTCTCCAGCTTTGCTTTCTCCTCCTCAATGAACTTCTCCTTCTGCAGCAGGGCATCTTTCTCCGTCAGGAAGCTCTGCTGCAGGAGCTGCGTCTCCTGACGGAGCTGAGCCTGCTGGGCCACCTGCATCTGGGGTGGGAGAGAGAACAGCGTGGTCAGACACCCAGGAAGGCAGTGGGGGACTGAGGGTGGTTTGAGGCAGGGGGACGGGAGGCAGGGGAGGCACAGAGTCACCCACACACTCCCTACAACAGGTAGGAGTTAAGGAGCAGAGCCGGGTTAGGGAGCCACACACAGCATGGGGCAGGATGAGCAGGGGAAGGACACAAGGGAAGCCCCGACACTAAGGCTGGGAGCCGGGCACAGAGAAGAACACGGCAGGACACGCCACGGGGTGGAAGAGCCGGCCCAGGCGATGGGGATCCCACCTCCACAGCTCCAGGGGTTCGGGGTCCTGCTCCGACGCTGCCTGAGGGGTTTGTTCCACTGCCCCCAACTCTACGCGCATCCCTGACCTGCACAGGGGATCCTGCCCCACCATCCCCAGTGACAGTCCTCGGGCACCTGCCCAGGGATGGTGTGGGCTGGCTGGGAAGAGGGACAGCCTCCCTGTGTACCGCCACCACTACGGGAGACCCACAGCCCAGTACCTCCTCTGCCTTCTGCTGCAGCAGCGCTGCCTCCTGCTTCAGCTTCTCCTTCTCCTTCTCCAGGTCAGCGATGGCCCTCCGCAGCTTTTCTGCGTCCTCATCGCTCTGGTGCCGCTGGATCTCCAGGGTGTGCACCATCGTCATCTTCTCCTGTGTGGCCAGCTCCGTCTCATGCAGCCTCTCACTGATCTCCTCCGCCTGCTTCTTGAACCGCTTGGCTTCCTCCTCAGCCTTGGCCTGGGCCATGCTCATCTCGGCCACTTGCAGCTTGAGGCGCTCAGCCTCAGCTGTGATGTCCAGCTGCCGCCGGCGCTCGGCCTCCAGTGTCTTCTGGAAGCCTTCGGTCTCCTCAGCCAGGCGCTGCTGCATTTGCTCCTTGTCCTCCTGCAGCTTCTTGGCGTGTTCCTGCGCCAGATCCTTCTGCTTCTGCAGCATTTCAGCCTCAGCCCGCAGCCGCGTGGCCTCCTGCACCGCCTGCATCTTCTCCTTCAACATCTTCTCCGCCAGCGCCCGCTGCTGCGCCAGGTCGTCCTCAGCCAGCTGCCGCATGCGGGCGGCCTCCTGCGCCTCCACGCTCAGCCGGGCCACCTCCTCTGCCACCTGCTTCATCTTCTCTGCCTCCTCCGCCAGGAACTTCTGCGTGTTGTCCTTGTCCTTGAGGATCAGCGCCTTGTTCTCCTCCTCAATGCGGCTTTTCAGCTTGGCCAGCTCCTCCATCTGCACCCGGACCTTGAAGAGCTCCTCCTCCACTTGGGCCTTCTGCCGGACGGCGTCCGTCACCTCCTCCTTCAGCCGCTGCAGCTCCTCGTCCAGGATGCCCTTCTGGTGGTCTGTCTCATCCAGCTGCAACTTCACCTTGGTCAGCTCCTGCTCCACCTGTGCCTTCTGCCGTAGCGTCTGCTCAGCAAACTTCTTGTGCTTCTCCATCTCGGCATCGGCCAGTTGCTTCTGCCGCAGGGCCGCCTGCTCTGCCTGCGCCCGTTTCGCGGCCTCCAGCTCGGCCTCCTTGCGCAGCTTCTCCGCATCCGCCTGTGCCTGTGCCTTGGCCTGCGCCTCCTCCTCTGCCCGCTGCTTCAGCCGCTCAGCCTCCTCCACGCGCTGCCGGGACAAGCTGGCGTCCTGCTCGGCCTTGCCACGGGCAAACTCGGCCTCCTCAGCCGCCCGCCGGGCCCGCTCGGCCTCCTCGCGCAGCCGGTCCAGGAGGCTCTGCTCCTGCTGGCGCGTCTGCAGCAGCTCCTGCTCCTTCTGCTGCACGGCAGCCAGGTGCGCCTTCTCCTCCGCCGCAATCCGCTTCTGCGCCGCCTCCCGTGCCAGCTGGATCTGCCGCTCTGACTCCTTCTCCGCCAGTTCCTTCTGTCGCCGCGCCTCCTCCACCATGGCCCGCAGCCGCTCCACCTCCTCCAGGGCCAGCCGCCGCTGCCGCCCGGCCTCCTCCTCGGCCGCCAGGATGGCCTGCACCTTCTCTTCGGCCTCGCGCCGCCGGCCCTCCTCCTCCAGCGCCAGCGCCCGCTGCCGCTCAGCCTCCCGCTCTGCCTGCTCCCGGCTGCGCTGCACCTCCTCCGCCTCCCCACGGATGCGGTTCAGCTCCCGCTCCAGCTCGCTCTTGCCAGCTGAGGCCTTCTCGAAGCTGGCTTTGAGGGCACGGATCTCCTCCTCCACCTGCCGCCGCTGCCGCAGCGTATCCTCCACGAGCCCCTTCTGCCTCTCCAGCTCGCTCTCCGAGGAGCGCTTCAGCAGGGCAATCTTCTCCTCAATGTCCTGCTTGTGTTGGGCCGCCTGCTCCTCCAGCAGCTTGCGCTGGTAGGCCTCATCCTCCGCCAGCCGCCGCAGCCGCTCGTTCTCGGCCTCCTTCTCCTTCAGCGCGATCTCCGCCTCTGCCTTCAGCCGTGAGGCCTCGTTGATGGCCGCCAGCTTCTCCTTCAAGATGCGCTCGGCCTCGGCCCGTTGCCGGCTGGCCTCATCCTCTGCCAGCTGCCGCTGCCGCTTGGCCTCCTCGGAGAGGGCGCGCAGGCGGGCGGCCTCCTCGGCCAGCTCCCGCAGCTTGTTGGCCTCCGCCTCCAGCCGCTGCTTGGACTTCTCACTGCTGGAGCGCGATTCCTCCTCCGTCTTGGCCTTGCTCTCCAGCAGGACCTCCATTTCTGCCCGCAGCTTGGCCAGTTCCTCCTCCAGCTCTTTCCTCCTCTGGATGGCCTCGTTTACCTCCCCCTTCAGCCGTGAGAGCTCTTCCTCCAGGAGCAGGCGCTGCTGCTCCCCGTTCTCCATCTCCGCCTTCAGCCGGATCAGCTCCTGCTCGGCCACCAGCTTCTGCTGGGCCGTGCCCTCTGCCAGCTCCCGCTGCTTTTCCAGCTCTTCCTCCGCGAGCTCCTTCTGCCGCAGGGCGGCCTCCTCTGCCTTGGCGCGCTTGCGGGCCTCGCGCTCTGCATCCTCCTTCTGCTTCTCGGCCTCCTCCTGTGCCAGCGACTTCTTGTGGGCCACCTCTTCGGCCTGCAACCGCAGGCGCAGCGCCTCGTTGGCCTTCTGCCGCCAGCGCTCCAGCTCCTTCTCAGCCTCCTCCCGCGAGTGCTCGGCCTCCAGCTGCTGCCTCTTCAGCCGCTCAGCCTCCTCCTGCAGCTGGGCTACCACGTCATGCTCCTGCTGCAGCGACAGCTCCAGCTGCGCTGTCTTCTCGGCGAAAGAAAGCCTCTTGCTCTGCAGCTCGGCCTCAGCGCTGCGCTGGGCCACCTCCTGGGCCACCTGGATCTGCCGGTCCTTCTCAGCCTCTGCCTGCCGCATGCGTCGCTCAGCCTCCTCCGCCTGCAGCCGCAGCTGCTCCAGGTCCGCCACTGCCTTCTGCTTCTCCCGCGCCGCTTCACGCTCGGCTTGCACCTTGCGCTTCAGCTCCTCCTCCGCCTCCCGCTTCTTCTGGCTCTCCTCCTTCACCTGCCGGCGCAGGCGCTCGGCTTCCTCCTGTGCCTGCCGCTTCTGCCGCTCGGCCTCTTCGGCACGTGCCCGCAGCTCCTGCAGCTCCGTCTCCGCGCTCTCCCGCTGCTTCTCGGTGCTCTCCAGCTGCAGGCGGATGAGGCGGATCTCCTCCTCCACTTTCTTGCGGTTGTACTCGGCCTCCTCGATCAGCTTCACCTTGGACTTGATCTGGTGGTCCGAGTTCTGCCGCAGCTGCATCAGCTCCTGCTGGATGTTCTGCTTCTGCTGCTCGGCATCCACGGCCACCACCTCCCGCCGGGTGACCTCCTCCTGCATGCGGAGCTGCAGCTCCCGCGCCTCCGCCTCCGCCTGTGCCTTGGCTTTGGCGTGGGCCTCGGCCAGCTGCCGCTGCTTCTCCAGCTGCGCCTCCACCTCCGCCAGCCGCTTCCTCTCCTCCTCTTTCAGCTTCTCGGCGGCTTTCTGGAGGGGAAAGAGGGTGCAGGGGACAGAGAGGGGAGAGAGAGACAAATCACAAGGGATGCGATCGCGCCATGGATTCGATGCTGGCCCAGCCACGCACTGCCGAGACAGCGGAGGGATGGCAGATGTGCGTGGAATGGCTTCGGCCCCCGGGCCACCGCACGAGCCGGTGACGCCAGCTTCCAGAAGATGTGTGGCACGACAGGGGACACACGACAGCACAGCCAGACAGGCAACAGGAGCCAGACAGCAGCACGGGAAGCCACGTTCCAGAGAGAAGGGACAGAGAGCGAGCGGAGCCCAAGCGATGAAGACGATGCGAGCAGCGTGCACATCACCACCGTGGCTGCCCCTGCGAGGGGGCTGGCACACACAGCCCCTGCCGTGGGGAAACGAGAGAGACGGCCGGAGCACCGGGAGCAGAACAGAGGGGAGCGGTGCGAGGGCGGTGCCGGCAGAGCCTTCCCTGCCGGGAAAGCCTCAACAGGAGAGAGCAGTTCAGCTGGTTCAAACCCGTCCCAGCCCTCTCCAGACAGCCCAGAGCGGGCTCTGCCAAAGGGCCAACGCAGCTGGCGCCTGGCTCGGGGCCGTGCCGCGGCACGCGCACCACATGCACCGTGAGCGAGGCAGCCGCGCGCTCGGCGGGGCGGGCAGCGCATGCAGGGGAGCCAGACCCACAGCGGACCCCTGGTCCCGGCGCAGATGTAGAGGAGGGCGAGGAGAGGGCGGTGAGCCGTGGGGGAGGCGGAGGGTGCCGCGGGGAGAAGGCATGCGCAGAGTGAGTACCTGGTGCACGGCTGCCAGAGTCATCCTGGTTTTTTACCCTCCATTAGATCCCCACCAACACAAATATTCCCCAAGAAAAAGCACTGGCAAAGCGGCTCCAAGGGCAGAAACCAAGAGTTAGAGAGGTTACCCCGCGCCAGACCCCGCGGGCCAGCGCCCGGCACAGCAGCATGCGCAGGCAGGTGCTGACTGCACGACGTGTATCTGGGAAGTGCCTCCTACCACCAGTCACACCAGAGCCCCGGTGCCCAGAGCCCCGGTGCCCAGAGCCAGCTTGGCCCGGAGACCCGCTGTACGCAGAGCCAGCAGCCTCGCTCCCAGGAGCCCAGCAGGGAGCAGGAGCTCGGGGCTGTGGGCCAGTGTTACTGAGAGGGCCAGAGTCATGGCCAGTGTTACTGAGAGGGCCAGAGTCATGGCCAGTGTTAGTGATGGGGCTGGAGCCACAGCCATGGGCCACTGTTAGTGATGGGGCTGCAGCCACAGCCATGGGCTGGCGTTAGTGGTGGGGCCAGAGTCAGGCCATGAGCCACGGTCAGTGAGAGGGCCGGAGTCATGGCCGTGGGCTGGCGTTAGTGATGGGACCAGAGACCCCCTGAAGTGCATTCCTTTCGGTTATAGAGCCGGCCATGCCACCCTGCACCGCTCCCTACCTCCTCGTCCTCCAGCCGCCGCAGGGTCTCGGTGATGAACTTGATGTACTGGGTGGTGAGCGTGGTCAGCTCACTGTACTGCGTCCGCAGGTCCACGTACTGTGGGGACAGTGGGTCAGTGGGAGAGACGGGAGCTCGCCCGCGGCCCGCCGGTACCCCAGCAATGATGGGGCTGCACGGAGGCAAAACCACGCGCCACACCCCCAAGTCCACCCCTGCAGTGAGCAGCCACGCCCCAGGAGCTGCAGGACATCCCAGGCCAGGGGCAGCGAGACCCCCCCCTCACCTCCTGGATGATGCTGTCAGATGCTGACTGCACTTTGGGCTTCTTGGCCGGCGATGCCACCGGCTCCACCTGCGCCTTGAAGCTCACCAGCTGCAGCTCATAGTCCTGGTGAGGAGAGTGATCAAAGCTCTGTGACCTGGGACGAGCCACGGTGCTGTGAGCCCACCCCTGCACCCCACACCCACTGTGCTGCCCCCTCAGCCCCCCAGGCAGTGGGCACACCTTGATGGCGTCGATGTATTGCTTGGCGTAGCGCTGGCACTCCTCCACCTTCTCCTTGTGCTGCTCACACTCCTCCAGCAGTTTCTGGGGAGACATGTGGGGGTGAGCCCAGGCACCCCACGGCCACCCCAGAGCACACCTCACCCCAGGGATGGCCAGGAGCATGCCCTGCCATGGCTGGGAATGGCCAGGAGCACCACGTGCCCTGCCATGGCTGGGAATGGCCAGGAGCACCACGTGCCCCACCACGGCTGGGAATGGCCAGGAGCACCACGTGCCCCACCACGGCTGGGAATGGCCAGGAGCACCACGTGCCCTGGCATGGCTGGGAATGGCCAGGAGCACCACGTGCCCTGGCATGGCTGGGAATGGGCAGGAGCACCACGTGCCCTGGCATGGCTGGGAATGGCCAGGAGCACCACGTGCCCCACCACGGCTGGAATGGCCAGGAGCACCACGTGCCCTGGCATGGCTGGGAATGGCCAGGAGCACCACGTGCCCTGGCATGGCTGGGAATGGCCAGGAGCACCACGTGCCCCACCACGGCTGGAATGGCCAGGAGCACCACGTGCCCTGCCATGGCTGGGAATGGCCAGGAGCACCACGTGCCGTGCCATGGCTGGAATGGCCAGGAGCACCACGTGCCCCACCACGGCTGGGAATGGCCAGGAGCACCACGTGCCGTGCCATGGCTGGGAATGGCCAGGAGCACCACGTGCCATGCCATGGCTGGGAATGGCCAGGAGCACCACGTGCCCCACCACGGCTGGGAATGGCCAGGAGCACCACGTGCCGTGCCACGGCTGGGAATGGCCAGGAGCACCACGTGCCGTGCCATGGCTGGGAATGGCCAGGAGCACCACGTGCCGTGCCGTGGCTGGGAATGGCCAGGAGCACCACGTGCCATGCCATGGCTGGGAATGGCCAGGAGCACCACGTGCCCCACCACGGCTGGGAATGGCCAGGAGCACCACGTGCCGTGCCATGGCTGGGAATGGCCAGGAGCACCACGTGCCGTGCCATGGCTGGGAATGGCCAGGAGCACCACGTGCCGTGCCATGGCTGGGAATGGCCAGGAGCACCACGTGCCCTGGCATGGCTGGGAATGGGCAGGAGCACCACGTGCCCTGGCATGGCTGGGAATGGCCAGGAGCACCACGTGCCCCACCACGGCTGGGAATGGCCAGGAGCACCACGTGCCCCACCACGGCTGGGAATGGCCAGGAGCACCACGTGCCCTGGCATGGCTGGGAATGGCCAGGAGCACCACGTGCCCTGGCATGGCTGGGAATGGGCAGGAGCACCACGTGCCCTGGCATGGCTGGGAATGGGCAGGAGCACCACGTGCCCTGGCATGGCTGGGAATGGCCAGGAGTACCCCTCCCTCTGCTGCAGCCAAAAATGGTGAAGGATACCCCCCGTCCCACTGGGGATGGCTGAGGGCACCCTCCACGTGCCACGGCCAGGGATGGTCCCCACCCTCCTGCAGCCACCCAAGAGCAGCAGTCAGCATGCCAGGACTGGAGACAGCCGGGCACTCCCCTCACTCTGCCGCAGGCAGAGATGGGCAGGGGCACCCTGCACTCTGCTGGGGACGGCCGGGTGAACCCCTTGCCATGCCACAGCCACGGGAAACCCCTCGTGCTGCTGGGGAATGCCCTGGAGCACCCCTTGCCCCACTGGGGATGGCCAGGCCCACCCCTCGCCCTGCTGGAGCTCCCCCTTGCCAGCACTACCTTCTCCTGCAGCAGCTGCTCGCGCACGGCCTGGCTGTCGGTGATGGGCACGGCCTGGATGGCCTCCTGGCGCTGCCGGGCGTCGCGGATCCACTGGCGCAGCGCGTCGCAGCTCTGCCGGTAGTAGCGCAGCTGGCGGCCCAGCTGGTCCAGCTCGCGCTGGCGCAGGTCAGCCTGGCCCAGCACGGCCTGCCAGCGCTCCAGCAGCTGCTGCACGCGCTCCCGGTACCGCTCCAGGTCCACGTCCCGCTCGCTGTGGCCGCGGACCATCCGCTCGTTGACGTCCTTGGCCTTGCCGAGGTCGGTCTCCAGCGTGCTGAAGAAGGGCTGGTGGCCCTCGGCCTGCGCCCGCAGCCGCTGCGGCAGACAGACACCGGTCAGGGTCACACGGTGTCCCCAGCCACCCCCCGGCTCCCCGCGGCACCCCCAGAGCCCCCGGCACCTTCAGCTCAGCCTTGCTGGCCTCCAGCTCAGCCAGGTCAGCTGGCACAGCCTGCACGTCCTTCAGCTGCTCCTCGTACTTGCGGAGCAGCTCCTCTGCCCCCTGCGTGCTCCGGATCACCAGCCCGATGGTCTTCAGCCTGCGGCACAGCGACGGGATCAGCAGGAATGGGATGGGATCAGCAGGAATGGGATGGGATCAGCAGGAATGGGACGGGATCAGCAGGAGCAGAATGGGATGGGATCAGCAGGAATGGGACGGGATCAGCAGGAATGGGACGGGATCAGCAGGATGGGACGGGATCAGCAGGAATGGGACGGGAGCAGCAGGAATGGGACGGGATCAGCAAGAATGGGACGGGATCAGCAGGAATGGGACGGGATCAGCAGGAGCAGGAATGGGACGGGATCAGCAGGATGGGATGGGATCAGCAGGAACGGGACGGGATCAGCAGGATGGGATGGGATCAGCAGGAGCAGGAATGGGATGGGATCAGCAGGAGCAGGAATGGGACGGGATCAGCAGGAGCAGGATGGGATGGGATCAGCAGGAGCAGGATGGGATGGGATCAGCAGGATGGGACGGGATCAGCAGGAGCAGGAATGGGACGGGATCAGCAGGATGGGACGGGATCAGCAGGAGCAGGATGGGACGGGATCAGCAGGATGGGATGGGATCAGCAGGAGCAGGAATGGGATGGGATCAGCAGGATGGGACGGGATCAGCAGGAGCAGGATGGGATGGGATCAGCAGGAGCAGGATGGGATGGGATCAGCAGGAGCAGGAATGGGATGGGATCAGCAGGAATGGGACGGGATCAGCAGGAGCAGGAATGGGACGGGATCAGCAGGAACGGGACGGGATCAGCAGGAGCAGGAATGGGACGGGAGCAGCAGGAATGGGACGGGATCAGCAGGAGCAGGATGGGATGGGATCAGCAGGAGCAGGATGGGACGGGATCAGCAGGAACGGGACGGGATCAGCAGGAGCAGGAATGGGACGGGATCAGCAGGAATGGGACGGGATCAGCAGGAGCAGGAATGGGACGGGATCAGCAGGAACGGGACGGGATCAGCAGGAGCAGGAATGGGATGGGATCAGCAGGAATGGGACGGGATCAGCAGGAATGGGATGGGATCAGCAGGATGGGATGGGATCAGCAGGAGCAGGAATGGGATGGGATCAGCAGGAGCAGGAATGGGACGGGAGCAGCAGGAATGGGATGGGATCAGCAGGATGGGACGGGATCAGCAGGAGCAGGAATGGGACGGGATCAGCAGGAGCAGGAATGGGACGGGATCAGCAGGAATGGGACGGGATCAGCAGGAGCAGGATGGGACGGGATCAGCAGGAGCAGGAATGGGATGGGATCAGCAGGAATGGGACGGGAGCAGCAGGAATGGGACGGGATCAGCAGGAATGGGACGGGATCAGCAGGAGCAGGATGGGATGGGATCAGCAGGAATGGGACGGGATCAGCAGGAATGGGACGGGATCAGCAGGAGCAGGATGGGACGGGATCAGCAGGAGCAGGATGGGACGGGATCAGCAGGATGGGACGGGATCAGCAGGAGCAGGAATGGGACGGGATCAGCAGGAGCAGGATGGGATGGGATCAGCAGGAGCAGGATGGGATGGGATCAGCAGGATGGGACGGGATCAGCAGGAGCAGGAATGGGACGGGATCAGCAGGAATGGGACGGGATCAGCAGGAATGGGATGGGATCAGCAGGAGCAGGAATGGGATGGGATCAGCAGGAATGGGACGGGAGCAGCAGGAGCAGGATGGGATGGGATCAGCAGGATGGGACGGGATCAGCAGGAGCAGGATGGGATGGGATCAGCAGGAGCAGGATGGGACGGGATCAGCAGGAGCAGGAATGGGACGGGATCAGCAGGAATGGGACGGGATCAGCAGGAGCAGGAATGGGACGGGATCAGCAGGAGCAGGATGGGATGGGATCAGCAGGAGCAGGATGGGATGGGATCAGCAGGATGGGACGGGATCAGCAGGAGCAGGAATGGGACGGGATCAGCAGGATGGGACGGGATCAGCAGGAGCAGGATGGGACGGGATCAGCAGGATGGGATGGGATCAGCAGGAGCAGGAATGGGATGGGATCAGCAGGATGGGACGGGATCAGCAGGAGCAGGATGGGATGGGATCAGCAGGAGCAGGATGGGATGGGATCAGCAGGAGCAGGAATGGGATGGGATCAGCAGGAATGGGACGGGATCAGCAGGAGCAGGAATGGGACGGGATCAGCAGGAACGGGACGGGATCAGCAGGAGCAGGAATGGGACGGGAGCAGCAGGAATGGGACGGGATCAGCAGGAGCAGGATGGGATGGGATCAGCAGGAGCAGGATGGGACGGGATCAGCAGGAACGGGACGGGATCAGCAGGAGCAGGAATGGGACGGGATCAGCAGGAATGGGACGGGATCAGCAGGAGCAGGAATGGGACGGGATCAGCAGGAACGGGACGGGATCAGCAGGAGCAGGAATGGGATGGGATCAGCAGGAATGGGACGGGATCAGCAGGAGCAGGAATGGGACGGGATCAGCAGGAACGGGACGGGATCAGCAGGAGCAGGAATGGGACGGGAGCAGCAGGAATGGGACGGGATCAGCAGGAGCAGGATGGGATGGGATCAGCAGGAGCAGGATGGGACGGGATCAGCAGGAACGGGACGGGATCAGCAGGAGCAGGAATGGGACGGGATCAGCAGGATGGGATGGGATCAGCAGGAGCAGGAATGGGATGGGATCAGCAGGAGCAGGAATGGGACGGGAGCAGCAGGAATGGGATGGGATCAGCAGGATGGGACGGGATCAGCAGGAGCAGGAATGGGACGGGATCAGCAGGAGCAGGAATGGGACGGGATCAGCAGGAATGGGACGGGATCAGCAGGAGCAGGATGGGACGGGATCAGCAGGAGCAGGAATGGGATGGGATCAGCAGGAATGGGACGGGAGCAGCAGGAATGGGACGGGATCAGCAGGAATGGGACGGGATCAGCAGGAGCAGGATGGGATGGGATCAGCAGGAATGGGACGGGATCAGCAGGAATGGGACGGGATCAGCAGGAGCAGGATGGGACGGGATCAGCAGGAGCAGGATGGGACGGGATCAGCAGGATGGGACGGGATCAGCAGGAGCAGGAATGGGACGGGATCAGCAGGAGCAGGATGGGATGGGATCAGCAGGATGGGACGGGATCAGCAGGAGCAGGAATGGGACGGGATCAGCAGGAATGGGACGGGATCAGCAGGAATGGGATGGGATCAGCAGGAGCAGGAATGGGATGGGATCAGCAGGAATGGGACGGGAGCAGCAGGAGCAGGATGGGACGGGATCAGCAGGATGGGACGGGATCAGCAGGAGCAGGATGGGACGGGATCAGCAGGAGCAGGATGGGACGGGATCAGCAGGAGCAGGAATGGGATGGGATCAGCAGGATGGGACGGGATCAGCAGGAATGGGACGGGATCAGCAGGAGCAGGAATGGGACGGGATCAGCAGGAGCAGGAATGGGACGGGATCAGCAGGAATGGGACGGGATCAGCAGGAGCAGGAATGGGACGGGATCAGCAGGAGCAGGAATGGGACGGGATCAGCAGGATGGGACGGGATCAGCAGGAATGGGACGGGATCAGCAGGATGGGATGGGATCAGCAGGAATGGGATGGGATCAGCAGGATGGGACGGGATCAGCAGGAGCAGGAATGGGACGGGAGCAGCAGGAATGGGATGGGATCAGCAGGAGCAGGAATGGGACGGGATCAGCAGGATGGGACGGGATCAGCAGGATGGGACGGGATCAGCAGGAGCAGGAATGGGACGGGATCAGCAGGAGCAGGATGGGACGGGATCAGCAGGAATGGGACGGGATCAGCAGGAGCAGGAATGGGACGGGATCAGCAGGATGGGACGGGATCAGCAGGATGGGACGGGATCAGCAGGAGCAGGATGGGATGGGATCAGCAGGAATGGGACGGGATCAGCAGGAGCAGGAATGGGACGGGATCAGCAGGAGCAGGATGGGATGGGATCAGCAGGAATGGGACGGGATCAGCAGGAGCAGGATGGGATGGGATCAGCAGGAATGGGACGGGATCAGCAGGAATGGGACGGGATCAGCAGGAATGGGACGGGATCAGCAGGAGCAGGAATGGGACGGGATCAGCAGGATGGGACGGGATCAGCAGGAGCAGGAATGGGATGGGATGAGGAGGAGCAGGATGGGACAGGATCAGGACGGATTAGCCAGGATCAGGATGGGAGCGGGACAGCTCAGCAAGGGCAGCACCACAGACCCAGGAGGGAAGGAAAAGGGGAAGGGAAAGAAAAGGGAAAAGCGAAACAAAAGGAAGAAGAGAAAAGAGAAAGAAAAAGGGAAGGGAAAAAAGGGAAAAGAGAAACAAGAGGAAGAAGAGAAAAGGGAAGGAAAAGGGGAAGGGAAAAAAAGGGGAAAAGAGAAACAAAAGGAAGAGAAAAGGGAAAGAAAAGGGGAAAAGGGAAAAAGGGAAAAAAGGAACAAAAGGAAGAAAAGAGAAAGAAAAGGGGGAAAGGGAAAAAAGGGAAAAGCGAAACGAGGAAGAAGAGAAAAGGGAAGGAAAAGTGAAAGGGAAAAAAAAGGGAAAATAGAAACAAAAGGAAGAAGAGAAAAGAGAAACAAGAGGAAGAAGAGAAAAGGGAAGGAAAAGGGGAAGGGAAAAAAAGGGGAAAAGAGAAACAAGAGGAAGAAGAGAAAAGAGAAAGAAAATGAGAAGAGGAAAAAAAGGAAAAGCAAAACAAGAGGAAGAAGAGAAAAGAGAAAGAAAATGAGAAAAGGAAAAAAAGGAAAAGCAAAACAAGAGGAAGAAGAGAAAAGGGAATGAAAAGGGGAGAAGGGATAAAAGGGAAGAGAGAAACAGGAGAAAGAAGAGAAAAGGGAAGGAAAAGGGGGAGGAAAAAAGGGAAAAGAGAAACGAGGAAGAAAAGGGAAGGAAAAGAAAGGGAATGGCATGCTGGCTCTCCCCAGACTCCCCACGGCCTCCCAGCTGCCCAGGCACTGAGGAGCCTCTTTGTGACGGTGCCAGGGCTCACTCACTTCTCCAGGTAGATGCTGGAGAGGCTGTACACCTGCTCCATCTTCCGCAGGGTGACCTCCAGCTCGGAGCGCAGCACTGGGGCTGAGCCCGCCTGCTCCGGCTGCGCCAGCACCTGCTCCGTCTTCTCGCTGACTTTGGCCAGGTTCTTCTGGATGCCCTCCAGCTCCAGGTGTGTTTGCTGCAGGGAAGGAGTCCCTCAGCCCTTGCTGGCTGCAGGTCAGGAACGACCCGCGACCGAAAGCCCAGGAGGAGCGGGGCAGGGGAAGGCTCTGCAGCCCCTCGGTGCAGGTGGACAGGGCAGGTTCAGGAGGGATCTTGGGAAAGCTCCTCCTGGACAGGGCTGTCCAGCCCTGGTGCAGCTGCCCAGGCCAGGGCTGGAGTGCCACCCCTGCGGAGGTTCTGCAGCCGTGTGGATGCGGCACTTGGGGACAGGGTTAGGGGTGGCCCTGGCAGTGCTGGGGGGCAGGGGGGACTCCATGGGCTCTGAGGGCTTTTCCAACCCAAACCACTGCCCCAGGCCCGTGCTGGCCCTGTGACGGGCACGCCGCACAGGTGTCACGCACCTGCTGCTCAGCCTGGCGCTGGGCGCACTCGCGCAGGGCGTCGGCCTCCAGGGGCAGGCGCAGGCGATGCACGGTGCGGCTCTCGCAGCTCTCCAGCTGCAGCCGGATGTCCTTCAGCTGCGAGATGTAGCTCTTGCACAGAGACTCGTCCTGCTCTCCTGCGGGGACACGGGGACGGCTCAGTGCCCGGGGACACCGCGGGGACACCATGGGGACACCGCGGGGACACCGCGGGGACACCACGGGGACACCACAGGGACACCACAGGGACACCACGGGGACACCACGGGGACACCGCGGGGACACCGCGGGGACACCACAGGGACACCACGGGGACACCATGGGGACACCGCGGGGACACTGCAGGGACACCATGGGGACACCATGGGGACACCGCCGGGACACCGCGGGGACACCGCGGGGACACCACGGGGACACCGCAGGGACACCACAGGGACACCACGGGGACACCACAGGGACACCACAGGGACACCGCGGGGACACCGCGGGGACACCGCGGGGACACCGCAGGGACACCACGGGGACACCATGGGGACACCGCGGGGACACCGCGGGGACACTGCAGGGACACCACGGGGACACCGCGGGGACACCACAGGGACACCACGGGGACACCATGGGGACACCATGGGGACACCGCGGGGACACCGCGGGGACACCGCGGGGACACCGCGGGGACACCACGGGGACACCGCGGGGACACCATGGGGACACCATGGGGACACCGCAGGGACACTTCAGGGACACTTCAGGGACACCAGCATGGCTCAGCACCCTGGGCACACCCGGGGCACCCACAGCAGGGAGAGGGGACACGGGAATGACACCCTTGGAATCCCTGGGGACAACATGGGGACACACAGTGACACCAGCATGACCCTGGGCACACCTGGGGCACCCACAGCAGGGAGAGGGGACACGGGAATGACACCCTTGGAATCCCTGGGGACAACATGGGGACCCACGGCAGGGAGGGGGGACGCAGGGATGACTCAGCACCCCGGGACACCCCTGGAACCAGCGTGAGGAGCAGGAAGACTGGGACAGCTCAGCACCACGGCGATACCCCCGGACACCACGGGGGACCTGCGGATGCTCAGCACCTGGGGACACCCTGGGGACACCCTGGGGACACCCACTCTTCAGAGAAGGCAGAGAGGGGACGCACACCTTTCTCCTGGCTACGCAGCAGCAGCTCGTATTTGTGAGTGCAGGCGTTGTAGTCGCGCTCCACCTGCAGCCGGTCGTCGGGCTGGAAGCTCTGGGCGTCCTGGCTGTCCCGCAGGAACTCCTGGTAGTGGTTCTCCAGGCTGCACAGCACCTGACGCACCTCCTCGGCCGGCAGCGTGCGGAACTGGGGGGGGACACGGCCACGTCAGCCCCCGTTGGGACCCCCGGGACCCCTGTGCCACGCCGGGACCCCCAGGAACTCACCGTGACGTGCGTCCAGGACTGGATCTGCTGGATGTCCCGGGTCAGGTACTGCCAGGCGCGGAGGCTGCGCAGGTCCTGGTGCAGCTGCTGCCACAGCCCCAGCAGCTGCTGGTGGGTGGTCTCCAGCCTGTGGGGACGTGGAGTCAGAGCAGGGACACGGGGGAGCCCCGGTGGGGCGCAGGGTCACCGTCCCCACCTGTGCACGGCGTCCAGAGCCTCCTTGTTGGGGGGCGGCAGGAGGAAGCAGACCGAGGGGACGACGGCCTCGCTGCCGCCGGCGCTCAGCACCCGCCACTGCTGCGGCTGCGCGTGGTTCAGCAGGGCACAGGTGTCGTTCTTGTGCACCGTCACCTGCGGGGCAGGGGGTCAGGGGGGGTGCCTCGTGCCCATCTGTGCCTCTCCCGCGTTCCCCAGTGTCGCCCCATACTCCCCTACGGGTCTGGGGTGGTCTCAGTCTGGGTGGGGGGCCCCTTGTGTCCCCCCCTGGGGCTGGGGCTGTGTGAGAGAAGGGTGGGAGATCCCCCCATGTGTCCCCTTGTCCCCCAGGGTGGTGTCAGAGCAGAGGGGGGTCCCTCCTGTGTCCCCCCCATGGGGCTGGGGCAGCATCAGACCCACCACGTCTCCCCACATTGCCCCACATCCCCCCACGGCCTCCCCAGGGGAACCAACCCTGATCTGAGCCGCGTGTCCCCCCTCACCTCCATCTGCTTGTAGTCGCAGACGGCCTGGATGGGGGGCCGGCCCGGCAGGGGCGTCGCGGGGCTGCGCGGCTTCAGCTGCACGATGGTCCTGGCACGGCGGGAGAGACCCCCCAGCTGCGCCCCCAACTCGGCCAGCTGCTCCTTCTGCTCCTGTGGGGGCAGGTTGGGGGCACCTCAGCATTTGGGGGTGTCCCACGGTGTGAGGGGCATCAGAATTTTAGGGAGGTAGCAGTTTTCTTGAGAGAGCTCAGAAATATCAGGAGCTCTTGGGATTTTTGGAGGGGGGGGAGGTCCCAGGAGTTTGGGGAGGGGTCAGTAAATATGAGGCGGGGGGAGGTCACCCCGGTCTGTTGCAGCAGTGGACGTGCTGGGGTGAGGGGCTGCTGTGGGACTCTGATTTTGGGGGTCATCCTGGGGCTGCAGGGGGCTGACACCTCAGAGCTGCCAGGGGCTGGGGTCACCCTGGAGGTGTCACCCTGCAGGGGGGTCAGCCCGGGGTTGTCACAGGTCTGGGGTCACCCTGGAGGTGTCACCCTGCACGGGGGGTCAGCCTGGGGTTGTCATGGGTCTGGGGTCACCCTGGAGGTGTCACCCTGCAGATCTGGGGGTCAGCCTGGGGTTGTCACGGGTCTGGGGTCACCCTAGAGGTGTCACCCTGCAGGTCTGGGGTCACCCTGGAGGTGTCACCCTGCACGGGGGGTCAGCCTGGGGTTGTCATGGGTCTGGGGTCACCCTGGAGGTGTCACCCTGCAGATCTGGGGGTCAGCCTGGGGTTGTCACGGGTCTGGGGTCACCCTGGAGGTGTCACCCTGCAGGTCTGGGGTCACCCTAGAGGTGTCACCCTGCAGGGGGGGGTCAGCCTGGGGTTGCCATGGGTCTGGGGTCACCCTGGAGGCGTCACCCTGCAGATCTGGGGGTCAGCCTGGGGTTGTCACTGGACTGGGGTCACCCTGGAGGTGTCACCCTGCAGGGGGGGTCAGCCTGGGGTTGTCACGGGTCTGGGGTCACCCTGGAGGTGTCACCCTGCAGGTCTGGGGTCACCCTGGAGGTGTCACCCTGCAGATCTGGGGGTCAGCCTGGGGTTGTCACGGGTCTGGGGTCACCCTGGAGGTGTCACCCTGCAGGTCTGGGGGGGTCCACTCGGGCAGCCCCCCTGGGCTCCCACGTGTCCGCGCTACAAGGTCACGGTCACCCTGGAGATCTTGGGACGGTCCCCGGGGTCTGGGGGTCACTGCGGGGGTCCCCTCGGGGTCTGGGGGTCTTCCTGGGGGTGTGGGGGTGCCCTCACCGCGAGGTCCTGCAGCAGGTCCTCCAGGCGTGTGGCCGTGGTGCCGCGGTCGCAGCTGAACTTGCGCCGCATCGTCTCCTCCGTCTTTCGCAGCAGCTCCTCGGCCTCCCGCACCTCGGCGAAGAACTGGGGGCCAGGGGTCAGCTCTGGGGTCTCACCCTCCCTCCCTCCCTCCCTCCCTCCCTCCCTCCCTCCCTCCCTCCCTCCCTCCCTCCCTCCCTCCCTCCCAGCCCCTCCCTGGCGCCCCCGTACCTGGAAGTAGTTGGTGTTCTCCTTCAGGTGGGTCTCGATGCAGCAGCAGAGCTGGAGCATCCAGCTCCACTGGGTCTGCAGCGCTGCCAGGAACGCCTGGGGGGACGGGGGGACATCGGGGGGACATCGGGGGGACATCGGGGGGACATCGGGGGGACATTGGGGGGACACCGGGGCTGGCACCAAGGGCACTGCGCTGGCACAGGTGCCCACACCCGCTCCCTCACCTGACCTGAACTCACACCTGTATCCACACCTCATCTGCACCCTCATCTGCACCCTCACCTGCACCCTCACCTGACCTGCACCCTCACCTCACCTGCACCCACACCTCATCTGCACCCACACCTGCACCCTCACCTGCACCCACACCTCACCTGCACCCTCACCTGCACCCTCACCTGACCTGCACCCACACCTCACCTGCACCCACACCTCATCTGCACCCTCACCTCACCTGCACCCACACCTGACCTGCACCCTCACCTGCACCCTCACCTGACCTGCACCCACACCTCACCTGCACCCTCACCTGCACCTCGACAGGCAGCCACAGCAGTGACCCCCAGTGCCCACTGCACCCCACCAGTGACCCCCAGTGACCCCCAGTGCCCACTGTGCCCCACCAGTGACCCCCAGTGTCCACTGTGCCCCACCAGTGACCCCCAGTGTCCACTGCACCTCATCAGTGACCCCCCAGTGACCCCCAGTGCCCACTGCGCCCCACCAGTGACCCCCAGTGTCCACTGCACCTCATCAGTGACCCCCAGTGACCCCCAGTGCCCACTGCGCCCCACCAGTGACCCCCCAGTGACCCCCAGTGCCCACTGTGCCCCACCAGTGACCCCCAGTGTCCACTGCACCTCACCAGTGACCCCCAGTGCCCACTGCACCTCATCAGTGACCCCCAGTGGCCCCCAGTGCCCACTGTGCCCCACCAGTGACCCCCAGTGCCCACTGTGCCCCACCAGTGACCCCCAGTGCCCACTGCGCCCCACCAGTGACCCCCAGTGCCCACTGCACTCCTCACCAGTGACCCCCAGTGCCCACTGCGCCCCACCAGTGACCCCCAGTGCCCAGACCCTCCTGAACGCCCTCCCCAGCCCACCAGGGCCCCAAGGTGCCCCTCAGATTCTCCCAGCCCCTCCGGTTCCCAAGATGGCTGAGACCCCCAGGCTCCCTCTGGATTCCCCACACCCTCCCAGACCCCCCAGTCCCTGCTGCCCCCCAGCCTCCCGCGTGCCCCCCACCTGCCCCCAGCCCCACGCCCACCTCCAGCGTCTGCGCCCCGGGGTGCTCCTCCCGCAGCAGCCGCTCCCCCGAGGTCCGCAGCTCCTGGATCCGCCGCTCCCGCAGCTCCAGCTCCCGCATCAGCGCCTGGGGCGGGGGCAGAGCTCACAGGTGTGCACAGGTGGGGCGGGGGCAGAGCTCACAGGTGTGCACAGGCGGGGCGGGGTCAGGGCTCACAGGTGTGCACAGGTGGGGCGGGGGCAGAGCTCACAGGTGTGCACAGGTGGGGCGGGGGCAGAGCTCACAGGTGTGCACAGGTGGGGCGGGGGCAGAGCTCACAGGTGTGCACAGGCGGGGCGGGGGCAGGGCTCACAGGTGTGCACAGGTGGGGCGGGGGCAGAGCTCACAGGTGTGCACAGGTGGGGCGGGGGCAGAGCTCACAGGTGTGCACAGGTGAGGAGGGGTCAGAGCTCACAGGTGTGCACAGGTGGGGCGGGGGCAGAGCTCACAGGTGTGCACAGCTGGGGCGGGGGCAGAGCTCACAGGTGTGCACAGCTGGGGCGGGGGCAGAGCTCACAGGTGTGCACAGCTGGGGCGGGGGCAGAGCTCACAGGTGTGCACAGTGGGGGTGAGGAGGGGTCAGAGCTCACAGGTGTGCACAGGTGGGGCGGGGTCAGAGCTCACAGGTGTGCACAGCTGGGGTGGGGGCAGGGCTCACAGGTGTGCACAGTGGGGGTGAGGAGGGGTCAGAGCTCACAGGTGTGCACAGCCAGGGTGAGGAGGGGTCAGGGCTCACAGGTGTGCACAGGTGAGGAGGGGTCAGAGCTCACAGGTGTGCACAGGTGAGGAGGGGTCAGAGCTCACAGGTGTGCACAGCTGGGGTGGGGTCAGAGCTCACAGGTGTGCACAGCCAGGGTAAGGAGGGGTCAGAGCTCACAGGTGTGCACAGTGGGGGTGAGGAGGGGTCAGAGCTCACAGGTGTGCACAGGTGGGGCGGGGTCAGGGCTCACAGGTGTGCACAGCCAGGGTGAGGAGGGGTCAGAGCTCACAGGTGTGCACAGGTGGGGCGGGGGCAGAGCTCACAGGTGTGCACAGGTGGGGCGGGGGCAGAGCTCACAGGTGTGCACAGTGGGGGTGAGCAGGGGTCAGAGCTCACAGGTGTGCACAGGTGAGGAGGGGTCAGAGCTCACAGGTGTGCACAGTGGGGGTGAGGTGGGGTCAGAGCTCACAGGTGTGCACAGCCAGGGTGAGGAGGGGTCAGAGCTCACAGGTGTGCACAGCCAGGGTGAGGAGGAGTCAGAGCTCACAGGTGTGCACAGGTGGGGCGGGGTCAGAGCTCACAGGTGTGCACAGCCGTGTGCGTGTCCATGTGTGGGGATGGCACGCAGGTGTGTGTCTGTGGCTGTGTGCACCTGGAGCAGCTGTTCTCCATGCCTGTGTGCCCACGTGCGTGGCCACGCCACGGCCATGCCCATCTCTGTGTCCGTGTCCACTCCCATCCCTGTGCCCGTGTCTGTGCCCATTCCCATGTCCATCCTCATGTCCATCCCCGTGTCCACTCCCGTGTCCATGTCCACACCCATCCCTGTGTCCACGTCCGTGTCCATCCCTGGGCTC
Organism: Cyanistes caeruleus; assembly: GCF_971803275.1. Taxonomy (NCBI): domain Eukaryota; kingdom Metazoa; phylum Chordata; class Aves; order Passeriformes; family Paridae; genus Cyanistes; species Cyanistes caeruleus. Next base: position 425,862 of record NC_141701.1, read on the forward strand.
CTGTCTGTGCTCATTTCTGTGCCCATCCCTGTGTCCACCCCCGTGTCCACCCCCGTGTCCACCCCCGTGTCCACACCCATCCCCGTGTCCATCCCCGCGTCCACCCCCGTGTCCACCCCCGCGTCCACCCCCGCGTCCACCCCCGTGTCCATCCCCGTGTCCACCCCCATGTCCACCCCCGCGTCCACCCCTGCGTCCACCCCCGTGTCCACCCCCGCGTCCACCCCCGTGTCCATCCCCGTGTCCATCCCCGTGTCCACCCCCGCGTCCATCCCCGCGTCCACCCCCATGTCTACCCCCGCGTCCATCCCTGTGTCCACCCCCATGTCTACCCCCGCGTCCATCCCTGCGTCCATCCCCGTGTCCATCCCCGTGTCCATGTCCACACCCACCCCCGTGTCCATCCCCGTGTCCACCCCCGTGTCCATGTCCACACCCACCCCCGTGTCCATCCCTGTGTCCACCCCCACGTCCACCCCCATGTCCACCCCCGTGTCCATCCCCGTGTCCATCCCCGTGTCCATCCCCGTGTCCACCCCCGTGTCCATCCCCGTGTCCACCCCCACGTCCATCCCCGTGTCCATCCCCGTGTCCATCCCCGTGTCCACCCCCGTGTCCATCTCCGTACCGAGTAACTCTCCTTCTTGGCAGCCATGGCGGGGTTGTTGTGGCTCCAGTCGAAGGCCACCTCCTCCTCCTCGCGCTCGCTCAGCCACAGCAGCTCTTTGGTGGCGCCGCTGACGAAGCCGTGGAGGCTCTCCAGGTGCCGCAGCCGGGACTTGGAGGAGTTCTGGGGAGGCACAGGGGGGTGGCAGCTGTGTCCTGGCCCTGCACGGCCACACCCCGCACGCTCATCGCCACCGAGCTGCCCCTCCACTCCCTCTGTCCCCCCTTCCTCCTCCTCACTTCCTCCTGTGTCCTTCATCCTCCACACATCTCCCCTTCCTCCTCCTCCTCACCTCCTCCTGTGTCCTTCATCCTCCACACACCTCCCCTTCCTCCTCCTCCTCCCCACAGCCCTCCGTGTCCTGCATCCTCCACACATCTCCCCTTCCTCCTCCTCACTTCCTCCTGTGTCCTTCATCCTCCACACATCTCCCCTTCCTCCTCCTCCTCACTTTCTCCTGTGCCCTTCATCCTCCACACATCTCCCCTTCCTCCTCCTCCTCACTTCCTCCTGTGTCCTTCATCCTCCACACATCTCCCCTTCCTCCTCCTCCCCACTGCCCCCCGTGTCCTGCATCCTCCACACATCTCCCCTTCCTCCTCCTCCTCACCTCCTCCTGTGTCCTTCATCCTCCACACATCTCCCCTTCCTCCTCCTCCTCACCTCCTCCTGTGTCCTTCATCCTCCACACATCTCCCCTTCCTCCTCCTCCTCACTTCCTCCTGTGTCCTTCATCCTCCACACATCTCCCCTTCCTCCTCCTCCTCACCTCCTCCTGTGTCCTTCATCCTCCACACATCTCCCCTTCCTCCTCCTCCTCACTTCCTCCTGTGTCCTTCATCCTCCACACATCTCCCCTTCCTCCTCCTCCTCACTTCCTCCTGTGTCCTTCATCCTCCACACATCTCCCCTTCCTCCTCCTCCTCACTTCCTCCTGTGTCCTTCATCCTCCACACATCTCCCCTTCCTCCTCCTCCTCACCTCCCCTCCATGTCCTTCATCCTCCACACATCTCCCCTTCCTCCTCCTCCTCACTTTCTCCTGCGTCCTTCATCCTCCACACATCTCCCCTTCCTCCTCCTCCTCACTTTCTCCTGCGTCCTTCATCCTCCACACATCTCCCCTTCCTCCTCCTCCCCACTGCCCCCCGTGTCCTGCATCCTCCACACATCTCCCCTTCCTCCTCCTCCTCACTTCCTCCTGTGTCCTTCATCCTCCACACATCTCCCCTTCCTCCTCCTCCTCACTTTCTCCTGCGTCCTTCATCCTCCACACATCTCCCCTTCCTCCTCCTCCCCACTGCCCCCCGTGTCCTGCATCCTCCACACATCTCCCCTTCCTCCTCCTCCTCACTTCCTCCTGTGTCCTTCATCCTCCACACATCTCCCCTTCCTCCTCCTCCTCACTTCCTCCTGTGTCCTTCATCCTCCACACATCTCCCCTTCCTCCTCCTCCTCACCTCCTCCTGTGTCCTTCATCCTCCACACATCTCCCCTTCCTCCTCCTCCTCACTTCCTCCTGTGTCCTTCATCCTCCACACATCTCCCCTTCCTCCTCCTCCTCACCTCCCCTCCGTGTCCTGCATCCTCCACACATCTCCCCTTCCTCCTCCTCCTCACTTTCTCCTGTGTCCTTCATCCTCCACACATCTCCCCTTCCTCCTCCTCCTCACCTCCTCCTGTGTCCTTCATCCTCCACACATCTCCCCTTCCTCCTCCTCCTCCCCACAGCCCTCCGTGTCCTTCATCCTCCACACATCTCCCCTTCCTCCCCCTCCTCACTTCCTCCTGTGTCCTTCATCCTCCACACATCTCCCCTTCCTCCTCTTCCTCACTTCCTCCTGTGTCCTGCATCCTCCACACATCTCCCCTTCCTCCTCCTGCAGCCCCCACTGCACCCCTCACTGCAGCCCCCACTGCAGCCCCCACTGCAGCCCCCACTGCAGCCCCACTGCAGCCCTCACTGCAGCCTCACTGCACCCCCCACTGCAGCCCCACTGCAGCCCCCACTGCACCCCCCACTGCAGCCCCACTGCAGCCCCCACTGCAGCCCTCACTGCAGCCCTCACTGCACCCCCACTGCAGCCCCACTGCAGCCCCCACTGCAGCCCCCACTGCAGCCCCACTGCAGCCTCACTGCAGCCCCACTGCAGCCCCGCTGCAGCCCCGCTGCAGCCCTCACCAGCAGCTTGGCGTACTGCAGCTCCAGCTTGCCCAGGCACTCCCGGTAGGCGCCGCTGGGGCCGGGGGACAGCTGGCTCTGGGGGACACAGCGTCAGTGCCAGCCCCCCGCCCCAGCTGCCCCCCGCACCCCGCCATGCGGGGAGGGGTCACACCGGGGGGCAGGGGCTGCGGGGGCCCTCAGGGCACGGTGCCCCCCACCCTCCCTGGGCACCCCAGACCCCAGAGGGGGCTTTGGGGACCCCCAGGAGCAGAGGTGGGTGAGCCCGGGGGGCTTTGGGGACCCCCAGGAGCAGAGGTGGGTGAGCCCGGGGGGCTTTGGGGACCCCCAGGAGCAGAGGTGGGTGAGCCCGGGGGTCTTTGGGGACCCCCAGGAGCAGAGGTGGGTGAGCCCGGGGGGCTTTGGGGACCCCCAGGAGCAGAAATGGGTGAGCCCGGGTGGCTTTGGGGACCCCCAGGAGCAGAAATGGGTGAGCCCGGGGGGCTTTGGGGACCCCCAGGAGCAGAGGTGGGTGAGCCCGGGGGGCTTTGGGGACCCCCAGGAGCAGAGGTGGGTGAGCCCGGGGGGCTTTGGGGACCCCCAGGAGCAGAGGTGGGTGGGCCCGGGCGGCTTTGGGGACCCCCAGGAGCAGAGGTGGGTGAGCCCGGGGGGCTTTGGGGACCCCCAGGAGCAGAAGTGGGTGAGCCCGGGGGGCTTTGGAGACCCCCAGGAGCAGAGGTGGGTGAGCCCGGGGGGCTTTGGGGACCCCCAGGAGCAGAAATGGGTGAGCCCAGGGGGCTTTGGGAACCCCCAGGAGCAGAAGTGGGTGAGCCCGGGGGGCTTTGGGGACCCCCAGGAGCAGAGGTGGGTGGGCCCGGGCGGCTTTGGGGACCCCCAGGAGCAGAGGTGGGTGAGCCCGGGGGGCTTTGGGGACCCCCAGGAGCAGAAATGGGTGAGCCCGGGGGGCTTTGGAGACCCCCAGGAGCGGAAGTGGGTGAGCCCGGGGGGCTTTGGAGACCCCCAGGAGCAGAGGTGGGTGAGCCCGGGGGGCTTTGGGGACCCCCAGGAGCAGAGGTGGGTGAGCCCGGGGGGCTTTGGGGACCCCCAGGAGCAGAGGTGGGTGGGCCCAGAGGGCTTTGGGGACCCCCAGGAGCAGAAAGAGGGGCGGCCGCGGTGCTTCAGGGACCCTGAGGCACAGCCGAAAGCAGCCCCACAGGAAATGCTCAGCAGCAGGGGAGGGGACAGCACTGGGGGGGGACCCCTTGAAGCAGAGTGGGAACAGCCCCAGAGGACCCCCGGGACCCTGCAGGGTCTCACCTCATCACCCCCAGGACCAGGGGGTCCCCAGCACCGGGGGTCTCACCTCATCGGCCCGTGCCCGCTCCACCTTGGCGCGGAACTCCTCGATGGCGCGGTGCAGCCCGCGGTGGGCGCCCAGGTGGGTCTCCACGGTGGGCAGGTCCACGCCCCACTCGGCTGTGGCCACGCGCCGCTGGTTCTCCTCCACCCAGGCCAGCAGCTCCTGCAGGTACCGCAGCGGGGCCTCGTCCGGCTCCGGCCGCCGCTGCGCCGATGTCACCGACACGGCTGTCACCGCTGTCACCGGCGCCCCCGACTTGAGCCGCAGGTTGTACTCGGTGCGGATGGACACCAGGCGCTCGTGCAGGTGGTACACGCTGCGGGGGGGAGGCGTCAGTGGGGGCTTGGGGACTTCGGGGACACGAGGAGCTTTGGGGGGTGAAGGGGATGCAATGGGGAACAGCGAATGGGGGGTTTGGGGACGTGGGAGGCTTCGGGGACATGAGGAGCTTTGGGGGGTAAAGGGGTTACGACGGGGAACAACGAATGGGGGGTTTGGGGACGTGGGAGGCTTCGGGGACACGAGGAGCTCTGGGGACACGAGGAGCTTTGGGGTGTAAAGGGGCTGCAATGGGGTACAGTGAACAGGGGGGGTTTGGGGACATGAGAAGCTTTGGGGTGTACAGGGGTTATGACGGGGAACAGCGAATGGGGGGCTTGGGATGTGGGAGGCTTTGGGGACATGAGGAGCTTTGGGGACACGAGGAGCTTTGGGGACACAAGGAGCTTTGGGGACACGAGGAGCTTTGGGGTGTACAGGGGCTGCAATGGGGTACAGTGAACAGGGGGGGTTTGGGGACACGAGGAGTTTTGGGGACACGAGGAGCTTTGGGGACATGGGAGGCTTTGGGGACACGAGGAGCTTTGGGGTGTACAGGGGTCACAGGGGGCTTTTGGGGGCTCAAAGGCCACAGAGAGTATGGGGGGCTTGGGGAGAACAGGGGACTCAGGGGTCACAGGAGGCTTTGCAGAGCTTTGGGGGCACAGGGGACATGGGGGACAGAGGACACGTGAAGGGCTTTGGGGGGCAATGGAGGGCTTTTAGGGGCACAGAAGGACGGACAAGGAGGACAGGCGGGCTCTGGGGACACAGGGCCACGGGGACAGGCCCGTACCGACGGTACATCTGCTCGCCCTGCGGGTGCCGCCCGTCCTTGAGGCTCTGGACGTCGTTGAAGAGCAGCCGGATCATCGCGTCCGCCTTGTCCAGGTCCCGCTCCACCTCTGCCGCCTTCTGCGGCGCCTTCCCGGCCGCCAGCAGCCGCACGTCCTGCGCAGGAGGGACAGTGAGGCCACGGCCACGGGCACGGTCCCAGCGGGCCCCGGCGGCACCGGCACTCACTGCCTGCAGCAGAGCGTCCGCCTGGTTCAGCTGCTCCTCACAGAGCCCCGACTCCATCTGCAGCTTGGTGACCACACGCTGCAGCCGCTCCAGCCTGCGGGGACACGCAGGGGGACGTGCTCAGCGCAGGGAGGGGACAGCTGTCCTGGCCATGCATGGCTCCTGTCCCGTGCTGCAGCCTGCTCCCTGTCCTGCTCCTCGTCCCAATCCCCCCCGTCCCCATCTTGTTTTTCCCATCCTGGCCCTCACCCAACTTTCAACCTCAATCCCAATCCCCCACGTCCCATCCCATTTCAGTCCCCATCCTGCTCCTCATCCCATTTCTGTTCCCAATGCCCTCCACCCCATCCAAATCCCCACCCAAATCCCCATCCCACCCCCTGGCCCTGTCCCACCCCCATGTCCCCTGTCCCCGATGCTGTCCCCATCCCAATCCCCATCCCAAATCCCCATCCCAATCCCCATCCCACCCCCGTGTCCCCTGTCCCCGATGCTGTCCCCATCCCAAATCCCCATCCCACCCCCTGGCCCTGTCCCACCCCCGTGTCCCCTGTCCCCAATCCTGCCCCCAGTCCAAATCCCCACCCAAATCCCCATCCCACCCCCTGGCCCTGTCCCACCCCCGTGTCCCCTGTCCCCAATTCTGTCCCCATCCCAATCCCCGTCCCACCCCCGTGTCCCCGATGCTGTCCCCATCCCAATCCCTGTCCCACCCCCGTGTCCCTGATCCTGCCCCCAGTCCAAATCCCCATCCCAAATCCCCATCCCACCCCCTGGCCCTGTCCCACCCCCGTGTCCCCTGTCCCCGATCCTGTGCCACCCCCCTGTCCCCTGTCCCCCATCCTGCCCCCATCCAAATCCCCATCCCAAACCCCCATCCCAATCCCCATCCCACCCCTGTGTCCCCTGTCCCCAATCCTGTCCCCATCCCAATCCCCATCCCAAATCCCCATCCCACCCCCTGGCCCTGTCCCACCCCCATGTCCCCTGTCCCCGATGCTGTCCCCATCCCAATCCCCGTCCAACCCCCGTGTCCCTGATCCTGTCCCCATCCCAAACCCGCATCCCAATCCCCATCCCACCCCCTGGCCCTGTCCCACCCCCGTGTCCCCGATGCTGTCCCCATCCCAATCCCCATCCCAATCCCCATCCCAATCCCCATCCCACCCCCCTGTCCCCATCCCAATCCCCATCCCAATCCCCATCCCAAATCCCCCCCATCCCAATCCCCATCCCAATCCCCATCCCAAATCCCCCCCATCCCAATCCCCATCCCAATCCCCATCCCACCCCCTGTCCCCATCCCAATCCCCATCCCAATCCCCATCCCAAATCCCCATCCCAATCCCCATCCCAATCCCCATCCCAATCCCCCCCATCCCAATCCCCATCCCAATCCCCATCCCACCCCCCTGTCCCCATCCCAAATCCCCATCCCAATCCCCATCCCAATCCCTATCCCAATCCCCATCCCACCCCCCTGTCCCCATCCCAATCCCCCCCATCCCAATCCCCATCCCAAATCCCCGTCCCACCCCCCATCCCCATCCCTGTCCCAAATCCCAAATCCCCATCCCAAATCCCCATCCCAAATCCCCATCCCACCCCCTGTCCCCATCCCTGTCCTGCCGTGCGGCGCTCCCGGCCGGCGGCCGCAGAGGTTTCCCAGCAGGATCGGTGACTCACAGCCCTGTGGTTCCCCCTCGGGGGGGCCGGGACACCCCACCCCGGCCCAGCCCCGCGGTTTGGCAGCGGCAGGGGGGTGTGGGTGCCAGCTCAGCCCTGCCCGCCCCCCCGGCCCCCCTCACTCGCCTCTCGAATTCTGCCCGCAGCAGCTTCTCCCGCTCCAGCACAGCCACGTGCAGCCGCCCCCACTCCTTCTCCACGTCCAGGGGGTGGTACCCGGGGGGCACCTTCAGCTGCCCCGACTGCACCGCGCCCTGCACACCCCAAATGTCACACCCTGCCTCAAAAGGGGCGTGCTGGGCACTGCCGTGGGACCCCCGGCACCCGGGGACCATCATCCTCCTGGGACCCACCCAGAGCCCCCCAAAACCCCCGACATCCCACAGCCCCCAGGACCATCCATCATCCTCCTGGGACCCACCCAGAGCCCCCCAGTACCCCCGACATCCCACAGCCCCCCATCATCCTCCTGGGACCCAACCAGAGCCCCCCAAAACCCTCGACATCCCACAGCCCCCCATCATCCTCCTGGGACCCACCCAGAGCCCCCCAAGACCCCCGACACCCGGGGACCATCATCCCTCTGGGACCCACCCAGAGCCCCCCAGTACCCCCGACATCCCACAGCCCCCCATCATCCTCCTGGGACCCACCCAGAGCCCCCCAAAACCCCCGGCATCCCACAGCCCCCCATCATCCTCCTGGGACCCACCCAGAGCCCCCCAAAACCCCCGGCATCCCACAGCCCCCAGGACCATCCATCATCCCTCTGGGACCCACCCAGAGCCCCCCAAAACCCCCGGCATCCCACAGCCCCCCATCATCCTCCTGGGACCCACCCAGAGCCCCCCAAGACCCCCGGCATCCCACAGCCCCCCATCATCCTCCTGGGACCCACCTAGAGCCCCCCAGTACCCCCGACATCCCACAGCTCCCCATCATCCTCCTGGGACCCACCCAGAGCCCCCCAAAACCCCCGGCATCCCACAGCCCCCAGGACCATCCATCATCCTCCTGGGACCCACCTAGAGCCCCCCAGTACCCCCGACATCCCACAGCTCCCATCATCCTCCTGGGACCCACCCAGAGCCCCCCAAAACCCCCGGCATCCCACAGCCCCCCATCATCCTCCTGGGACCCACCCAGAGCCCCCCAAGACCCCCGGCACCCGGGGACCATCATCCTCCTGGGACCCACCCAGAGCCCCCCAAAACCCCCGACATCCCACAGCCCCCCATCATCCTCCTGGGACCCACCCAGAGCCCCCCAGCACCCCCGACATCCCACAGCCCCCCATCATCCCTCTGGGACCCACCCAGAGCCCCCCAAAACCCCTGACATCCCACAGCCCCCCATCATCCCTCTGGGACCCACCCAGAGCCCCCCAAAACCCCCGACATCCCACAGCCCCCATCATCCTCCTGGGACCCACCCAGAGCCCCCCGAAGCCCCCAGCCCCGCAGGACTATCATCCCTTTGGGACACACCCCCAGTTTCTCGAGCCCCCTGGCTGCTCAGACCCCCCACCCCTGGAGATCCCAAACACCCCGGACCCTCATCCCTCGGGACCCCAGCCCTCGGTACCTCCAGCGCCTGGAAGATGGCTTTGGAGCGGTTCTTGTCGGCCTCCCGAGCCGGCAGCTCCGTCTCCTTGAACTTGAGGAACTGGCGCCAGAGGATCTGCCCGGGGAGGGGGGCACAGCTGAGCGGGGACCCCCAGCCGCTGCTGCCCCCTCCCCACGTATCCGCCCTCCCCCGCCCCGTTTTCCACGCGTGCAGGGCCGGGGGGAAGGAAGCGGCCGCGCTGGACTCTGCCAGCGGTGACTCACGGCACGGCCAGGGAGGCTGAGTCAGAGGGGCCCCCCCGTGGGGCACCCGGCTCCGTCACGGCTCTGAGCCCCCAAACCCCGCAGACCCCACGCCGGCACCGGCAGGGGCTCGGTGCCACAGCCGCACCCGGCTCTCACGGTGACCCACGGCACGGCACGGCACGGCACGGCACGGCACGGCACGGCACGGCTGGCCCTGGGCTGCCGGGGAGGCTGCCACGCTGGGCATGAGACACCCACAGGGTGGCCACTGGCCGGCTGACACCCCTCACTGGGCATGAGACACCCACAGTGGGGCCACAGGCTGGCTGACACCCCTCAGTGGGCATGAGCCACCAACAGAGGGGCCACAGGCCGGCTGACACCCCTCAGTGGGCATGAGCCACCCCTCATTGGGCATGAGCCACCGACAGAGGGGCCACAGGCTGGCTAGCACCCCTCAGTGGGCATGAGAAACCCACGGTGGGGCCACAGGCTGGCTGGCACCCCTCAGTGGGCATGAGACACCCACAGTGGGGCCACAGGCCAGCTGGCACCCCTCAGTGGGCATGAGACACCCATGGTGGGGTCACAGGCTGGCTAGCACCCCTCAATGGGCATAAGCCACCCACAGTGGGGTCACAGGCTGGCTGGCACCCCTCAGTGGGCATGAGCCACCCACAGTGGGCATGAGACACCCACAGTGGGGCCACAGGCTGGCTGGCACCCCTCACTGGGCATGAGCCACCCCTCACTGGGCATGAGACACCCACAGTGGGGCCACAGGCTGGCTAGCACCCCTCACTGGGCATGAGCCACCCCTCATTGGGCATGAGCCACCAACAGAGGGGCCACAGGCTGGCTAGCACCCCTCACTGGGCATGAGCCACCCCTCACTGGGCATGAGCCACCCACAGTGGGGCCAGCTGGGACTCTGCCCCACGCTGCCCCGGCTACCAGCGGCTCCCGAGGTTGGTCATGGCTGTGGCAGCACCGTGCCTGTCCCTGTGCCCGTCCCCGTGCCAGGCCAGCAGCACTGCTCCTGTCCTCAGCCCAAGCCCAGGGGTGAGACCGAGGTGAGACCCCAGGTGCCGGCGGCCTCACCTCGATCTCCTCGTAGCTGGCAGGGAGGCGACGCTCCTCGAAGAGCGCCGAGTGCTGCCGGCTCCACTGCAGCAGCCCCGTCACCACCTCGTAGTACTCCTGCCAGCGCAGCTGCAGCTCCTGGGGAGGGGACACGCGTGGGGCTGGGGGTGGCACCGCGGGGGCGGCGGCAGCGGTCACCCCCGGCGCCCCAACTCACGTTGGCCTTGACGCCGTCCTGCACCTCGGGCACGCGCGGCATGGCGTCGTACAGGGAGGACACGTAGGTGATGATGGACTTCTCGTCCGGCTGCGCCACGTCCACGTCTGCGGGGAGGGAGCGGGGTCAGCTGGGGGACCCTGCACTGGGGAGGGGTCCGCAGAGGGACCCCACGGGTGACCCCAGCCCGTACCTTCGGGGTCCAGCAGCCGCGTCACCCCCAGGTCCCGCTCGGCCACGGTGAAGGCCTGGTCCAGGTTCTCCAGGTTGCTCTGGCGGTACACCCGGCTCATGTCGATCAGCATTGGCCTGTGGGGAGGGGGACAGGAGGGGTCAGCGGGGCTGTGGGGACCCCAAAACCCCGAGGAGAGCAGGTTCCCCCCCTTCCTGGGGCCGCCATGGCTGCCTCCTCTGCCTGGACTCCTGCCCAGCCACCCCACACCCCACAGCAGGGGAGACCCCCAGAGGCAGCACTGGGACAGGAGGAGCTGGGGGTACACACAGTCCCCAGTGGGAACCCTGGCACAGCCAGAGCCCCCATGTCCTGTGAACAGGGCACCCCAACCCTGCATGGGGCTGACACCCCAAACCTGCATGGGACTGAAACCTCAACCCTGCATGGGGCTGACACCCTGTGGGGCTGACACCCCAATCCCCTGTGGGGCTGACACCCCAACCATGCATGGGGCTGACACCATTGTCCCCTGTGGGGCTGACACCACAATCCTCGGTGGGACTGACACCACAATCTCCTGTGGGGCTGACACGCTGTGGGGCTGACACCCCAATCCCCTGTGGGGTTGACACCACAGTCCCCTGTGGGGCTGACACCCCAATCCCCTGTGGGGCTGACACCCCAGTCCCTTGTGGGGCTGACACCCCAGTCCCCTGTGGGGCTGACACCCCAGTCCCCTGTGGGGCTGACACCCCAATCCCCTGTGGGGCTGACACGCTGTGGGGCTGACACCCCAGTCCCCTGTGGGGCTGACACGCTGTGGAGCTGACACCCCAGTCCCCTGTGGGGCTGACACCCCAATCCCTTGTGGGGCTGACACCCTGTGGGACTGACACCCCAGTCCCCTGTGGGGCTGACACGCTGTGGGGCTGACACCCCAGTCCCCTGTGGGGCTGACACCATTGTCCCCTGTGGGGCTGACACCCCCATCCCCTGTGGGGCTGACACCATTGTCCCCTGTGGGGCTGACACCCCCATCCCCTGTGGGGCTGACACCTTGGGACCCCTTGGAGCTCCGTGCTGGGACCGAGCTCAGCGTGGCAGCGCCTTGGAGCGGAGCACGGCGCGGCTGTGACATCTCCCCCCGTCTGGCACCCGCCCGCGCATATTTGCTCTCCCCAAAAGCACGCGGCAGTCCCAGCAGGACCCGTGGGGACCTGCCTGCCACCGCCCCGGCACGCCAGCGGCGGGCACGGCTCTGCCGGCACGGCCGATGGGCCGGGACTCGTCAGGAGCACGAGGGGATCGGCACAGCTGCCCCGGTGAGCGGGGATGGGCACAGCAGCCCCGGTGAGCGGGGATGGGCACGGCAGCCCCGGTGAGCGGGGATCAATCAGCATGGCAGCCCCGGTGAGCGGGGATCAGCACGGCAGCCCCGGTGAGCGGGGATCAGCACGGCAGCCCCGGTGAGCGGGATTGGCACGGCAGCCCCGGTGAGTGGGGATCAGCACGGCTGCCCCGGTGAGCAGGATTGGCACAGCTGCCCCGGTGAGCAGGGATTGGCACGGCAGCCCCGGTGAGCGGGGATCAGCACGGCAGCCCCGGTGAGCAGGGATCAGCACGGCAGCCCCGGTGAGCAGGGATGGGAACGGTAGCCCTGGTGAGCGGGATTGGCACAGCTGCCCCGGTGAGCAGGGATCAATCAGCACGGCAGCCCCAGTGAGCAGCGATGGGCACGGCTGCCCCGGTGAGCAGGGATGGGCATGGCTGCCCCGGTGAGCAGGGATGGGCACGGCAGCCCCGGTGAGCAGGGATGGGCACGGCTCCCCGGTGAGCAGGGATCAGCACGGCTGCCCCGGTGAGCAGGGATCAGCACGGCTGCCCCGGTGAGCAGGGATCAATCAGCACAGCAGCCCCGGTGAGCGGGATTGGCACGGCAGCCCCGGTGAGCAGGGATGGGCACGGCAGCCCCGGTGAGCACACGGCTGCCCACGGACACACGGTACCACCACGACACCCACCTGTGCCGGTGAATGATGGCATTGAAGAGGCGCCCGTCCCGCCAGCTGGTGGTGAAGTTGTCACAGCGGAGGCCCTGGTAATCCTCCACCATCCGCTGTGACCAGAGCAGCAGCTTCTCCTTGGCTGTCATGTCCTCCGACTGCCCCGTCACCTGGATGTCTGAGATCTGCCAGGACACGGCCGTTACTGTGGAAACCGGCACCGGCACGGCGACCCTCGCTGCAGGGCAGTGACACCGCTCCTGCCCCACTGGAGGGGACCAGACCGGCCCGGGGAGACCCCCGGCCCCACGGCACCCTGGCCCCTGGGCACCTCCGCCCAGTCCCTCCCCGCCGGGCTCACCTGGAAGTGGAGGATGATGGTCCAGATGAGCCCCAGCGTCAGCTTGGGGTTGCCGTCGGCGATGTCATCGTTGCGGATGTTCACCAGCTTCACCTGCAGCACAGGACGCGCGCGGCTCAGGGCTGGGGCAGCGCGGCTCAGGGCTGGGGCAGCGCGGCACAGCCCAGGGCTCCTGGCACGCCGGGGCTCCCACCCCATCCATCCTCACCTGCCGGTGCTTCAGGTAGTTGAGGGCAATCTGGACATTCTGCAGCTTGTGGAAGCGCATCCGGCCCTTCTCCCGGGGCTGGGGGAGAGGAGGGCGGTGAGTGCGGGCCCTGCCTCGTCCGGCCACCGCAGCCCCCCGCATGGCCCGGCCGTGATGCCACCGCACCGGGCTGTCACCCCGGCTGTCACCCCGGCTCTGCCCGGCCCCTCCCAGCACATGCCGATGGCACCCGCCCTCGCACTTTGTCCCCGCAGGGGTGGGGACGCTCCCCGCGCTCCCCCCGCCGGCACAGGCTGTTCCCACGCCGCACCCGACACCGGCACCGTCCCGAGGGGAGCCGAGGGTGGGCACGGCAGCCGCTGCCCGCCAGGACCGGGACCGGCCCCGGTGCCGATGCACCACGCGTGGCCACCATCATGGCCACGCCATGTGTCCCTCGCCATGCAGGTCCCCAGCACGCTCCGTGTCCCCTCAGCACGACCAGGAATTGCCAAGCTGGGTGAGTCCCCCAAACTTGTGGGTCCCAGCCAGGGTCCCCTGGGTCCTGCCCAGACCCCCACACGTTCCTGCCCCACGGCAATGCCCACATTCCACCAGCTGAGCCCAGATTTGGCTGCCAGGAGAGCTGGGGACTCCATCAACCCCTGGTACTGCTCAGAACAGACCAGGGCCACTCCTGTCCCACAGAAAGCGGCCAGCACAGACCCGCAGCCACGCGGGGCCAGGGCCAGCCCTATTGCGAGTCCCAGGGAGTTGGTGGCCACGTGCCACCCCTTGCCAGCCACCCCGCAGAGCCGGCAGCACATCCTGCAGTGGTGCTGGGAGCCACAGTCCAGCTCCAGCCTGCCGAGGCCCAGCACGGTGGGATCGCTCCCAGCGATGCTGCTCGTGGAAGGAGACTCCTCTCTCGCTGCTGCCACTGAGCCCCGGCCCAGGGAAACCCACCCCCACAGCTCTCGGCATCAGGGGGCACCAGGACAGGCAGAGCATGCAGCCAGGGCACCGGGACGGCACTGGGACGGGCAGGGCACATGGCACAGGACTCATGGCACAGGGCTCATGGCACAGGGCTCATGGCACATGGCTCATGGCACACGGCACAGGGCTCATGGCACACGGGTGGCACAGGGCTCATGGCACATGGCACATGGCTCATGGCACACGGCACAGGGCTCATGGCACACGGCTCATGGCACATGGCACAGGGCTCATGGCACATGGCTCATGGCACATGGCACATGGCTCATGGCACACGGCACATGGCTCATGGCACACGGCACATGGCTCATGGCACACGGCACAGGGCTCATGGCACACGGCACACGGCTCATGGCTCATGGCACACGGCTCATGGCACACAGCACAGGGCTCATGGCACACGGCACAGGGCTCATGGCACACGGCACAGGGCTCATGGCACATGGCTCATGGCACACGGCACAGGGCTCATGGCTCATGGCACACGGCACATGGATGGCACACGGATGGCACACGGATGGCACACGGCATGCAGAGAGTCCTGGGACATGCTCGGCACCGCTCCGTGCCGGTGCCACAGCGCCGGTCGCCGTGCGGGGCCATGCCAAGAGCTGACGGCAGAACCACTCACCAACCGCAAGGTCCGCAGGACGTCGCGCTCCCGGGGCTGCCCCGGCCGAGCCGAGCGGAGAGGAGCAGAGAGAGGAAGGAGGAAGAGGAGGCAAAGGCGGCGGTGGGCCGGGGGCCGGCGCCAGGAAGCAGAGAGGGCACCAAAGCAAAGAGAGGTTAGAGGCGGGGGCGGGGGGCGCGGGCACTCCGGGGTCACCGGGACAGACCGACGGCCAAGCAGGAAGAGAGGGAACAGAGGCAGGCAGCGAGGGCGAGGATGAGGACAAGGAAGGCCGGCGGAGAGGAGCCGGCGCGTGGCGGGGAGCGGGGCGCGGCGCGGCACCTTACCAGCGTGTCACCCGACAGCACCTCCAGCAGCGAGATGAGGTTGTGCCCGTCCCGCAGGTCCTCGTACAGGTCGTTGACGTGGCGCTGCGCCTGTGGGGACGGCTAGGGTGTCAGCGGGGCCGGGGACAGCCGGGCACGGGCGCTCACACACAGCCCCACGGTGTCCCCGGTGCCACGGCCCCACACACACACACGGCAGCTCCCCCCCGTGCCAGGACGGCTCCAGCATCGCTCCAGCATCGCTCTGGCATGCACAGAGACCCACGGGAAGGGGTCAGAGCCCCCCACCCACCACGGAGGGGTGAGACCCCCCCCCCAGCACAGCGGCAGCCGCAGGGGTCCGTCCCCGGGCAGGGGAAGGGGGTGTGCAGGGAGGAAGAGCGCAGTGGGACAGAGAGAGAGGAAGGACCTACCTCTGGTCGCCAGTGCTGCGCAGGGCAGAGAGAAGAGAGCGGTTAGGAGAGAGCAGAGGGGGGAGCCAGGAGGGGCAAAGTGTGGTGGCACCGCGATGGCACTGCGGGCTCAGGGACATGTGACACACGCTGGCGGGGCTGGGCCGTGTCCCAGCGTGTGCCAGGTGCCACGGTGGGGCTCTGCCCGTGCCAGCACGCTGCCTGGGAATGGGGACTGGCAGGAGTGGGACGGGACTGGGGGCCTCAAGGCACAGGACACATCCCCAGGTGCCAGGGGCACCGTTCCCATGGCATAGGTGGGAGGGCAGCAGGAGGGCAGATCCCACCGGGAGGGCAGACCCCCACCACGGAGGCAGCTGAGGGGCCTCGACCAGGGTGTGGCAGCGGTGCTGGCACCAGGGACCCTCCAGTGCCACGTCCTTGGCCGTTCCAGCACACGGGGCTGAGG
Organism: Cyanistes caeruleus; assembly: GCF_971803275.1. Taxonomy (NCBI): domain Eukaryota; kingdom Metazoa; phylum Chordata; class Aves; order Passeriformes; family Paridae; genus Cyanistes; species Cyanistes caeruleus. The sequence goes on from NC_141701.1 coordinate 441,730, forward strand.
CTGGCGGTGATTTGGGGCCTGGGACGGCTGGGCACTGCTGGGGCTGCGGTGCCCACTGGCCAGTGGGTGCCCAGGGACTGCTGGGGCAGCGGTGCCCGCTGGACTGGGGGTGCCCAGGGACTGCTGGGGACTGCTGGGCACTGCTCGGGACTGCTGGGGACTGCTGGGGACGGCTGGGCTCTGCTGGGGACGGCTGGGCTCTGCTGGGCACTGCTGGGGACTGCTGGGGACTGCTGGGCACTGCTGGGGACTGCTGGGCACTGCTGGGGACTGCTGGGCACTGCTGGGCACTGCTGGGGACTGCTGGGCACTGCTGGGGCAGCGGTGCCTGCTGGACTGGGGGTGCCCAGGGACTGCTGGGGCTGCGGTGCCCACTGGCCAGTGGGTGCCCAGGGACTGCTGGGCACTGCTGGGCACTGCTGGGCACTTCTGGGGACTGCTGGGCACTGCTGGGGACTGCTGGGGACTGCTGGGGCTGCGGTGCCCGAGGACTGGCGGTGCCTGTACCTTGATAAGGTGCTTGTTGACCCATTTGGTGAAGGTTTTCTTCTGGACACGATCTCGCTCATCTGCAAGAGAGGAGAAGGACAGGTGAGCCAGCGGCAGCGGGATGGTGGCACGGCAAAAACCAGGCCCCGCCGGTGGCACCGCAGGGCACGGCTGGCGCAGGAAATGATGAGCCAACCGCTCTGGGGAAGCACGGTGAGTCACGGGGTGTGGGGAAAGGAAACAGCTAACGGGGACCGGCCCCTGCGTGCCAGCACCCACCAGCACCCAGCAGCGCCTCAACACCCAGCAGCGAGATTAGATCAGTTGGCCAGAGCACGGTGCTAATAGCACCGAGGTTGAAGGTTCAACCCCGGTACGGACAAATTAAGAGTTGGACTTGGCGATCCTTGTGGAATTCCTTTCGGCTCAGAATATCCCCTGTGACGGCTCAGGGCAGGAGGTGCCCACCTGAGCGCTCCGGCAGTGCCGTGAGGAGCCCCAGCAGTGCCCTGGGCTCAGTGGGCGCTGGCTGAGAGGGGTGGCCGTGGCACACAGGCCATGGGGTGTCTGTCCTGGCACCACCCCGGCACAGCTCCAGCCCCACAGGCAGGGCCCTGGTGGGACACGTACAGGATGGAGGCGAGCCCACGCAGCGTCTGGGGACACTCCAGGACACCCCCGGGACAGCCTCCTCTGTGGGCACAGGGCCAAGCAGGGCTGCAGTGAGTCACGGCGCTCCCTGCCCGCTGCCCTGTCATTAGGGGATGGCATGGGAACGATGACACATCGGGATGGGAACCCGGGATCCCACAGGATCCACCCGCCACGGCACCCGCTACCGGCACCCTCTGCCCCGCACCCCGCCAACCCCCGGCGCCCCGCCGCCAGCACCCGTTCTGCCGTCCCCCAGGTCCCCAGAGCCACCCCCAGTGCCCGGGAGGGCTCGGAGGCCAGAAGCGACACCCCACACGCGTGGGGCGATGCCAGCGGTGCCGCGGCAGCCACAGGGCCCCCCCTGCCCTCGCCGTGGCGAGTCGGGCGCTGCGTGCCGGGTCTTGCCCTGGCGGAGCGTGCCGGGATCTGCCCACGCGGCACCCAGCGCCCACAGCCGAGGCTCCCCGGGGACGCAGCCCCGTCCGCCCCGCGGTGCCGCTCAGCCGGGCCGGGCCGCGCCGGGCCGGGCCGGGCCGGGCCGGGAGGAAGGAAGGGAGGGAGGAAGGGAGGGAGGAAGGAAATGTGGGGCACCCGAGCGGGGGGCACCCACAGCGGACCCCGGCAGCCGCGCCCACGGCTCTGACACCCCCGGGGTCCCCAGCGCGGCGCCCGCCCCGCGGGGAAGGCACAAGGACCGGAGCGGCCGGGGCTGCCGGGCAGGGCGTGGCAGGAAACCACCGCGGGCACCGGGGATGGAGCTGGGCGGCGGCGAGGGGTCTGCTGCCGTCCGGCCCAGCGCGGGGGTCTGCCCCACAGCCCGCCCCACAGCCCGCCCCAGCGCGGGGGTCTGCCCCACAGCCCGCCCCAGCGCGGGGGTCTGCCCCACAGCCCGCCCCAGCGCGGGGGTCTGCCCCACAGCCCGGCCCGAGAAATCTCCCCGGCGCGGGGGTCGGAGCCCCAGCCCGCCCTGGGGACACCAACCTGGGGACACCGCCCCGGCATGGGGCTGTGCCCCAGGCACTCCGCTCTGCTGCGGGGGGCTGCCCCACGGCCTGCCCGGGGGACACGGAGCCAGCACCGGGGTGTCCCCCGGGGACCCCGCCCCGCTCTGGGGGTCTGCCCCACGGCCTGCCCTGGGGGACACGGAGCCAGCACCGGGGTGTCCCCCGGGGACCCCGCCCCGCTCTGGGGGTCTGCCCCACGGCCTGCCCTGGGGGACACGGAGCCAGCACCGGGGTGTCCCCCGGGGACCCCGCCCCGCTCTGGGGGTCTGCCCCACGGCCTGCCCTGGGGGACACGGAGCCAGCACCGGGGTGTCCCCCGGGGACCCCGCCCCGCTCTGGGGGTCTGCCCCACGGCCTGCCCTGGGGGACACGGAGCCAGCACCGGGGTGTCCCCCGGGGACCCCGCCCTGCTCTGGGGGTCTGCCCCACGGCCTGCCCTGGGGACACCGCCCCGGGTGGGGGATGCGGCGGTGGGGCGGCCCCTCCCAGGCCCCCCCGGGCCGTACCTTTGCGGCCCTCGGCCGCCCGCAGCACGGCCAGGTACAGGTTGTCCTCGGAGCCCGTTCGGGCCGGAGCCTCGTCCGAGCTGCGCCGCGGCCGGGACATGCTGAGCCCGACACCGCCGCTCTCCCCTCCCGCTCCGCCGCCGGTCCCGCCGCGAGTGGGGCGGCCCGGGGAGGAGACGGGGCTCTCTCCCCCCGCCCCACGCCCCACGCCCCGACCCTGCCCACAGGAAACTCCCCAGCTTTAACCCTTCCCTCCCTGCGCCTGCAGGCGGCACGGGACACGGAGGCACGGACCAGCCGCGGGGCACTCCACGAGGAGCCGGCAGCCCCAGCCCCACACGCGGGGACCCCCGGATCTGCAAGCGCGGGGAGCGGGACCCTCGTTCCTGAAGATGGGGGTGCTCAGAAACCCCTCACCCCTCACCCGGGGCGGCCGGACCCCGCCCCACGCCTCAGGCCCACGGGTCCGGGGAGGGTGGGACCCACAGCCTGGGGCTGTCGGACCCCCAGTCACCACACCTCAGGACCACCAGCTCTCCAAGCTCCACAGGCTCAGCTCCCCCAGGTTTCCAGGTCAAGACCCTCCTTGCCCCTCACAGAGGGTCCCCAGAACCTTCAGTGCCTGTTTTGGCACCACCCGGTCCCGCAGCCCAGGGACCGCCCCAGAGCCCCCAGCAATGCCCTGGAGCTGTAGGACCCCTGCTCCCCCCAGCTGGGGCTCAAACCCCCAGCGTCACCAGCCCCAGCTCGCACATCTGAGGGGCTCAGACCCCCAGGGCCCCTCTCGGGGGGTTCAGGTCAGAACCCCCCGGGCTGCAGGATCCCCGGGAGGGGGGTCCGAGCCCCACAGACTCCGCCGGGGGTCCCCATGCACGCCCCAGCCCCACCAGCAGCTCCGCTCCGGACGAGCACCCCAGCAGAGCTCTCCACACCCCACCCTGTGCCCCACAGCACCCACGGGCTCTCGAATCGAGCACCGGCAGCGCTGCAGGAATCCACGGAATTCCCAGGGATTCATCTCCCACCGCCCTCCCCCAGAGGGTGGCAACGGGGTGAATTCCGGGGTTGTGCCCCCCTGGGTGCTGCATCCCCCTGGAACATCCCCCCGAGGGGCACTCGGGGCTGGGGACCCCCGGGGGGGCTGGCACAGCCCCTGGGGTGACAGGGAGCGGGCAGTCCTGCCCATGGCAGCAGCACCCACGTCACCAACGCCACCCACGTCACCCCCGGCAGCTGCTGGGGAAAGCGCAGCTGCGGGTGCTCGGAGCGCTGCCAGCCTGGCATCGCCAACACCCCAGCACCTCGCTCTGCACCCCAACATCTGAGTCTGCACCCCAACACACGCGTCAGTGCCCTAAGGCACTCATCCTGCACCCCAACGCCCCTGTCTGCACCCCAAAATCCGAGTCTGCACCCCAGCACCTCGCTCTGCACCCCAACATCTGAGTCTGCACCCCAACACACGCGTCAGTGCCCTAAGGCACTCATCCTGCACCCCAACGCCCCTGTCTGCACCCCAATGCCTGAGTCTGCGCCCCAAAATCCGAGCCTGCATTCTAACATCCATGTCTGCACCCCAACGCTCCTGTCTGCACCCCAACACTCGAGTCTGCACCCCAATATCCGTGTCCGCACCCCAACACCCCTGTCCGCACCCCAACATCCATGTTTGCACCCCAATATCCGTGTCCGCACCCCAGTATCCGTGCCCGCACCCCAACACTCGAGTCTGCACCCCAATATCCGTGCCCGCACCCCAATGTCTGTGCCCGCACCCCAACATCCATGTTTGCACCCCAATATCCGTGTCCGCATCCCAATATCCGTGCCCTCACCCCAACACTCGAGTCTGCACCCCAATATCCGTGCCCGCACCCCAATATCCGTGCCCGCACCCCAACACTCGAGTCTGAACCCCAATATCCGTGCCCGCACCCCAATATCCGTGCCCTCACCCCAACACTCGAGTCTGCACCCCAATACCCGTGCCCGCACCCCAATATCCGTGCCCGCACCCCAACACCCGCCGTGCGGCGGGCAGTGCCCGTCCTCAGTGCGGAGTCCAAGGCCGCGGGGCCGCGCCGCGTCCTGCCGTGACTCACGGTCCAAGCGCGCCGCTGGGAGCCCCGCCGGCCCCCGCCCACCCGCGACAGCCGCCCCGGCACCCACCCGCGACTCTCCGCGCCTGCGGGGGCCCCTCAGGGAGCGGCAGCCGCGGCCGGGCCGATGCCCGCTGGGACAGAGCCAGCGCGGCCGCCGCGGAATGCGGGCGGCACCGGCCCGGCCCCGGCCCCGGCACGCACATTTTTCCGCCGAGAGCGCATCTGGCACAGGCGCATCTGGCACAGGCGCATCTGGCACACGCACATCTGGCACACGCGCATCTGGCACACGCACATCTGGCGCCCGGAGCGCGGTGGGAGCCCTGCTGACGCACGTCGGGGGAGGCAGGGACTCCCCGGGGCCGCGGCTACCGCCACACGGCCGAAGGTGCCACCGGACGAGGGAAGGACACGGAGGTGACACTGCCAGGGCGGTGACAAGGGTGGCACCGCTGTGGTCTGGCACCTCGCTCGCACGGGCCGAACCGCTCCCGACGTTCCGAGCCGGGGCCGGAGGGTTCTGAGAGCCTGGGATGGCTCCGGGGTGAGGGGCGGAATCGCACCCCCAGCACCGGCACCCCCGGCACCCCCGGCACCCCCGGCACCCCCGGCACCGGCACCCCCGGCACCCCCGGCACCCCCATCACCGGCACCCCCGGCACCCCAGCACCGGCACCCCCGGCACCTCCGGCACCGGCAGGTACCGACCGGGAGGACGCGGCGGCGTCAGAGCGGGCGCTTTGAAGACCTGCCGGGGCGGCTCCTGGCACCGTCCCCGGCGGCTCCCGGGGTAGGCGGCGCCCGGTTCCCGGCCCTGGCGGCTCCCGGCTCCGGCAGCTCCCGGCTCCAGCGGCGCCCGGCTCCGGCGGCTCCCGGCTCCGGCGGCTCCCGGGCCAGCCGGGCCGGCCGGGCAGGAGCGCCTCAGCCTCGCCCGCGGGTGCCGACGCCACCGGGCCGGCCCGGCTCCCTCCCACGGCGTCTCCCACCCTCGGGGCTCCGAGGGAACCCCCGGGAGCCGCCGGGCCGCCCCCGCCCGGACGCTGCGCCAGGCACGGAGCGGGCACCGGGGCTGCACCGGCGCCGTGGTGACAGCCGGGTGACACCGCCACGCACCGGGCCGGGACAACGGGCCAGCAAAGCCCCGGGGGGCTCCGGGCACCGGCCCGAGGACACGGGAGCACCACGGAGACCTCGAGCCCCGTGCCCGGAGCGCCAGGAGGCGCCGGGGTCTGCGGGCACCGGCAGCGAGCGGGGGGTGGCAGCGGGGGGTGGCAGGGCCCGGGGGCACGGGGACAACAGCGGGGAGAGGGACAGCACCAGGGGGACCTGAGCAGGGAGGATGGGCACAGGGACACACGGACACACGGACACACGGACACACGGACACAGGGACACACGGACACAGGGACACACGGGCACGGGGACAAACGGACACACGGACACACGGACACAGGGACACAGGGACACACGGGCACAGGGACACATGGACACACGGACACACGGGCACAGGGACACAGGGACACACGGACACAGGGACACAGGGACACACGGACACACGGACACACGGACACAGGGACACACGGACACACGGACACAGGGGCACAGGGACACACGGGCACAGGGACACATGGGCACACGGGCACAGGGACACACGGACACAGGGACACACGGACACAGGGACACACGGGCACAGGGACACACGGGCACAGGGACACATGGACACACAGACACACGGGCACCTGGGCACAGGGACACACGGACACACGGACACACGGACACAATGACACACGGACACAATGACACACGGGCACAGGGACACACGGACACACGGGCACAGGGACACACGGACACAGGGACACACGGACACACGGACACTGGGACACACAGACACACGGACACACGGACACACGGGCACACGGACACAGGGACACACGGACACACAGACACACGGGCACAGGGACACATGGGCACACGGGGCACACGGGCACAGGGACACACGGACACACGGACACACGGACACACGGACACATGGACACACGGGCACAGAGGGCACGGAGGGCAGGGGCTCCCTGAGGTGCGGGGGGAGCACGCCAGGCTGGGTGGGCACGGGGAGCTGAGACAGACACACGGCCTGCACACACAGACAGACAGACACACGGACACACGGCCTGCACACACACACAGACGGACAGACACACAGACAGACAGACACACGGCCTGCACACACAGACAGACAGACACACGGACACACGGCCTGCACACACACACAGACGGACAGACACACAGACAGACAGACACACGGCCTGCACACACAGACAGACAGACAGACGGACACACGGCCTGCACACACAGACAGACAGACGGACAGACACACACACACAGACAGACACACGTACACACGGCCTGCACACACAGACAGACAGACGGACACACAGCCTGCACACACAGACAGACGGACACATGGCTTGCACACAGACAGACAGACGGACATATGGGCACACGGCCTGCACAGACAGACACACGGACACACACACACAGACAGACACACGGCCTGCACAGACGAACAGACAGATGGACAGACACACAGACAGACGGACACACGGCCTGCACACACAGAGACAGACAGACGGACACATGGCTTGCACACAGACAGACAGACGGACACATGGACATACGGCCTGCACAGACGAGCAGACACACACACAGACACACACACAGACAGACAGACGGACACACGGACAGACACACACACAGACAGACAGACGGACACACAGACACCAGGACACGCAGACACACGGACACACACACGGACACAGACACACGGACACACACATACACACACGGACACACACACACGGACACGGACACACACACACACAGATGGACACACAGATGGACACACAGACACAGACACACGGACACACACACACACAGATGGACACACAGACACACGGACACACACAGGGACACACCCGAGCCCATGGACACACACAGTCACACACACACACACACGGACACACACACACACAGATGGACACACAGATGGACACACAGACACACACGGACACGGACACACGGACACACACACGGGACACACACACGGGACACACACACGGGACACACACACGGGACACAGACACACACACACAGATGGACACACAGACACACACAGACACGGACACACGGACACACACAGGGACACACCCGAGCCCATGGACACACACAGTCACACAGGGCTGGGCACAGCCGAGCGCTCGCTGGCGCACACGCTCGCAGGCGAGCCCCAGGGGCACACACAAACAAACACACGCACACATTTACACAATCACCCCCTCCCTGCTGAGCCCGCCCCAAACTCCGCGCGGCTCAGCCCTGCCCTGGGGGTGGGGTCACAGAGGGGGCGTCACTCGGGGGGGGGGGGAACGGCGCAAACCCCGCCCTTCCCTGTGACCCCCCGCCCTCCCGGGTCCCCCCCGTCCCGCCGCTCCCGCGCCCCCACCGCCAACCCCCCCCGCGCTCCCCTCCCGCCCCGGCAGCCCCCCGCTCCCTCCCCCGCGCCCCCCCGGTCACCGGTGCAGCAGAGCCGGGCGCTCAGGTACCGCCGCCGCTCGGGCCCGGAGCCGCCGCTCAGCCAGTCCCCACCGGCACCGGGGCTCGACATGGCCGCGCCGCTCCAGCCGCCGGGACGGGACGGGACCCACCATCCACCGAGCGACCGACGGAGCCACGGCCGGGACCGAGCAGCGGCACCGGGCGGACGGGACGGGCGGGGGGGGGAAACGGGCGGGACCCGCCCCGCTCCGCCCCGCCCTCCCCTCGGCGGCTCCGGCTGCGCCACCGCCCGCAGCACCCGGGGAAACCCGAGGGATCCGAGGGGGAACCCCATCCCGCACCCCGGGGCGGTCTCCGGACGGGACACCCCCTCCGGCACTCGGGACCCCCGTGCCGGGACTCTGCACCCCACAAAGCCGGCACGCAGCAGCCCCCTGTGCCCCCCACCCGCGCCCCTCCGCCCGGAGCCCCCTGGACCAGCCAGCGCTGCACTCCTGGCACCCCGAAATCTCCCGCGGCCTCGTCCCGGCCCCTCGGCACACACAGAGCCCCCGGGGTGGGGACAGCTCCTGTCCCCCCGCACGAACCGCTGGCTCCAGCGCCCGTTCCTCCCGGCTTCCCGTCCCCACCGGGGTCCCTGTGCCAAGGGCAGCCCCCAGCGCGTTCTCCGGGGGGTCCCCACGGACGCCCCCCAAGCTGCCGGGACCCCCTGTGCCCAACGCCGAGTCCCGCTGCCCCCGGCCGCGGTCGGAGCAGCCCGGCAGCACACGCGGGGCCGGACCTGTTCGTGCTGGGAAGGGGAACGGGGGTCCTGGGGGGTGCCACGGCATCCCGATCCCCCCGACCCCCCGGGCCGCCGCTCACCTTCTCCCGGCCCGCAGCAGCAACAGCAGCAGAGCGAGAAGCCCATGGCACGGCCCGGCCCGGCCCGGCGCCCCCCGCCCCGCTCGGCGGCCGGGTGGGAGTGCGGCGGAATCCGTGCCCGGAGCGCGGCCAGAGCGCGGCCGGTGACTCACCCAGCCCACGGCCTCACCCAGCGCGGCTCCTCCTGCTCCCGGCCAGCGGGGAGCCCAACCCCGGCCACGCTGCTGGGACCCCCAGACCCGCACGGCTCTGGGCAGAGCGCAGCGGGCAGCTGGACACAGCTGGAGGGGCTCGAACCAGCAGGAATGGTGTGGTGCGGCACGGCATGGCATGGCATGGCATGGGCACAGCCAGGCATGGCACGGCATGGCACGGCATGGGCACAGCCAGGCATGGCACGGCATGGCACGGCATGGGCACAGCCAGGCATGGCACGGTATGGCACAGCATGGCACAGTGCGGCATGAGCACAGCCAGACACAGCCAGGCATGGCATGGCACGGCCCAGCTAGCTATGGCACAGCCAGGCACAGCCATGGCACAGCCAGGCACAGCCAGGCACAGCCACGCATGGCCTGGCACAGCACAGCACAGCCATGGCACAGCCAGCTATGGCACAGCCAGGCACAACCAGGCACAGCCAGGCACGGCCTGGCACAGCACAGCCAGGCACAGCTATGGCACAACCAGGCACAGCCGTGGCACAGCACAGCCAGGCACAGCCAGCTATGGCACAGCCAGACACAGCCAGGCACGGCCTGGCACAGCACAGCCATGGCACAGCCAGCTATGGCACAGCTATGGCACAGCCAGGCACGGCCTGGCACAGCACAGCCATGGCACAGCCTGGCACGGCCTGGCACGGCCCAGGATCCCCGGCCAGCGAGGCACTGGGGTGCTGTGAGGCCAGCCCGTGTCAGCACCCCGCCTACTGAGGGGGCTGCTGGAGCAAGGCGCCTCCCTGCTGGGGGGAGCACGGGGGTCTCAGGGTGGCTTTGGGGGATCTTGGGGGCTCGGATGTTCAAAGCCAGCACGGCACGAGGCAGGCAGGGCGAACCGGGTCAGCAGGAGTGGGGGCTGGGCACGGCACGGCACGGCCCGGCCCGGTGCCGACCCACGGCTCTGCCCCAGGGCAGCGGCAGCGCCGCATCTGCGCCGCCGAGATAAGGAGCCGGGGGAGCCGGGGGAGCCGGGGGGGGCCGGGGGGGACCGGGGGGACCGGGGGGGGCCGGGCGGGCCGGGCGGGCCGGGCCTCGGCGATAGCAGCGGGGAACAGAGCCTGGAACGGGACACGCGTCCCGTGGGGTGCGCCTGCCCCGCCCGCCACGCTTCCCGCACGCTGCCACGGATCCACACGCTCCCCGTGGATCCGGGACATTCCCCATGGATCCGGGACATTTCCCATGGATCCGGGACATTTCCCATGGATCCGGGACATTCCCCATGGATCCGGGACATTTCCCATGGATCCGGGACATTCCCCATGGATCCGGGATGCTCCCATGGATCTGGGACATTCCCCATGGATCCAGGACATTTCACATGGATCCGGGACATTCCCCATGGATCTGGGACATTTCCCATGGATCCGGGATGCTCCCATGGATCTGGGACATTCCCCATGGATCCGGGACATTTCCCATGGATCTGGGACATTCCCCATGGATCCGGGACATTCCCCATGGATCCGGGATGCTCCCATGGATCTGGGACATTCCCCATGGATCCGGGACATTTCCCATGGATCTGGGACATTCCCCATGGATCTGGGACATTCCCCACGGATCCAGGACGCTCCCCACGGATCCAGGACACTCCCCACAGATCCAGGACATTCCCCATGGATCTGGGACACTCCCCACAGATCCAGGACGCTCCCAGTGGATCCAGGACGCTCCCCACGGCTCCACACGCTCCCCATGGATCCGGGACATTCCCCACAGATCCAGGACACTCCCCACGGATCCAGGACACTCCCCACAGATCCAGGACGCTCCCCACGGATCCAGGACACTCCCCACGGATCCAGGACACTCCCCACAGATCCAGGACGCTCCCAGTGGATCCAGGACACTCCCCACAGATCCAGGACATTCCCCATGGATCCGGGACATTCCCCACAGATCCAGGACGCTCCCCACAGATCCAGGACACTCCCCACAGATCCAGGACATTCCCCATGGATCCGGGACATTCCCCACAGATCCAGGACGCTTCCCACGGCTGCACCGCGGAGGACGTGGGACAGTGCCGGGAAGAGTTTCCCCACGGCCGCCAGAGGCAGCGCCGGGGGGCGGAGGCCGTGCCGGGGGGGCCGCGCCGGGGATGCCGGTGGTTGCCAGCCACGGCCCCTCGAGGCTGGTGAGTCACTGCTGCGGCCAGAAGCGGCATCCAGCAACCCTCCCGGCCTGGCACAGCCGGAGCCGCCAGCGCGGTGGAAAAGCTGAGTGCAGCGGAAAGGGGGACACGGGGGGGGCTTCCCAAACCTCTGGGGCCCCCACCCGCCCACTGCCGCCACGTCTCTGGCAGCCTTGGAAACCGGAGCGGGGCCAAACAAACAGCGGCATCCTGCTGCCAAAACCAGCCGGCGCCGCCAGCAGGCTGCCAGGCTCTGCCTCGGCCGCCCGAGCTTCCCCAGCCCTGTGCCCCCCGGCCCTGTGCCCCCCGGCCCTGTGCCCCCCGGCCCTGTGTCCCCCGGCCCTGTGTCCCCAGCCCTGTGCCCCCAGCCCTGTGTCCCCCGGCCCTGTGCCCACCGGCTCTGTGCCCCCCAGCTCTCTGTCCCCCGGCTCTGTGCACCCCGGCCCTGTGTCCCCAGCTCTCTGTCCCCCGGCCCTGTGCCCCCCGGCCCTGTGTCCCCCAGCTCTCTGTCCCCCGGCCCTGTGCCCCCCGGCCCTGTGTCCCCAGCTCTGTGCCCCCCGGCTCTGTGCCCCCCGGCTCTGTGTCCCCCGGCCCTGTGCCCCCCGGCCCTGTGTCCCCCGGCCCTGTGCCCCCCGGCCCTGTGCCCACCGGCCCTGTGCCCCCCGGCCCTGTGTCCCCCAGCCCCGCGGGCACGGGGATGCAGCTCCGGCTGAGCTGTGGTGCACCCCGAGAACACCTGCCCTGACACTGTGCCACAAGTGACACCGACAGCAGCTGGAGCAGCCCCTCACGGGCACCGGGAGCCCACCGTGGGCACCGGGAAACCCACCCGTGGGCACCGGGAAACCCACCCGCGGGCACCGGGAAACCCACCCGTGGGCACCGGGAAACCCACCCACGGGCACCGGGAAACCCACCCGCGGGCACCGGGAAACCCACCCGCGGGCACCGGGAAAACCACCCGCGGGCACCGGGAAACCCACCCGTGGGCACCGGGAGCGCACAGCGGGCACCGGGAAACCCACCCGCGGGCACCGGGAAACCCACCCACGGGCACCGGGCAGCCCCTCATGGGCACCGGGAAACCCACTCGTGGGCACCGGGAGCCCACCGTGGGCACCGGGAGCGCACAGCGGGCACCGGGAAACCCACCCGTGGGCACCGGGAAACCCACCCGCGGGCACCGGGCAGCTCCTCATGGGCACCGGGAGTGCACGGCGGGCACCGGGCAGCCCCTCATGGGCACCGGGAAACCCACCCGCGGGCACCGGGAAACCCACCCGCGGGCACCGGGCAGCCCCTCATGGGCACCGGGAGCGCACGGCGGGCACCGGGAAACCCACCCGTGGGCACCGGGAGCCCACCGTGGGCACCGGGAGCGCACGGCGGGCACCGGGCAGCCCCCCTTCCCCCAGGAGGGTTTCATGAGCAGCGCTCCAAACCAAACGCACTGGCCCGGAGTGGCGCAGCCGGGCACGGGCACCACCGGGGGACACCCCGGAGCCCCCAAGGGACCGCCGGGAGCAGCCGATGCTGCCGGAGCCCCCCGGGAGCTCCCAGCTCGGGGGGGTCGCGGCGCTGAGGGATGATGGCCCCCGGCAGGTGCGACCTTGGGGGTGTCCTTCGGACCGGAGCGGCGCCAGGGACAGCGGCCCCCCCGGGCGGGAGCAGCGGGGGCTCCGGCCGGGCCAAGGTGCCCTGCCCGCCTTATCTGGCACCGGCACCGGCAGCGGCCGCGGGGCCATCCCGGAGCGGCGGCGGCCGCGGGAGCGGGGCCATCCCGGAGCGGCGGCGGCCGCGGGAGCGGGGCCATCCCGGAGCGGCGGCGGCCGCGGGAGCGGGGCCATCCCGGAGCGGCGGCGGCCCCGTGACGGTGCCCAGCGCCGCACACGGATCGACGGAAACCGCAGCCAACGCCCTGGAAAGTGCCCGGGGGGAGGGCCGGGGCCTCCCCGGCAGCTCGGATGCAGGTGGTGGCTGCGGCCGCGCCGGGGCTGCGGGTGGGGGTCTCATAGGACCCCCGGCATCCTCCCGGCGCTCCCCGGCCCCCTCTGTCACCAGATACCCGCCCCCAGAACTATTTGGCACCTCGGTGCCTCGGCGCGGGGATGCTGCGGGAGGGTTTGGGCAGCCGGCTCGGCGCCAGGGAGCTCCTGCCGGGACCTCCACTCGTGAAAGCGTCGGGGTGGGCAGGGGGCGGCGGCACGGGGGGGGCCACACTCTGTCGGTGCTGAGTCACCCTCGGGTAGCATCACTCCCCCCGCCTGGGTACCACTCCCGCCGGGATGCTCCCCCAGGGCAGCTGAAGCCCCCCCAGAACGCAGGGCCGCACGCCTCTCCCCGCGCCCCCCTCCCCAGGGTGGGTGGGTCCCCCTGAGCCCCCCCGGGACCCCCGCCCCGGCGGCCGCAGGTGTCGGGTGGCTCCCCCTCCCCGGGTGGGCGGGGCGAGGGGCCGAGCCGAGCCGAGCCAGGCGCGGGGGGGCCGAGCGGAGCCCAACTCACCGGTGCCCCCCGGCTCGTCCCGCTGCCGCCGCCAGTACCACACCAGGGCGAGGGATGCTGCGTGTCCCGCCGCCACCAGCGACGGGAACAGGGACCCGGTGTCCTCCATGAGGGACACGGCACGGGCTCGGCACCGGCCGGGCTCGGCGGGTCAGGGACGAACCAGCGCCCGCCCCCACGGGGCAGCGCCCGCTCCGCCTTAACCCCTCCCGAACCGCGGCGTGGAGACGCCTCCTGCCCGCCACACCGGCAGGGCCCCCCCGTGTCCCCCCCGATCCCGCGCCCCCCCCCGAGTGTCCCCTTCATCCCGGCTTTTTATATCCTGGGACAACGCGCCCCGGCGGCGCCAGCCCCCCCCCCGTCCCCGTCCTTTCCGCAGCCCCACCGGTCTCACCCACCCGGTACGACCTTCATGGGCAGGCAGGTGCGGGCAGGTGCGGGCAGGGTGCGGACAGGTGCGGAGCGAGGGCGCAGCGCGGCTCCGCCGGTGGCGGCGGGGGCTGGGGGGGGGCGGGCAGGGAGCGGGCGCCGATATAAATAACCGGCGCCCGTCACCGAGCCCGAGTTAGAACATGACACGGGCGGGGGCGGGACGGGGCGACCGCGGCGGCGCCCCAGGACCCCCGGACCCCCCGGCACCGGGGCGGGTCACCCGGCCGTCACCTCGGGGGCCGCCGTGACATCAGAAGTGAGAGCCCCGGCACGGCCCCGCCGCCGAAGGACGCCGCCCCCCCGGGCAGGGGGGTAGTGGGGCCGCGGGGGGGGTACCGGACCCCCTCCGCCCCCGCGGGGACCCCGCAACCCCCGGCCGCCGGCGCGACCCCGTCTCCGCAAGCCGGGATTCCAGGCCGGGTTTTCCGGCAGCGGCTGCCGGGGCGGGCGGAGGGAAAGCCTGGAGCCGGATCGGCTGGCACCAGCACTGGACGGGGTCCAGTCCCACGCGTCCCACGCGAGGGTCGGGCAGCCACGGCAGCCCCGGAGCCCGGCGCGAGATGCGACCCCCGGGCCGGGCCTCGGGACAACCCCTCCGGTCCCCACGGGACGTGGGTGCTGCCCGCGAGCAGCCGCAGCCACGGGACAGCAGCGCCGCGGGCCCGGCCCCCCCGGCGGCCGGTGACTCACGGCGCTGGCAGGGACCGGGCTCGGCGCCTCCAGGCTGGAAACTTGGACCGGAGGCGGCTGCCCACGGCCACGGCCTGACTCACAGCCCGCGGGGATCGGGGGGGCCCTCGCCGCCGCCTGGGAGCGACACCGCAGCTGCCCCGCCCGGGGGGGTGGGACACGGGGCGCCCCGCACCCCCGCCGGGTCCAGCTGCCGCCGATCGTGTGTCGGGATCGCGTGTCGCCAGGGAGGCGGGGTTGGGGACCCCCCCGCAGCCGCAGCCCCCTCCCCACCAGCGCTGCCCGCCCCAGCTGCCGCCGTCTGTCCGACCCACCCTAGGCCCAGTGGGGACCTGGGGGGGCAAAATCCCCACGGAATGCGCCCCCTCCCCGCCATGGCCCCCCTGAAGCGGCGCTCCCCAGGGCGCGGGCACCCCGCCGCACATCCCCCCGCCGCACAGCCCCCCGCCGCACAGCCCCCCGCCGCACAGCCCCCCGCAGCACAGCCCCCAGGCCCAGCTTCCCCCCGGCACCGCGGCGGAGCCCGGCAGGGCGGCACCAGCCCGCCACACGCCCGGTGCCGTCACCCCAGCGCCTCTCGGGGACCCCGGGAAGCCACCTCAGTGCACCCCGGCCCCCGGGATCCCCCAGGGGCCGCTCCAGCCCAGAGGGTCCCCGTGGGGTCAGGACGAGGAGCCCCCCAGACAGGGCAGGGACCTGCAGGAACCCCTTGGCTAGGAAGAGGTGGGGAGCAGTCAGGGGGGCTGAAGGACTTGGGGGGCTGGAGAACTTGGGGAGATGAAGGACTTGGGGAGCTGGAGGACTTGGGGAGCTGGAGGACTTGGGGAGATGAAGGACTTGGGGAGCTGGAGGACTTGGGGGGCTGGAGGACTTGGGGGGCTGGAGGACTTGGGGAGATGAAGGACTTGGGGGGCTGGAGAACTTGGGGAGATGAAGAACTTGTCCCAGCCCTCCCCTGGGAGCAGAGGGGCTCCAGTGCCCCCCACCCACGATGGCACCAGGAGCAGCCCGGGGGCGCTGATCGGTACCTGCGGCCGGGCCGGGCTGGGGGGGCGGCTGGGCCACCCCCTGCGCTGCTCTGCCGGCGCTGGGCTCCACGTGCCCCACGCCCTCGTCCTTCCTGCGGTACAGCCGGTCACCGGCGGCGGGACGCGCCCGCTGGGGAGCGGCGGCGGCGGCGGCGGCGGCGCGGGGCCGGGGGGCGGCGGGGCGGGGGACGCGCTGCAGGGAGCGCGGGACCACGTCCGGCGGCAGCCGCAGGTACTGGCGCAGGTGGGCGACGCCGGCGTCCGTCAGGTACCAGTAGAGGTGTCTCCAGGCGGCCGTCTGGCGCACGAGGCCGCGGGAGCGCAGCGAGGCCATGGCACGCCGGACCTCCACGTTGGCCACGCCGGGCAGCTGCGGGTGGGTGCGCCGGGGGCAGCCGTCCCGCTCCCCGACCAGAACGCCCTCGTGAAACAGCAGCTCCAGGATGGAGCGGAGCCGCTCCAGCGGCATCAGCATCCCCGCCACCATGGCGGCACGGCTCCGGGCACGGGCCCGCTCGGTTACGGCTCACCCAGCACAGCTCAACAGAGTCCAGAACCGCTCCGTACGGCACAGCCCAGCACGGCCCAGCACGGCCCAGCACAGCCCAGCACGGCCCAGCACAGCCCAGCACGGCCCAGAGCAGCTCAGCACGGTCCAGAGCAGCTCAGCACGGTCCAGAGCAGCTCAGCACGGTCCAGAGCAGCTCAGCACGGTCCAGAGCAGCTCAGCACGGTCCAGTACAGCCCAGCACGGTCCAGTACAGCCCAGCACGGTCCGACGCGGCTCAGTGTGGTCCAGCCCAGCCCAGTACGGTCCGGTCCGGCTCGCGGTCAGTGCAGTCCAGTACAGCCCAGTACAGCCCGGTACAGCCCGGTATGGCCCGGCACGTCCCGGCGCGATCCGACACGGCGCGGCGCCGGCTGCCGGCACGGCGGGAGCGGCTGCAGCTCCACCCCCGCTCGGGGGGGTCAGGGGGGGCCCCAGGCCCTGCCCTGACTCACCACCGGCCCCTCCCCGGCCCCGGCTCCCGCCCGGGGGGGGCACGGCCGGACCCGCCTCCCCCTTCCCCCCCTGCCCCGACCCACCCGGCCGGTTCCTGCGTGGGAACCCCCGCGGGTCCCGCCCCGCCCCCGCCCCGGGACCGGCCCCTGGGAGCGCCCGGGGGGACCCTGAGCCGGGGGGGGTCCTTGGGCTTGGAGGGGACCCCGAGCCGCGGCCATCCCGGAGCCCAGGGGGACACTGAGCCGCGGGGGTCTCTGGGCTTGGGAGGGGCACCCCGAGCCTGGGGAGGCACCCTGAGCCCTGCGGCTGTCCCTGAGCTCGGGAGAGGACCGTGAGCACGGGGTCCCCGAGAGCGGGGAGGCCCCGAGCCGGGCACGGCTCCTCCACGCTCCCCCGAGCATCGCGCACCGCGGGGCCGCGGGCAGGGCTCGGGCAGGGGGGCGAGCAGGGGGGCGAGCAGGGCTCGGGCAGGGGGGCGAGCAGGTGGATGGGCACGGGCAGGGCCCGGTAGCCACATCCTGCCACGTCAATATTTGCTCTGCTCCTGGCCCAGTTTATCCCGGCACCCCCGGGGGGACCCCGCACAGTCCCGCCAGTGACACCGGGACACAGCTGTGCCACACCACGCCCGCCGGCCGGCAGCTGGGGACACGGCAGCTGCCGCTCCCCCGAGCCCCCCGCCACCGAGAACCGCCCAACAACCCCCAGCGGCACGGCGGGGACCCCAGCACGGCCCCCGGCACAGCAGCGGGACCCCCGGCAGGGCAGCGGGACCCCCGGCAGGGCAGCGGGACCCCCGGCACGGCAGTGGGACCCCCGGCACGGCAGCGGGACCCCCGGCACAGCAGCGGGAAGAGCCCCCGGCAGCGGGACCCCCGGCACAGCAGCGGGACCCCCGGCACGGCAGCGGGACCCCCGGCAGCGGGGACGCCCCCTCTGGGACCAACCCTGGGACCAAGCGGGGTGCCAGGGTGTCCCCCACGCTGGGGGCTGCTCATGCCGGGGGAACAGACCCCAAAACGGGAGGAGCCCCCCAAGGCTCCCTCAGCACCCCCGGCCGAGCGCAGGGAGCTCGGGGCACTGGGATGCTGCAAGGCCGCAGCAGGAGCCCCCCGGCAGCCTGGGGGGGACGGAGGGACACCCCCCGGCAGCCTTGGGGGACCGAGGGACACCCCCCGGCAGCCTCGGGGAACGGAGGGACACCCCCGGCAGCCTGGGGGGAACGGAGGGACACCCCCCGGCAGCCTGGGGGGAACGGAGGGACACCCCCCGGCAGCCTGGGGGAACGGAGGGACACCCCCCGGTAGCTTGGGGGGAACGGAGGGACACCCCCCGGCAGCCTTGGGGGGGAACGGAGGGACACCCCCCGGCAGCCTTGGGGGGGAACGGAGGGACACCCCCCGGCAGCCTTGGGGGGACGGAGGGACACCCCCCGGCAGCCTTGGGGAACGGAGGGAGACCCCCCGGCAGCCTGGGGGGAACGGAGGGACACCCCCCGGCAGCCTCGGGGAACGGAGGGACACCCCCCGGCAGCCTGGGGGAATGGAGGGACACCCCCTGGCAGCCTGGGGGAACGGAGGGACACCCCCCGGCAGCCTCGGGGAACGGAGGGACACCCCCCGGCAGCCTGGGGGGAACGGAGGGACACCCCCCGGCAGCCTGGGGGAATGGAGGGACACCCCCTGGCAGCCTGGGGGGAACGGAGGGACACCCCCCGGCAGCCTCGGGGGAATGGAGGGACACCCCCCGGCAGCCTCGGGGAACGGAGGGACACCCCCCGGTAGCTTGGGGGGAACGGAGGGACACCCCCCGGCAGCCTTGGGGGGACGGAGGGACACCCCCCGGCAGCCTGGGGGGAATGGAGGGACACCCCCGGCAACCTTGGGGACGGAGGGACACCCCCCGGCAGCCTCGGGGAACGGGGGGACACCCCCCGGCAGCCTCGGGGGAATGGAGGGACACCCCCCGGCACCGCCGCCCCTGCCGATGGCGCTGCTGCGAGTGACAGCGGGGTTCACTGGGATTTCCTGGTGGGGAGCAGTGACCCAGCCATGGGGGGCTGCTGCCTGTGGGGCGCCCACCCCTGGGGATCCCAAACCCGCGGGGCTGATGTGCACGCACTGCCGTCCCCGGGGGCCCCAGCAGGACCTGCACAACTTCCCCAGGCCCGCATCCCTCAGCCCTGGGGGCAGAGAGGGGTGGCGGAGTGGGGCTCCCGTTACTCCAGCACTGACCGGGGCCCCGGCACAGCTGGTGCGGGGGAGCTGGGAGCACTGGGGTGCCCAGGCCCCCTCCAAGGGAACGCCTGGGGAGAGCATCAGCCCCACCTCGGCACGTTCCACCCCCAGAGCACCCCGGAACCCCAGCGGGGTGGGAGGGGGCAGCGCTGGGGGGAGTAATGGGGGGCGAGGAGGGGGACAAAGGGGAGCAGGGATGAGAAACGATGGGGAGCGGCTGTGGATGGCTGCGATGGGGGCACCTCCAGGGAATCTGGGGGCAGCAGGAGCGCGTCCCCCCCCCCCAGCCGTGGCCCCGCACCCCCAGCCCGCAGCGGGGTCACGGCCGCGCCGGCGGCTCCCTCCGGGAAATGCCGCGTCAGCGCCCGCCGCCCGCCGTGATCCAACGCGATGTGACAGCGGGGCCGCCGCCAGCGCCCCGCAGCTGCCCCGTGCCGGGCAGGGCCCCGCACCCACCGGGGAGGAACCCCCCCGCACCGGCCCCGCAGCTCCGCTCACCGCCCCGCACCTCGGGGGGGGCCGGGAGCACCGGCTGCCAGCACGGGGGGCTGGGGGCACCCCCCGATCCCGCTCCTGTGCCGGGCGGGGGGGGAGGGGGCAGCCCCCCAAATGTGCCAGCGGCTTCTGGCCACGGGCCCGGCGCCGCCGTCCTGGTGCCGGTGCCAGTGCTGGGGTCTGGCGGGGCTCCCCGTGCCCGGCGGAACAAAGCCGCGGCTGTTTGCGGAGGGCACCGCGGCCAGAGGCTCAGAATGAGGCCGGTGCCGGCGGGGGTCCCGGCGCTGGGACGCTTCTCACGGTAAATCAGCCCCTCCGGAGCCCGGGCTCCGCCGGGAGCCGGGATCCCCTCGCTGGGGCCTGCGGCACCGCCACAGCTGCTGACCCTGCCGGTGCCCATCCCGAACCTCGCCGGGATCACCCCCGGACCCCCGAGATCCATCTCATCCCCACCCCGAGGCTCCCGGGGTCCATCGCGACCCCCGCCGGTGTCCATCCCCACCCCGAGGCCATCGCGACCCCCGCCGGGGTCCATCCCCACCCCGAGGCCATCGCGACCCCCGCCGGGGTCCATCCCCACCCCGAGGCTCCCGGTGTCCATCGCGACCCCCGCCGGGGTCCATCCCCACCCCGAGGCTCCCGGTGTCCATCCCACCCCGAGGCTCCCGGCTCCATCCCCACCCCGAGGCTCCCGGTGTCGATCACGCCGTTCCCGGCGCGCATCCCATCTCTCGCCGGGTACACGCCGACCCTCTCCGGGCTCCGTTCCAGGCCGGGCCCGGCCCGGTGGCTCGCTGCGGTGGCCCCGCGGTGGCTCTGTGCCCGCTGCGGTGACACAGGGAGCCCCGTGACCGGGCCCGTTCCTCACGGCCCAGCGCACCGGCTCTGCAGCACGGCTCGGTACCGCGGCACGGCCAGCGCGATGCCTGCCGGGTTCCCGGTGACACCGGCTCACTCTGGGCGATGCCGGGGCGTCCCCGGTGACCCCCGCCCTCCTGCCGGCGCTGCGACAGCGGCACGGGAGGGATGCGGTGCGGCTGGAGCTCCCCGGGACGCGCCCCCCCCTCCCCGGGACGCGGAACCGCCCCGGGACGCTGCCGGTCCCCGCGGGCCCGGTCCCGGGACCCCTCCCGGCGCCCCCTCCCCCGGTACCTTTGAGGGACGCGATCTCGTGGTGGATGCCCCGCGCCCCCTCCATGGCCGCTCCCGCACGCCGCCGGCCGGTCCCGCAGCCCCGGGGCGGCTCCGGCCCGCCCCCCCCGGCCCGCCCCGCCCCGCCGCAGCCCCCCGCCCCTGCGGCACCGACACCGCCCCCCGGCAGCGCCTGCGACCGGCCCCCAGGACAGCAGAGACCCCTCCCCAGCAACGACACCAGGGGACCCCCCCAGCACGGCCCCGCTGTCCCCACAAGTGCAGCACAGCCCCTCCGGCAGGGGGGTCCCAGCGCCCGGACCCCCCCAGCACAGACCCCCCCCTCCCACCGGCACACACAGCGCCCCCCACGCCCAGCCCCCCACGTACAGCCCCACATGTCCAGCCCCCCATGTACAGCCCCCCATGTCCAGCCCCCCATGTCCAGCCCCCCACGCCCAGCCCCCCATGTCCAGCCCCCCATGCCCAGCCCCCATGTCCAGCCCCCCATGTCCAGCCCCCCATGTCCAGCCCCCCATGTCCAGCCCCCCATGCCCAGCCCCCATGTCCAGCCCCCCATGTCCAGCCCCCCATGTCCAGCCCCCCATGCCCAGCCCCCATGTCCAGCCCCCCATGTCCAGCCCCCCATGTCCAGCCCCCCATGTCCAGCCCCACATGTCCAGCCCCCCATGTCCAGCCCCCATGTCCAGCCCCCCATGTCCAGCCCCCATGTCCAGCCCCACATGTCCAGCCCCCCATGTCCAGCCCCCATGTCCAGCCCCACATGTCCAGCCCCCCATGTCCAGCCCCCCACGCCCAGCCCCCCATGTCCAGCCCCCCACTTACAGCCCCCCACTTACAGCCCCCCACGTACAGCCCCCCATGTCCAGCCCCACATGTCCAGCCCCCCACGCCCAGCCCCCCATGTCCAGCCCCCCACTTACAGCCCCCCACTTACAGCCCCCCACTTACAGCCCCCCATGTCCAGCCCCCCATGTCCAGCCCCCATGTCCAGCCCCCCATGTCCAGCCCCCCATGTCCAGCCCCCCATGTCCAGCCCCCATGTCCACCCCCACATGTCCAGCCCCACATGTCCACCCCCACATGTCCAGCCCCCCATGTCCAGCCCCCATGTCCACCCCCACATGTCCAGCCCCACATGTCCACCCCCCCATGTCCAGCCCCCCATGTCCAGCCCCACATGTCCAGCCCCCCATGTCCAGCCCCCATGTCCAGCCCCACATGTCCAGCCCCCACGTACAGCCCCACATGTCCAGCCCCCCATGTCCAGCCCCCATGTCCAGCCCCCCATGTCCAGCCCCCATGTCCAGCCCCCCATGTCCAGCCCCACATGTCCAGCCCCCCATGTCCAGCCCCACATGTCCAGCCCCCCATGTCCAGCCCCCCATGTCCAGCCCCCCATGTCCACCCCCACATGTCCAGCCCCACACGCCCAGCCCCACATGTCCAGCCCCCCAAACTCGCTCAGCCCAGCTCCCCCCGGCTGGGGCCCGTCCCCGGTGTCCCCCAGTCCCCCGGTGTCCCCCAGTCCCCCGGTGTCCCCCAGTCCTGCCAGCACTGCTGGGGGGGTGTCTGTCCCTGAGGGGGGCAGGGGAGTCCCCAGCTGCCCCCGCTGGCACCGGGACCCCCGTCCGGGGGTGGGGGGAGCCCCCAGCTGCCCCCGCTGGCACCGGGACCCCGTCCGGGGGTGGGGGGAGCCCCTGGCACGGTGCCAGCCGGTGGTGCCAGGCCTCAGCCTCAGCCTCAGCTCCGGGTGGCCACAGCGGCCCCAAATCAGCCAGGAATGGCCACTGCACTGCGGCCACCGCGGCCAGCGGCCAGCCCTGGGGACACCGGGAGGGACCCAGCACAGCCACCACACCCTGGGCACCGGCCAGCCCTGGGGACACCGGGAGGGACCCAGCACAGCCACCACACTGCGGCCATCGGGAGGGACTGTGGCATGGCCACCAGCCACTGCAGCCACTGGCCAGCCCTGGGGACACCGGCAGGGACTGTGCCATGGCCACCAGCCACTGTAGCCACTGGCCAGCCCTGGGGACACCAGCATGGCCACCAGCCACTGCAGCCACTGGTCACCACACCACAGCCACTCCCAGAGCCCTGGGGACACTGAGAAGGAGCCTGACACTGCCACCACACCTTAACCACAGCCACCACACCCTGGCCACCGGCCAGCCCTGGGGACACCGGGAGGGACTGTGCCATGGCCACCAGCCACTGCAGCCACTGGCCAGCCCTGGGGACACCGGGAGGGACTGTGCCATGGCCACCAGCCACTGTAGCCACTGGCCAGCCCTGGGGACACCGGGAGGGACCCAGCACAGCCACCACACCCTGGCCACCGGGCAGCCCTGGGGACACCGGGAGGGACTGTGCCATGGCCACCACACCCTGGGCACCGGCCAGCCCTGGGGACACCGGGAGGGACTGTGCCATGGCCACCAGCCACTGTAGCCACTGGCCAGCCCTGGGGACACCGGGAGGGACCCAGCACAGCCACCACACCCTGGCCACCGGGCAGCCCTGGGGACACCGGGAGGGACTGTGCCATGGCCACCACACCCTGGGCACCGGCCAGCCCTGGGGACACCGGGAGGGACTGTGCCATGGCCACCAGCCACTGCAGCCACTGCCCAGCCCTGGGGACACTGTGAGGAACTGTGGCATGGCCACCACACCCTGGCCACTGGCCAGCCCTGGGGACACCGGGAGGGACTGTGCCATGGCCACCACACCCTGGCCACCAGCCAGCCCTGGGGACACCAGGAGGGACTGTGGCATGGCCACCACACTGTGGCCACCAGCCAGCCCTAGGGTGACCAGGAGGCCACCACACTGTAGCCACCACAGCCACTGGCCACCACACTCAGGACACTGGCCAGCCTCCAAGCCGCAGGGACATGAGGAGGGACTCCAGCACAGCCACTGCACTGTGGCCACCATGGCCACTGTGGCCAGCAGCCACTCCCCGATGCCAGGGACACCAGGAGGGATCCCGGCACGGACACCGGCCAGTCCCCAACGCAGGGATAGCAGGAGGGACAGTGGCACGGTCACCATAATGGAGCCACCGGGCCACTGTCCACTCCTGGGGACACTGGGAAGGGGCTGTGGCATGGCCACAGTGGCACTGTGACCCCCGGGGACACTGTGACCCCCGGGGACACTGTGACCCCCAGTGGCACTGTGAGGGCTGTGACACAGCCACAGGGACACTGTGACCCCCGGGGACACTGTGACCCCCAGGGACACTGTGAGGGCTGTGACACAGCCACAGGGACACTGTGACCCCCAGGGACACTGTGACCCCCAGGGACACTGTGAGGGCTGTGACACAGCCAGAGTGACACCGTGACCCCCAGGGACACTGTGAGGGCTGTGACACAGCCAGAGTGACACTGTGACCCCCAGGGACACTGTGACCCCCAGGGACACTGTGAGGGCTGTGACACAGCCACAGTGACACTGTGACCCCCAGGGACACTGTGACCCCCAGTGGCACTGTGACCCCCAGGGACACTGGGAAGGGGCTGTGACACGGCCACAGTGACACTGTGACCCCCAGGGACACTGTGACCCCCAGGGACACTGGGAAGGGGCTGTGACACGGCCACAGTGACACTGTGACCCCCAGGGACACTGTGAGGGCTGTGACACAGCCAGAGTGACACTGTGACCCCCAGTGACACTGTGAGGGCTGTGACACAGCCAGAGTGACACTGTGAACCCCAGGGACACTGTGAGGGCTGTGACACAGCCAGAGTGACACTGTGAACCCCAGGGACACTGTGAGGGCTGTGACACAGCCAGAGTGACACTGTGACCCCCCGGGACACTGTGACCCCCAGGGACACTGTGACCCCCAGTGATACTGTGACCCCCAGGGACACTGTGAGGGCTGTGACACAGCCACAGTGACACTGTGACCCCCAGCCTGTCCTCAGTGCCCAGTGACAGTGCCAGAGGTGATGGTGGCAGAGGGGACAGTGTCCCCCAGCCTGTCCTCGGTGCCCAGTGACAGTGACAGTGGTGATGGTGGCAGAGGGGACAGTGTCCCCCAGCCTGTCCTCGGTGCCCAGTGACAGCACTGATGGTGGCAGAGGGGACAGTGTCCCCCAGCCTGTCCTCGGTGCCCAGTGACAGTGGTGATGGTGGCAGAGGGGACAGTGTCCCCCAGCCTGTCCTCGGTGCCCAGTGACAGTGGTGATGGCGGCAGAGGGGACAGTGTCCCCCAGCCTGTCCTCGGTGCCCAGTGCCAGCGGTGATGGTGGCAGAGGAGACAGTGTCCCCCAGCCTGTCCTCGGTGCCCAGTGACAGCACTGATGGTGGCAGAGGGGACAGTGTCCCCCAGCCTGTCCTCGGTGCCCAGTGACAGCACTGATGGTGGCAGAGGGGACAGTGTCCCCCAGCCTGTCCTCGGTGCCCAGTGACAGTGGTGATGGTGGCAGAGGGGACAGTGTCCCCCAGCCTGTCCTCGGTGCCCAGTGACAGTGCCAGCGCTGATGGTGGCAGAGGGGACAGTGTCCCCCAGCCTGTCCTCGGTGCCCAGTGACAGTGGTGATGGCGGCAGAGGGGACAGTGTCCCCCAGCCTGTCCTCGGTGCCCAGTGCCAGCGGTGATGGTGGCAGAGGGGACAGTGTCCCCCAGCCTGTCCTCGGTGCCCAGTGCCAGCGGTGATGGTGGCAGAGGGGACAGTGTCCCCCAGCCTGTCCTCGGTGCCCAGTGCCAGCGGTGATGGTGGCAGAGGGGACAGTGTCCCCCAGCCTGTCCTCGGTGCCCAGTGCCAGTGGTGATGGTGGCAGAGGGGACAGTGTCCCCCAGCCTGTCCTCGGTGCCCAGTGACAGTGCCAGCGCTGATGGTGGCAGAGGGGACAGTGTCCCCCAGCCTGTCCTCGGTGCCCAGTGACAGTGCCAGCGCCGATGGTGGCAGAGGGGACAGTGTCCCCCAGCCTGTCCTCGGTGCCCAGTGCCAGTGGTGATGGTGGCAGAGGGGACAGTGTCCCCCAGTCTGTCCTCGGTGCCCAGTGACAGTGCCAGCACTGATGGTGGCAGAGGGGACGGTGTCCCCCAGCCTGTCCTCGGTGCCCAGTGACAGTGCCAGCGCCGATGGTGGCAGAGGGGACAGTGTCCCCCAGCCTGTCCTCGGTGCCCAGTGACAGCACTGATGGTGGCAGAGGGGACAGTGTCCCCCAGCCTGTCCTCAGTGCCCAGTGACAGTGACAGTGGTGATGGTGGCAGAGGGGACAGTGTCCCCCAGCCTGTCCTCAGTGCCCAGTGACAGTGACAGTGGTGATGGTGGCAGAGGGGACAGTGTCCCCCAGCCTGTCCTCGGTGCCCACCGGGCCCTGTGCCACACCAGTGGCTCTAAGGGAGGACAGTGCCCCGTGTCACCCGGGGGTCCCCAGCACCCAGCCCCGTGCCAGGGCCACCAGCAGCTCCTGGTCCCCTGTCCCACGCAGGGCAGAGCCCCTGGCACGGCGGGCGCCGTGTCCCCCGGGCTCGGAGCCGCGGGGGTGGCACGTGCCAGCCGCGCTGGCAGCGCTCAGCGCCTCCCGTGGGCTCCGTGCCCACCGCGGCGCTGTCACCCTTCCTGTGACACTGCCCGGCTGTGCTGGCTCAGCCCTGACATCAGCACCAGACAGACAGACAGACAGACAGACACCGGGCACCGGGCACCGGGCACCGGACACCGGGCACCCCCACGGGCCACGGCACCAAAGCCACCGACACCTGGCAGGGGTGGCAGGAGCTCTGGGTGCCACACACAGAGACATGGCACAGGTGACACAGGTGACACCAAACCCTCTGGCACTCAGAGAGGTGACACAGGTGACACCAAACCCCCTGGCACTCAGAGAGGTGACACAGGTGGCACAGGTGACACCAAACCCTCTGGCACCCAGAGAGGTGACACAGGTGACACAGGTGACACCAAACCCTCTGGCACCCATTGAGGTGGCACAGGTGACACCAAACCCTCTGGCACCCATTGAGGTGGCACAGGTGACACCAAACCCTCTGGCACCCAGAGAGGTGACACAGGTGACACCAAACCCTCTGGCACCCATTGAGGTGGCACAGGTGACACCAAACCCTCTGGCACCCATTGAGGTGACACAGGTGACACAGGTGACACCAAACCCCCTGGCACCCAGAGAGGTGGCACAGGTGACACAGGTGACACCAAACCCTCTGGCACCCATTGAGGTGACACAGGTGACACCAAACGCTCTGGCACCCAGAGAGGTGGCACAGGTGACACAGGTGACACCAAACCCTCTGGGACCCAGAGGTGACACAGGTGACACCAAACCCTCTGGCACCCAGAGAGGTGACACAGGTGACACCAAACCCTCTGGCACCCATTGAGGTGGCACAGGTGACACAGGTGACACCAAACCCTCTGGCACCCAGAGAGGTGACACAGGTGACACAGGTGACACAGGTGACACCAAACCCTCTGGCACCCATTGAGGTGACACAGGTGACACAGGTGACACCAAACCCTCTGGCACCCAGAGAGGTGACACAGGTGACACCAAACCCTCTGGCACCCATTGAGGTGACACAGGTGACACCAAACCCTCTGGCACCCAGAGAGGTGACACAGGTGACACAGGTGACACCAAACCCTCTGGCACCCATTGAGGTGACACAGGTGACACCAAACCCTCTGGCACCCAGAGAGGTGGCACAGGTGACACAGGTGACACAGGTGACACCAAACCCTCTGGCACCCAGAGAGGTGACACAGGTGACACCAAACCCTCTGGGACCCAGAGGTGACACAGGTGACACCAAACCCTCTGGCACCCATTGAGGTGGCACAGGTGACACCAAACCCTCTGGCACCCATTGAGGTGACACAGGTGACACAGGTGACACCAAACCCCCTGGCACCCAGAGAGGTGGCACAGGTGACACAGGTGACACCAAACCCTCTGGCACCCATTGAGGTGACACAGGTGACACCAAACGCTCTGGCACCCAGAGAGGTGGCACAGGTGACACAGGTGACACCAAACCCTCTGGGACCCAGAGGTGACACAGGTGACACCAAACCCTCTGGCACCCAGAGAGGTGACACAGGTGACACCAAACCCTCTGGCACCCATTGAGGTGGCACAGGTGACACAGGTGACACCAAACCCTCTGGCACCCAGAGAGGTGACACAGGTGACACAGGTGACACAGGTGACACCAAACCCTCTGGCACCCAGAGAGGTGACACAGGTGACACCAAACCCTCTGGCACCCATTGAGGTGGCACAGGTGACACCAAACCCTCTGGCACCCAGAGAGGTGACACAGGTGACACCAAACCCTCTGGCACCCATTGAGGTGACACAGGTGACACCAAACCCTCTGGCACCCAGAGAGGTGGCACAGGTGACACAGGTGACACAGGTGACACCAAACCCTCTGGCACCCAGAGAGGTGACACAGGTGACACCAAACCCTCTGGCACCCATTGAGGTGGCACAGGTGACACCAAACCCTCTGGCACTCAGAGACATGGCACAGGTGACACAGATGACACCAAACCCTCTGGCACCCATTGAGGTGGCACAGGTGACACCAAACCCTCTGGCACCCATTGAGGTGACACAGGTGACACCAAACCCTCTGGCACCCATTGAGGTGACACAGGTGGCACAGGTGACACCAAACAGGTGACACCAAACCCTCTGGCACCCATTGAGGTGACACAGGTGACACCAAACCCTCTGGGACCCATTGAGGTGACACAGGTGACACCAAACCCTCTGGCACACAGAGAGGTGACACAGGTGACACCAAACCCTCTGGCACCCAGAGAGGTGACACAGGTGACACAGGTGACACCAAACACCTGCCCCAGCACCAACAGCACTGAACCTTCCAGAACCTGGAGAGGTGACAGCAGAATGTGACACTGAACCTTCCGGAACCTGGAGAGGTGGGACCACGCTGTGACACTGAACCGCTGCCAGCACCCAGAGGTGACACCAAACCCCTGCCAGCTCCCGGGGGTGGGACAGCACGGTGACACCAAACCCCTGCCAGCACCCAGGGGTGGGACAGCACGGTGACAATCCCTGCCAGCACCCAGAGGTGACACCAAACCCCTGCCAGCACCCAGGGGTGGGACAGCACGGTGACAATCCCTGCCAGCACCCAGGGGTGGGACAGCACGGTGACAATCCCTGCCAGCACCCAGGGGTGGGACAGTACGGTGACACCAAACCCCTGCCAGCGCTCAGGGGTGGGACAGCACGGTGACAATCCCTGCCAGCACCCAGGTGGGACAGCACGGTGACAATGAACCCCTGCCAGCTCCCAGGTGGGACAGCACGGTGACACCAAACCCCTGCCAGCACCCAGAGGTGACACCAAACCCCTGCCAGCACCCAGGGGTGGGACAGCACGGTGACACCAAACCCCTGCCAGCGCTCAGGGGTGGGACAGCACGGTGACAATCCCTGCCAGCACCCAGGTGGGACAGCACGGTGACAATCCCTGCCAGCACCCAGAGGTGACACCAAACCCCTGCCAGCACCCAGGGGTGGGACAGCACGGTGACACCAAACCCCTGCCAGCGCTCAGGTGGGACAGCACGGTGACAATGAACCCCTGCCAGCACCCAGAGGTGACACCGAACCGCTGCCAGCTCCCAGGGGTGGGACAGCACGGTGACACCAAACCCCTGCCAGCACCCAGGGGTGGGACAGCACGGTGACACTGAACCGCTGCCAGCACCCAGGGGTGGGACAGCACGGTGACAATCCCTGCCAGCACCCAGGTGGGACAGCACGGTGACAATCCCTGCCAGCTCCCAGGGGTGGGACAGCACGGTGACACTGAACCGCTGCCACCCGCCCAGCACCAGGCCATGCCACGGTGCCCTGGCCCAGGGGAGGGGACAGCAGCAGCCAAAGCGCTGCCACCTCCGCTGGTGGCACCGGATGGTGCCGAGCTGTGCCAGGCCCGGCCGTGCCGAGCTGTGCCAGGCCCGGATGGTGCCGAGCTGTGCCAGGCCCGGCAGTGCCGAGCTGTGCCAGGCCCAGCAGTGCCGAGCTGTGCCAGGCCTGGCCGTGCCGAGCTGTGCCAGGCCTGGATGGTGCCGAGCTGTGCCAGGCCCGGATGGTGCCGAGCTGTGCCAGGCCCGGCAGTGCCGAGCTGTGCCAGGCCCGGATGGTGCCGAGCTGTGCCAGGCCCGGCCGTGCTGAGCTGTGCCAGGCCCGGATGGTACCGAGCTGTGCCAGGCCCGGCAGTGCCGAGCTGTGCCAGGCCCGGACGGTGCCGAGCTGTGCCAGGCCCGGCAGTGCCGAGCTGTGCCAGGCCCGGACGGTGCCGAGCTGTGCCAGGCCTGGCAGTGCCGAGCTGTGCCAGGCCCGGCAGTGCCGAGCTGTGCCAGGCCTGGCAGTGCCGAGCTGTGCCAGGCCCAGCAGTGCCGAGCTGTGCCAGGCCCGGATGGTGCCGAGCTGTGCCAGGCCTGGCAGTGCCGAGCTGTGCCAGGCCCAGCCATGCCGAGCTGTGCCAGGCCCGGCCGTGTCAAGCTGCTCCTGACGGCACCGAGCGCACCGGGGCCCCCAGCCAGGGGACACCGGGACTGTGCCACAGCCGCTGGTGGCACCGTCCCCAGCACCCTGCCAGCGCCGTCCCGCTCCGGTGGGAGCAGCCAGGAGCCCCCCACGGCCGGGACCCCCGGTGTGGGGCCGGGACCCCCGGTGTGGGGCCGGGGGGGCTCCCCCCGCGGGCAGCGCCCGCTCCCATGTAAGGACATGGCCGAGCCGCTGCCGGCCCCGCGCCGCGACACCGGGGCGCCCTCGGCCACGCGCGGGCACCGGGGGCACCGCGGGGAGCACCGGGGGCACCGCGGGGAGCACCGGGGACACCGCGGGGAGCACCGGGGACACCGCGGGGAGCACCGGGACAATGCGGGGAGCACCGGGGCAATGCGGGGAGCACCGGGGACACCGCGGGGAGCACCGGGGACAATGCGGGGAGCACCGGGGACACCGCGGGGAGCACCGGGGGCACCGCCGGGAACACCGGGGGCACCGCGGGCAGCACCGGGGGCACCGCGGGGAGCACCGGGGGCACCGCGGGCAGCACCGGGGGCACCGCGGGCAGCACCGGGGGCACCGCCGGGAACACCGGGGGCACCGCGGGGAGCACCGGGGACACTGCTAGAGTACCGGGGACACCGCGGGGAGCACCGGGGGCAATGCGGGGAGCACCGGCCCCCGCCCCATCTCGGCTCGGAGCCCGAGATGCCACCGGTGTCACCCGTGCCACCCGTGTCACCGATGCCACCGGAGCTCCGCCGCCCCCCGCCGCCCGTGCCCCCTCCGTGCCGCCCCCGGCCCCCCGGCAGCAGCTCTGTGCCCGGGGCACTCGGAGGGACCCCCCTGCCCCAGCACCGATCCCGCCGGTCGCTCCGGGGGGCGCGGGCACGGCCCCCCACCCTTCCCCGGGCACCGAGCCCCGCTGAGAGCGGCGGCCCGGGGGGCTCCGGGGGGCTCCGGGGGGCTCCGGGGGGGTTCCCGGGGGGTTCCCGGGGGGTTCCCGGGGGGGCTCGGCGGGGTCCGCGGTGCCGGCCGTGCCCCCCGGCCCCCCCGGCCCCCCCGGCCGTGCCGGGGCTGGCGGTGCCGGTCGTGCCCAATTATGGGAATGAGCGGCCGCGCTCCCCGCGCCCCCCCCGCCGTCCGCGCCCCCCGCGCCCCCCGCGCCCCCCGCGCCCCCCGGCCGGAACGGGGGTCCCGTACCCTTGTAGCGCTCCCGCACGTCCTCGTAGGCCTGGATGAAGTCCTGCTCCTCGGGCGCGGGAGGGGCACCGGCGGCGGCCATGGCGGCACACCGAGGTTTTGGGGGGCGAGGGCGGGGCCGGGGTCCGGGGGGTCCGGGGGGTCCGGAGGGTCCGGGGGGTCCGGGGGGTCCGGGGGGTCCGGAGGGTCCGGCGGCTGGGCAGGGGCACGGGACGGGAGCGGGGACGGGAGCGGGGACGGGAGCGGGGACGGGACAGGGGACGGGACAGGGGACGGGACGCGCCCCCGGCCAGCCCTTTAAAGGAACCGCCGGACACCGCCCCGACCCACGGAACCACGGAACCACGGACACGGAACCCACGGAACCACGGACACGGAACCACGGACACGGAACCCACGGAACCGCGGACACCGAACCCACGGAACCACGGACACCGAACCCACGGACACCGCCCCGACCCACGGAACCCACGGAACCACGGACACGGAACCCACGGAACCGCGGACACGGAACCCACGGAACCCACGGAACCCACGGAACCCACGGAACCCACGGAACCGCGGACACCGAACCGCGGACACCGAACCACGGACACGGAACCCACGGAACCCACGGAACCACGGACACCGCCCCGACCCACGGAACCACGGACACGGAACCACGGACACCGAACCACGGCCACGGAACCGCGGCCACGGCAGCCTGTGGGGTTCGGACACCCCACACACCCCACACGGGAAATCCCCCACGCCCCCCCAGACGGGTCACACGGGGCTGGGGAGTGGCCCTGGCCGAACCCCGATACTGCCGGCCCGTCCGTGGGGACCCCACGGTGTCCTGAGGGGGGCGAGGGGGGCGAGGGGGGCGTGGTAAGGGACGGGGGGCTCGGGTGATGGGGACCGTGTGGGGCTGGGGGCTCGGGTGATGAGGGATGGGGTGGGGCTGGGGTCTCGGGTGATGAGGGATGGGCTGGGGGGTGCCTGGCGCAGGGACCCCCCGGTTCTCAGCCTGACCTCCCCCCCCTCACAGAGACCCTCGCGTCCCCCCCGGCCTGGGGGGGACAGGGACGCCCCCCGGGATTCCCGCAGCAGCCCCACGAGCACCGAGGGGTTTTTAGAGCTGTGTGTCCCAGCGCCACCCGGGGGGCACCGAGGGGACCCCACTGCGGCCCCCAACACCCCCTCCCCCACCAGAGCCCAGTCCCAGCCGTGGGCGAGCTGGGGGGGGGGTGCGGGGGGGACACCGTCCCCATGGGATGGGACATCGTCATCCCTAAAAATAAACACCAATGCCCCGAAATGCGAGCGGGGACAGCGGCGGGAGGGGGCGGGGAGGGAGGGAGGGAGGGAGGGGTTACGGAAATAGCCGGGGGGGAGGGTTCTGTGCCGGGGGTGTGAGCGCTCTCTGCGGGGGACGGGCTGAGCGCTTTTTGGGGACACACTGGAAGCCGGATGGGGGCGGCACGGCCCGGCCCGGCCCGGCAAGGCCCGGATCGGCACGGCCCGGTTCTGCCCGGCCCGGCCCGGTTCGGCAAGGCCCGGTTCGGCACGGCCCGGTTCGGCAAGGCCTGGCCCGGTTCGACCCGGCCTGGCCCGGTTCGGCAAGGCCCGGCCCGGTTCTGCCCGGCCCGGATCGGCACGGCCCGGTTCGGCAAGGCCCGGTTCTGCCCGGCACGGCCCGGTTCTGCCCGGCCCGGTTCGGCACGGCCCGGTTCGGCAAGGCCCGGCCCGGTTAGGCACGGCCCGGTTCGGCCCGGCCTGGCCCGGTTCGGCACGGCCCGGCCCGGTTCGGCAAGGCCCGGCCCGGCTCGGCACGGCCCGGCCCGGTTCGGCACGGCCCGGTTCTGCCCGGCCCGGCCCGGTTCGGCATCCCCCATGGCAGCTTCACTGCCCCGACCCCGGCACAGCCCCCGGAGCGATGTCACCCCTCGGTCCCCCGGCTCACGTGGGACTCCCACGGCATCGCCCCCGGACACCGCCGACCCCTCCATCCCCCGGCGCACGCGGAGTCCCCCGGGGTCGCGTTCCAGACCCCCGGACACATCCAGACCCCCGGACACATCCCGGCCCCCGGACACATCCCGGTCCCCGGACACATCCAGACCCCCGGACACATCCAGACCCCCGGACACATCCAGACCCCCGGACACATCCCGGCCCCCGGACACATCCAGACCCCCGGACACATCCCGGCCCCCGGACACATCCCGGCCTCCGGACACATCCTGGCCTCCGGACACATCCCGGCCCCCGGACACATCCAGACCCCCGGACACATCCCGGCCCCCGGACACATCCCGAACCCCGGACACATCCTGGCCTCCGGACACATCCAGACCCCCGGACCCATCCCGGCCCCCGGACACATCCAGACCCCCGGACACATCCCGGCCCCCGGACACATCCAGACCCCCGGACACATCCAGACCCCCGGACACATCCCGGCCCCCGGACACATCCCGGCCCCCGGACACATCGAGACCCCCGGACACATCCCGGCCTCCGGACACATCCAGACCCCCGGACACATCCAGACCCCCGGACACATCCAGACCCCCGGACACATCCCGGCCCCCGGATACATCCAGACCCCCGGACACATCCCGGCCTCCGGACACATCCAGACCCCCGGACACATCCAGACCCCCGGACACATCCCGGCCCCCGGATACATCCAGACCCCCGGACACATCCCGGCCTCCGGACACATCCAGACCCCCGGACACATCCAGACCCCCGGACACATCCCGGCCCCCGGACACATCCAGACCCCCGGACACATCCCGGCCTCCGGACACATCCAGACCCCCGGACACATCCCGGCCTCCGGACACATCCAGACCCCCGGACACATCCAGACCCCCGGACACATCCCGGTCCCCGGACACATCCCGGTCCCCTCCCCGGAGAGCGACTCTCGCCGAGCCCCCCGGTCCCGGCTCCCGTGTCACGTCCCCACCCCCCGGCCGCGTTCTCGCCCCCCGGGCCGTACCTGCGATGCGGATGACGGCTCTCTCGGCGGGGTCCAGCACCGTCCCGTTGCCCGCGGCCGCCTTGGCTCGCTGGGAGCGCTGGTGCTTGCCCAGGTTCCAGGGCAGCGTGTCCCCGGCGCCGGGCGAGCCGCTGCTGCCGCTCGAGCTCTCCTCCGCCATCGCCGCCGGCCCCCGGCTGCCCGCAGACCCCGGCTCCTGCGACAGAGGGGCGGCGTCAGGGACCCCCGGTACCGGGACCATCGCCTTCCAACGCTAGGGACCCCCGGTACCGGGACCATCGCCTTCCAACGCTAGGGACCCCCGGTACCGGGACCATCGCCTTCCAACGCTAGGGACCCCCGCTAGGGACCCCCGGTATCGCCACCTCCTCCCCTCTCGCTTCAGGGACCCCCGGTACCGGAGCACCAGGGACCCCCGGTATCGTCACTGCCCTCCCTCTCGCTTCAGGGACCCCCGGTACCGGAGCACCAGAGACCCCCGGTATTGCCACCCCTCCCCTCTCGCTTCAGGGACCCCCGGTACCGGAGCACCAGGGACCCCCGGTATTGCCACCCCTCCCCTCTCGCTTCAGGGACCCCCGGTACCGGAGCACCAGAGACCCCCGGTATCATCACTGCCCTCCCTCTCGCTTCAGGGACCCCCGGTACCGGAGCACCAGGGACCCCCGGTATCGCCACCTCCTCCCCTCTCGCTTCAGGGACCCCCGGCACCGCCGACCCCTGCGGCAGAGAGACGGCGCCGGAGACACCGGACAGACACCGAGAGCGCACGGCAGAACCACGGAGCGCCGGAGGTGGCGGAACCCCCCGGGACAGCCCCGGGGAAGCGGGGTCCGTGCCGAACCGAGCAGGGCGGTGTCGCCAGGGACGCGATCCCCGCGGGGCCCCCGCGGCCATGGCCGGCCCGGCACCGGGAGCTCGCCGGTGGGAGCGCCCGCCGGTGCCGCCGCAGCCGGGCCGAGCGGCCCGAGCGAAGCCCCGGGGGACGAGAGCGCTCGGGAGGCTCCGGGCCTGAGAGCGGCTGCCGGGGATGCAGCAGCCCGGCTCCGGGAGCGCTCCCGGGGGAGCGGGACGGATGGCGCCGGTAGCGGCGGGGGTGACTCTGCGATCCCGGTACCTCCGTGATCCCGGTACCTCCGTGATCCTGCGCTATCCCATCATCATCCCGGTACCTCCGTGATCCCGGTACCTCCGTGATCCTGCTCTCTCCCATCATCCCGGTATCTCCGTGATCCTGCTCTCTCCCATCATCCCGGCACCTCCGCCATCCCGGTATCTCCGTGATCCCGGTACCTCCGTGATCCTGCGCTATCCCATCATCCCGGTACCTCCGTGATCCCGGTATCCCCCATCATCATCCCGGTATCTCCGTGATCCTGCGCTCTCCATCCCAACACCTCCGCCCTCCCGCCCCCGCCATCCCGGTATCTCCGTGATCCTGCCTTCCCCATCATCATCCCGGTATCTCCGTGATCCCGGTATCTCCGTGATCCCG
This sequence comes from Cyanistes caeruleus, assembly GCF_971803275.1. NCBI lineage: Eukaryota > Metazoa > Chordata > Aves > Passeriformes > Paridae > Cyanistes > Cyanistes caeruleus. Next base: position 478,039 of record NC_141701.1, read on the forward strand.
GTACCTCCGTGATCCTGCCTCCCCCATCATCCCGGTATCTCCGTGATCCCGGTATCTCCGTGATCCTGCCTTCCCCATCATCCCGGTATCTCCGTGATCCCGGTATCTCCGTGATCCTGCCTTCCCCATCATCATCCCGGTATCTCCGTGATCCTGCTCTCCCCCATCATCCCGGCACCTCCGCCCTCCCGCCCCCGCCATCCCGGCACCTCCGCCATGCCGCTGCCTCCGCTCTCCCGGCATCTCCGTGATCCTGCCCCCGCCATCCCGACACCTCCGCGACCCCCGCGGCGCCGCCCCCGCCCCGGCTCCACCGCAGCGCTGCCCGCGGCTCGTTCCCGCAGGAACCGGCAGCACCGGGCGTTCCCCGGGGCTGGTTCCCGCAGGAACCGGCAGCACCGGGCGTTCTCCGCGGCTCGTTCCCGCAGGAACCGGCAGCACCGGGCGTTCTCCGCGGCTCGTTCCCGCAGGAACCGGCAGCACCGGGCGTTCTCCGGGGCTGGTTCCCGCAGGAACCGGCAGCACCGGGCGTTCTCCGGGGCTGGTTCCCGCAGGAACCGGCAGCACCGGGCGTTCTCCGCGGCCGCGGCGCCATTTGCAGAAGCTCCGAACCCGCTAAAGCCACCGGGCCCGGCATCACCGGGCGGGCTCCCGGACCCACCGGCAGCACCGACACCGCAGCGCCCGGCACGCCGGGACCCCGGCGCCGCCGGCACCGCGGAGCCACCGGCAGAGGGGCGGCGGGCGGGGGTGGGCGCGGGGAGCGGGCGGGGGGCGGGCGGGGGGGGCAGGAGAGGGGAGCGGGCGGGGGGCGTGGGGGGCAGGAGAAGGGGGGCGAGCGTGGGGAGAGCGCCGTGCCAAGCCTGAGTCACGGCTCCATCGCCCACGTCCCCCTCCCCACAGCCCCTCCAGGCCAGGCCTGACGCAGGGGCACCCATGGGGACCCCCAAACCCCCAGACTCGGGTCTCAGCCCCCCAACAGCTCTCGCACCCCCAGGGGAGGGCTCCCGAAGCCCCCAGCCCCCACCGCTCCTGCGGCCCCCCCGGTTTCTGCAGGCCCCCGGTTCCTGCAGCCCCCCCGGTTCCTGCAGCCCCCCCGGTTCCTGCAGCCCCCCGGTTCCTGCAGCCCCCCCGGTTCCTGCAGCCCCCCCGGTTCCTGCAGCCCCCCCGGCCCCGCAGCACCCTCCGAGCCCCCCCCGCCGCTCCCGGCTCCACGGGGCAGGGGGTAACGGGGGTCCCAGGCGCGGGGGACTCACCGAGCGCCACGATGTCCGCCAAGACGCGACGGGGGGGCATGACCGGGGGGGGGAGCACCGGCACCGGTACCGCGGGGGCTCCGGGGGAAAATGGCCCCGGGGGCTCCGCCCGCACCGGCACCGGCACCGGCACCGGCTCCGGCTTCCCGGCAGGGGCGGGGCGGGGGGCGGGCACCGGGGGGCGGCTCATCCCAGCGCCCCACCCCCCGCAGCCGGAGCTCCCCGCCAGGGAGGAAAGGGTTAACCGTGACCAGTGCTCCCAGTACATCCAGCATGGAGAGGGTTAACTGTCCCCAGTGCTCCCAGTACACCCAGCATGGAGAGGGTTAACCCTGACCAGTGCTCCCAGTACACCCAGCATGGAGAGGGTTAACTGTCCCCAGTGCTCCCAGTACACCCGGCATGGAGAGGGTTAACCCTGACCAGTGCTCCCAGTACACCCAGCATGGAGAGGGTTAACCCTGACCAGTGCTCCCAGTACACCCAGCATGGAGAGGGTTAACTGTCCCCAGTGCTCCCAGTACACCCAGTATGGACAGGGTTAACTGTCCCCAGTGCTCCCAGTACACCCAGTATGGACAGGGTTAACTGTCACCAGTGCTCCCAGTGCACCCAGCATGGAGAGGGTTAACCCTGACCAGAACCGGCTCAGAACCGGAACAGAACCGGAATAGAATCGGGACAGAACCGGGACAGGACCGGAACAGAACCGGAATAGAACCGGGACAGAACCGGGACAGAACCGGGACAGATCCGGGAACAGATCCTGGCACAGATCCTGGCACGGTTCCTGGCACAGATCCTGGCACAGATCCTGGCACAGATCCTGGCACAGCCCTAGCACAGTTCCTGGCACGGTTCCTGGCACAGTTCCTGGCACGGTTCCTGGCACAGATCCTGGCACAGCCCTGGCACAGTTCCTGGCACAGTTCCTGGCACAGATCCTGGCACGGTTCCTGGCACGGTTCCTGGCACAGATCCTGGCACAGATCCTGGCACAGCTCTGGCACGGTTCCTGGCACGGTTCCTGGCACAGCCCTGGCACAGATCCTGGCACGGCCCTGGCACGGATCCTGGCACTGTTCCTGGCACAGTTCCTGGCACAGATCCTGGCACGGATCCTGGCACGGTTCCTGGCACAGATCCTGGCACAGCTCTGGCACAGATCCTGGCACAGATCCTGGCACGGTTCCTGGCACAGATCCTAGCACAGATCCTGGCACGGTTCCTGGCACAGATCTTGGCACGGATCCTGGCACGGTTCCTGGCACAGATCCTGGCACAGCTCTGGCACAGTTCCTGGCACGGTTCCTGGCACAGATCCTGGCACAGATCCTGGCACAGATCCTGGCACGGTTCCTGGCTCAGTTCCTGGCACGGTTCCTGGCACAGCTCTGGCACAGATCCTGGCACGGTTCCTGGCACGGTTCCTGGCACAGTTCCTGGCACAGCTCTGGCACAGATCCTGGCACGGTTCCTGGCACGGTTCCTGGCACGGTTCCTGGCACGGCTCCAGCGCTCACGCCCTGCCGGCCCCCGCAGCCTCCCCTGGCCGGAGAACAGAGCGCGGCTCCAGCTGCCAGCGGTGCAGAACATCTGGTCCGGCAATGGGGAGATCCGGGATCCGGGGATCGATCGATCCCCCAGGGTGGGGAGATCCGGGATCCGGGGATCGATCGATCCCCCGGGGGGGTGGGCAGATCCGGGAGTGAGGGATCGATCGATCCCCGGGCGGGTGGGGAGATCCAGGAGTGAGGGATCGATCGATCCCCCGGGCGGGTGGGGAGATCCGGGATCCGGGGATCGATCGATCCCCCGGTGGGTGGGGCGATCCGGGATCCAGGGATCCCCCGGGCGGGTGGGGAGATTTGGGATCCGGGATCCGGGGATCCCCCGGGCGGGTGGGGCGATCCGGGAGTGAGGGATCGATCGATCCCCGGGCGGGTGGGGAGATCCAGGAGTGAGGGATCGATCGATCCCCCGGGCGGGTGGGGAGATCCGGGATCCGGGAATCGATCGATCCCCGGGTGGGTGGGGAGATCTGGGATCCGGGGATCGATCGATCCCCCGGGCAGGTGGGGAGATTCGGGATCCAGGGATCCCCCGGGCGGGTGGGGAGATCTGGGATCCGGGGATCGATCGATCCCCCGGGCGGGTGGGCAGATCCGGGATCCGGGGATCGATCGATCCCCTGGGCGGGTGGGGAGATCTGGGATCCGGGGATCGATCGATCCCCGGATGGGTGGGGAGATCTGGGATCTGGGGATCCCCCGGGCAGGTGGGGAGATCCGGGATCCGGGAATCGATCGATCCCCCGGGCGGGTGGGGAGATCCGGGAGTGAGGGATCGATCGATCCCCCGGGCGGGTGGGGAGATCTGGGATCCGGGGATCGATCGATCTCCGGGCGGGTGGGGAGATCCGGGATCCGGGAATCGGTCGATCCCCGGGTGGGTGGGGCGATCTGGGATCCGGGGATCCCCCGGGCGGGTGGGGAGATTTGGGATCCGGGATCCGGGGATCCCCCGGGCGGGTGGGGCGATCCGGGAGTGAGGGATCGATCGATCCCCGGGCGGGTGGGGAGATCCAGGAGTGAGGGATCGATCGATCCCCCGGGCGGGTGGGGAGATCCGGGATCCGGGAATCGATCGATCCCCGGGCGGGTGGGGAGATCTGGGATCCGGGGATCGATCGATCCCCCGGGCAGGTGGGGAGATTCGGGATCCAGGGATCCCCCGGGCGGGTGGGGAGATCTGGGATCCGGGGATCGATCGATCCCCCGGGCGGGTGGGCAGATCCGGGATCCGGGGATCGATCGATCCCCTGGGCGGGTGGGGAGATCTGGGATCCGGGGATCGATCGATCCCCGGATGGGTGGGGAGATCTGGGATCTGGGGATCCCCCGGGCAGGTGGGGAGATCCGGGATCCGGGAATCGATCGATCCCCCGGGCGGGTGGGGAGATCCGGGAGTGAGGGATCGATCGATCCCCCGGGCGGGTGGGGAGATCTGGGATCCGGGGATCGATCGATCTCCGGGCGGGTGGGGAGATCCGGGATCCGGGAATCGGTCGATCCCCGGGTGGGTGGGGCGATCTGGGATCCGGGGATCGATGGATCCCCCGGGCGGGTGGGGAGATCCGGGATCCGGGGATCGATCGATCTCCGGGCGGGTGGGGAGATCCGGGATCCGGGAATCGGTCGATCCCCGGGTGGGTGGGGAGATCTGGGATCCGGGATCTGGGGATCCCCCGGGCAGGTGGGGAGATCCGGGAGCCGGGGATCGATCGATCCCCCAGGCAGGTGGGGAGATCTGGGAGTGAGGGATCGATCGATCCCCGGGCAGGTGGGGCGATCTGGGATCCGGGGATGGATAGATCCCCCCGGGCGGGTGGGGAGATCCGGGATCCGGGAACTGCGGCTGGGAACCGGAACCGGTGCCTTGATCCAGAGCTGGTGCTGCCACCCAGAGCTGCTGCCGGGCCCCGCAGCTGGTGCCGAGAGCTGCTCCAGGAACCGGAACCGGTACCAGGAACTGGAGCCGGTGCCAGGAACCGGAACCGGTGCCAGGAACAGGAACCAGTGCCAGGAACCGGAACCGGTGCCAGGAACAGGAGCCGGTGACAGGAACCAGAACCGGTGTCAGGAACCGGAACCGGTGACAGGAACCAGAGCCGGTGACAGGAACAGGAACCGGTACCAGGAACCAGAACCGGTGTCAGGAACCGGAACCGGTGACAGGAACCAGAGCCGGTGCCAGGAACAGGAACCGGTACCGGGAACAGGAACCGGTGCCAGGAACAGGAGCCGGTACCGGGAACAGGAACCGGTGCCAGGAACAGGAACCAGTGCCAGGAACCGGAACCGGTGCCAGGAACAGGAGCCGGTGACAGGAACCAGAACCGGTGTCAGGAACCGGAACCGGTGCCAGGAACAGGAGCCGGTGACAGGAACCAGAGCCGGTGACAGGAACAGGAACCGGTGCCAGGAACCGGGCCCGGTACCCGGAACTGGAGCCAGTGGGACCCAGAGCCGGTACCAAGAACAGGAACTGGTAACAGAAACAGGAACTGGTAACAGGAACTGGAGCCAGCGGGACCCAGAGCTGGTGCCAGGAAGAGGAACTGGAGGGAGAACAGGCGTGTGTGCAGCCGCAGTTCGTGTGTGCACACCTGGGAGCGGCACACCTGGGAGCGGGCACACCTGAGAGCGGGCACACCTGAGAGCGGGCACACCTGAGAGCGGGCACACCTGGGAGCGGGCACACCTGAGTGCGGGCACACCTGAGAGCGGGCACACCTGAGAGCGGGCACACCTGAGAGCGGGCACACCTGAGAGCGGGCACACCTGAGAGCGGGCACACCTGGGAGCGGCACACCTGAGAGCGGGCACACCTGAGAGCAGGCACACCTGGGAGTGGGCACACCTGAGAGCGGGCACGCCTGAGAGCGGGCACACCTGAGAGCGGGCACACCTGGGAGCGGGCACACCAGGGTCTGTGCACACCTGGGAGCGGGCACACCTGGGTCTGTGCACACCTGAGTGCGGGCACACCTGGGAGCGGCACACCTGGGAGCGGCACACCTGGGAGCGGGCACACCTGAGAGCGGTCACACCTGAGAGCGGGCACACCTGAGAGCGGGCACACCTGAGAGCGGTCACACCTGAGTGCGGGCACACCTGAGAGCGGGCACACCTGAGAGCGGGCACACCTGGGTCTGTGCACACCTGGGAGCGGGCACACCCGGGAGCGGGCACACCTGAGAGCGGGCACACCTGAGAGCGGGCACACCTGGGAGCGGGCACACCTGAGAGCGGGCACACCAGGGTCTGTGCACACCTGGGAGCGGGCACACCTGAGAGCGGCACACCTGAGAGCGGGCACACCTGGGAGCGGGCACACCTGGGAGCGGGCACACCTGAGAGCGGGCACACCTGGGAGCGGGCACACCAGGGTCTGTGCACACCTGGGAGCGGGCACACCTGGGTCTGTGCACACCTGAGAGCGGGCACACCTGAGAGCGGGCACACCTGGGTCTGTGCACACCTGGGAGCGGGCACACCTGAGAGCGGGCACACCCGGGAGCGGCACACCTGGGTCTGTGCACACCTGAGAGCGGGCACACCGGGGTCTGTGCACACCTGAGAGCGGGCACACCGGGGTCTGTGCACACCCGGGTCTGTGCACACCTGGGAGCGGGCACACCGGGGTCTGTGCACACCCGGGTCTGTGCACACCTGGGAGCGGGCACACCTGGGATCGGGCCTGGCCCGGAGCATCACCCGTGTGCACGGCACCGGAATGCGCAACCGGGGGGGTCTCGGGGGTTTCAGAGACCCCCGGTGCCCCCCGCCACATCCACTCGCTCGCCCTGCCCCCCGACCCCCGACCCCCGGCCCCTCATCGGGGCCAAAGTGACCGCGGCAAGCCCAGCACAGCCGCAGCCACCCCGCGGGGCGCGGAGAGCAGCGAGGACCCCCGGGACCCGACCCCGGGGCGGCGCCGTGTGGTCGGGGGTCCCTCCCGGCTCCACAGGACACCCGGTCCCCACCGTGTCACCCGCTCAGACCCCCCCACTCTGTCCCCACCGTGTCACCCGCTCAGACCCCCCCACTCTGCCCCCACCGTGTCACCCTCCCGGACCCCCCCATTCTGTCCCCACCGTGTCACCCTCCCAGACCCCCCCACTCTGCCCCCACCGTGTCACCCTCCCGGACCCCCCCATTCTGTCCCCACCGTGTCACCCGCTCAGACCCCCCCACTCTGTCCCCACCGTGTCACCCGCTCAGACCCCCCCACTCTGCCCCCACCGTGTCACCCGCTCAGACCCCCCTATTCTGTCCCCACCGTGTCACCCGCTCAGACCCCCCCATTCTGTCCCCACCGTGTCACCCTCCCAGACCCCCCCATTCTGTCCCCACCGTGTCACCCGCTCAGACCCCCCCATTCTGTCCCCACCGTGTCACCATCCCAGACCCCCCCATTCTGTCCCCACCGTGTCACCCTCCCGGACCCCCGCCCTGTCCCCACCGTGTCACCCTCCCGGACCCCCGCCCGTTCTGGCCCCGGCCCTACCGGCGCTGCCGCTCGCTCCGTCCGTGCGGCTCCGGTGCTGGCGCAGCCGCTGTGGCCGCGGTCATGTGCCGGTGCCGGTGCCGGCACGGGCGCAGGGAGCGAATCCCCCGGGCAGAGCCGGACAAAGAGCCCTTTTCAGCGGCGCTGGGCCCCGCGGGCCCCTCGGCGTCAGGGGACAAAGGTCCGGCACGCTTGGCACCGCCAGCGCCGGGCACTCCCTGCCCGGGGCACCCGCGGGGCAGCGGCCTCTGCACGGGGTGGGCGTGAGGCCAGAACCCCCCCGGCCGCACCCCGCTCCGTGGGGCTCCCACCGGCGCTCCGGGGAGCGGGGCTGGGACGGATGGCACGGGGCTGGGAGGGATCCCGGGGCTGGGAGGGATCCCGGGGCTGGGAGGGATCCGGGGGCTGGGAGGGATCCCGGGGCTGGGAGGGATCCGGGGGCCGGGAGGGATCCGGGGGCTGGGAGGGATCCCGGGGCTGGGAGGGATCCCGGGGCTGGGAGGGATCCCGGGGCCGGGAGAGATCCGGGGGCTGGGAGGGTTCCCGGGGCTGGGAGGGATCCGGGGGCCGGGAGAGATCCCGGGGCCGGGAGGGATCCCGGGGCCGGGCGGATCCCGGGGCTGGCACACGGCGGCGGGGCCGGGCGGATCCTGGGGCCGGGAGGGATCCCGGGGCCGGGAGGGATCCGGGGGCCGGGCGGATCCGGGGGCTGGGAGGGATCCCGGGGCCAGGAGGGATCCCGGGGCCAGGAGGGATCCCGGGGCCGGGCGGATCCCGGGGCTGGCACACGGCGGCGGGGCCGGGAGGGATCCGGGGGCCGGGCGGATCCCGGGGCCGGGCCGGATCCCGGGGCCGGGAGGGATCCCGGGGCCGGGCGGATCCCGGGGCCGGGCGGATCCCGGGGCTGGCACACGGCGGCGGGGCTGGCACACGCCGGGCCGGTGCCACCGCACCCTGCCCCGCCACCGCCCGTGCCCGCGGGTCGGTCCCGCTGGTGCCACACCCCTGCCCGCTCCGTGGGGGTCCCCAAAGGGGTCCCCGAGACCCCCGGTCCCATTGGGCCACACCCCTGCCCGCTCTATGGGTCCCCAAGGGGGTCCCCAAAGGGGTCCCCAAGACCCCCGGTCCCACTGGGTCACAGCCCTGCCCGCTCCGTGGGGCTCCCCAGGGGGCTCCCCGAGACCCCCGGCCCCACGCTCGCCCACCCGTGACCTGGGGCAGCTCCGTGGGCAGCACGGGCACGGAGGGGACCCCCTGCACCCCTCCCTGCCCCCCCTGCACCCCTCCTGGGGTCCCACCCGCTGGGCAGCGGCGCCACCAGCACTGCCCATGGAGGGGGCTCTGCTCCCACCCACGGGGCACCCGGGTACCCCCGGAACAGCTCGGGGAGCAGGTGAGGAGCAGGTGAGGAGCAGGGAACAGGTGAGGAGCAGGTGAGGAGCAGGATGCAGGTGAGGAGCAGGACACAGGTGAGGAGCAGGACACAGGTGAGGAGCAGGGAACAGGTGAGGAGCAGGACACAGGTGAGGAGCAGGGAACAGGTGAGGAGCAGGACACAGGTGAGGAGCAGGGAACAGGTGAGGAGCAGGGAACAGGCAGAGGTGCAGGACACAGGTGAGGAGCAGGATGCAGGTGAGGAGCAAGGAACAGGTGAGGAGCAGGATGCAGGTGAGGAGCAGGACACAGGTGAAGAGCAGGGAACAGGTGAGGAGCAGGGAACAGGTGAGGAGCAGGGAACAGGCAGAGGTGCAGGAGTGGCCAGGTCCAGCCCTGGGGTGGCCCAGAGCCACCGCCCAGCACAGCCACCTGTCGGGGACACAGCACCCTCACACAGGTGTGCAGCTCCCAGTGCTCCCAGCTGGGCCTGGGCCCCCATCCACACCAATCCCACCCACCCCATTTGGGACTGGAACATCTCCCCCACCCCCCAATCCCTCCTCAATCCCAGCCACGCAAAAGCTCCCAATTTATTCCCAATTTTATTTCCAGTTTCATTTAAAATTTCACTGGTGTCACACAGGTGACCCCAAGTCCTCCTGCCCCCCTCCCACCCTGGCACGGGGGTGCCCAGGGTGCGTCCCCAGGTGAGGATCCCCCCGCCCCGAGCTCCTGGGCAGGGCAGGAACCTCCCACACCCCGAGTCCCGAGGGCAGAGCCCCCCGGACACCGAAACCCCCGCAACGGCACCGGGACGCGCCGGGGGGATAAAGGGGGGGTCCTCAAAGCCGGGGGGCTCAGAGGGGACCCCCGTGGCGGCTGCGGCAGGTGATGAGGTACTGGGGGTAGGCCTGGGTGTCGTTGAAGATGACGAAGATGTCGGGCTGCCGGGGGTCATCCACCACGCTGTGGTAGCGCCGGGGGACGCCGCAGCCCTCCCGCAGCGGGGGCGCCCGCAGCCCCGCTCGCCCGGCCGTGAACTCCCCGCTCAGCACCTTGGCCATGAAGATGAACTTGGTGCCGCTGGCGCTGGGCGGCGAGTAGCGGTCCCGCGCCGAGACGGCCGCGCGCGCCGCGAAGTACACGCCGAGCCCGTAGAGCGTGGCTGTGGGGGTGGGCGTCAGCCGGGGCACGGGGGGGTGCCAGGGGCACCGGGCCCACTTCGGCACCCCGTTACACACCGAGGGCACCGTACCCACATCGGCACCCCGTTACACACCGAGGACATTGGGCCCACATCGGCACCCCATTCCCACACTGAGGGCACTGTGCCCACATCGGCACCCCGTTACACACCGAGGGCACCGGGCCCACATCGGCACCCCGTTACACACCGAGGGCACCGTATCCACATCGGCACCCCATTACACACCGAGGGCATTGGGCCCACATCGGCACCCCGTTACACACCGAGGGCACCGTACCCACATCGGCACCCCATTCCCACACTGACTGCACCGTGCCCACATCGGCACCCCATTACACACCGAGGGCATTGGGCCCACATCGGCACTCCGTTACACACCGAGGGCACCGTACCCACCTCGGCACCCTGTTACACACCGAGGGCACCGGGCCCACATCGGCACCCCGTTACACACCGAGGGCACCGTACCCACCTCGGCACCCTGTTACACACCGAGGGCACCGGGCCCACATCGGCACCCCGTTACACACCGAGGGCACCGGGCCCACATCGGCACCCCGTTACACACCGAGGGCACCGTGCCCACCTCAGCACCCCATTCCCACCCCAAGGGCACCATGCCCACCTCGGCACCCCCTTCCCGTGTACCCATGGTCACCCCTTTCCTGTGTTGATGGCATTGGGCCCACCTCGGCACCCCGTTCCCACCCCGAGGGCACTGTGCCCATCTCAGCACCCCGTTCCCACCCCGAGGGCACCGTGCCCATCTCACCACCCCCTTCCCGTGCACCCATGGTTGCCCCATTCCTGTGCAGATGGTAACGTGCCCACCTTGGCACCCTGATCCCACCCAGAGGGCACTGTGCCCATCTCACCACCCCGTTCCCACCCCGTTCCACCCCGCGCTCGCCCCAGAGCTGCCCGGCGCTCACCGTTCCTCCCGCAGAAGCTGCGGTTGAAGCCGTGCAGGCAGATCTCGCGGCTGGAGGCCTTGGTGGTGCCGTGGAAGAGGACGCGCTCCACGGCGGTGCCGGGGGCGCAGGCCCGCTTGACGCTGCCCTTCTTCAGCTGGTACTGCTTGTACAGCAGCGGGTGGATCAGCTTCTGCACCTGCCGGGCACCGCCGCGTCAGCGCCGAGCCACGGGGACGCGCCGGGGGGGACGCGCGCCCGCGCCCACCTGCACGATGCTGATCTGGCCCTGCAGCTCCTCCAGCGTCCCGCAGAAATGCTGCGCCACCTCGGCGAACTCCTCCGAGTCCTTGGCCAGCGGCATCAGCCGTACCTCCTCCTCCAGCCCGGCCGGCTCCGGCCCTGCCGGACACGGTCCCGGTGAGCGCGGGCGCGGCGAGGGGCAGGGCCGGTGCCACGGCGCCCAGGCTCACCGAGCAGGCAGAAGGTGCTGTCCAGCGGGGGCTGGCTGCGGCACACGGGCACGGCGCGGGCGCTGCCGATGTCGAACTCCTCCATGCGCTCCAAATCCACGGTCAAGGGCCTCCCGTCCAGCACCAGATCCAGCCGGCGCTCCTGGCGCAGCCAGGCCTGCTCCAGCTGCGCCGCGGCCTCGGGGCCGTAGGGGACAGCGGTGCCAGACGCGTCCCAGCGCACCCAGTGCGCGGCGGTGGCGGTGTTGGTGGCACCGTGCCGCGGCGGTGGCACGTTCCGCAGCAGCCACGCGAGCTCCTGCGCCGCAGGCTCCACAAAGTCGGCGAAGCCTCGCAGCGTGGCGGTGCCACCTTGCAGGGCGAGCTGCACGGCGTGGCGGCGGCGCAGCAGGGCCAGCGCGCAGCGGCCGGCGGCTGGCAGCGCCCGCAGCCGCTCGCTCGCCACCTCGCGCGCCCGCAGCCGCGCCGCCAGCGCCCGCTCCAGCTCCCGCCGCACCGCCCGCGCGTCCTGCTCCGAGGAGCCGAACACCGTCACCCTCACCGCGTCTGCCGCCCGCAGCGCCTCCTCCAGCGAGGCCTCCAGCGCGGCCAGCAGCCCGGCATCCTCCTCCGCCCGCTCCTGCTCGCGCTCGCGGCTGTAGGAGCGCAGGGACAGAGCGGTGGCGCGGGCCAGCTCCTGCTCCTCGCACCACGTGCGGTCCATGGAGTACTGGATGGCCAGGGCCACCTGCACCTCCTCCTCCACGCCCGTGTCCGACAGCAGCTCCCTGGCACCGTCCCCGCCGGCCGCGCAGGGGAACTCGGCCTCCAGGTCCCACTCGCCGCTGGTGCCGGGCTCGGGGCTCGGGCCCCCACGCCCGGCGGGGCCGCGCGGCTGCAGCGCTGCCAGCACCTCCTTGATCTCCTCTGCGGGAGCAGCGCAGTGTCAGCCCCGGCCCCACGGCCCCCTCACCCCACTGCGGCACCGCTCACCTGCCCCTCGCCTGCCGCTCACCTGCCGCTCACCTGCCCCTCGCCTGCCCCTCCCCTGCCCCTCACCTGCCGCTCACCTTCCCCTCACCTGCCGCTCACCTGCCGCTCACCTGCCCCTCCCCTGCCCCTCACCTGCCCCTCACCTGCCGCTCACCTGCCCCTCACCTGCCCCTCACCTGCCGCTCACCTGCCCCTCACCTGCCCCTCACCTGCCCCTCACCTGCCGCTCACCTGCCCCTCACCTGCCCCTCACCTGCCCCTCACCTGCCCCTCCCCTGCCCCTCACCTGCCCCTCACCTGCCGCTCACCTGCCCCTCCCCTGCCCCTCACCTGCCGCTCACCTGCCGCTCACCTGCCCCTCGCCTGCCGCTCACCTGCGCCTCACCTGCCGCTCACCTGCCCCTCACCTGCCCCTCACCTGCCCCTCACCTGCTGCTCACCTGCCCCTCGCCTGCTGCTCACCTGTCCCTCACCTGCTGCTCACCTGTCCCTCACCTGCTGCTCACCTGCCCCTCACCTGCCCCTCACCTGCTGCTCACCTGCCCCTCACCTGCTGCTCACCTGCCCCTCACCTGCCGCTCACCTGCCCCTCACCTGCCCCTCACCTGCCGCTCACCTGCCGCTCACCTGCCCCTCACCTGCTGCTCACCTGCCCCTCACCTGCCCCTCACCTGCCCCTCCCCTGCCGCTCACCTGCCGCTCACCTGCCGCTCACCTGTCCCTCACCTGCTGCTCACCTGCCGCTCACCTGCCCCTCACCTGCTGCTCACCTGCCCCTCGCCTGCCACTCACCTGCCCCTCGCCTGCCCCTCACCTGCCACTCACCTGCCCCTCACCTGCCGCTCACCTGCTCTTCACCTGCCCCTCACCTGCCCCTCCCCTGCCGCTCCCCTGCCCCTCACCTGCCGCTCACCTGTCGCTCACCTACCCATCACCTGCCCCTCACCTGCCGCTCACCTGTCGCTCACCTACCCATCACCTGCCGCTCACCTGCCCCTCACCTGCTGCTCACCTGCCGCTCACCTGCCCCTCACCTGCCCCTCACCTCCCCCTCCCCTGCCCCTCACCTGCCGCTCACCTGCCCCTCACCTGCCCCTCACCTGCCCCTCGCCTGCCCCTCACCTGCCCCTCGCCTGCCGCTCACCTGCCGCTCACCTGCCGCTCACCTGCCCCTCACCTGCCCCTCACCTGCCCCTCACCTGCTGCTCACCTGCCCCTCACCTGCCCCTCACCTGCTGCTCACCTGCCCCTCACCTGCCCCTCACCTGCTGCTCACCTGCCCCTCACCTGCTGCTCACCTGCCCCTCACCTGCCCCTCACCTGCCCCTCCCCTGCCCCTCCCCTGCCCCTCACCTGCCGCTCGCCTGCCGCTCACCTTTCCCTCACCTGCCCCTCACCTGCTCCTCACCTGCCCCTCACCTCCCCCTCCCCTGCCCCTCACCTGCCCCTCGCCTGCCCCTCACCTTTCCCTCACCTGCCGCTCACCTGCCCCTCACCTGTCCCTCACCTGCCGCTCACCTGCCGCTCACCTGACCCTCACCTGCCGCTCACCTGCCGCTCACCTGCCCCTCACCTGCCGCTCACCTGCCCCTCACCTGCCCCTCACCTGCCCCTCACCTGCCGCTCACCTGCCCCTCACCTGCCCCTCACCTGCCCCTCACCTGCCGCTCACCTGCCGCTCACCTCCCCCTCCCCTGCCCCTCACCTGCCGCTCCCCTGCCCCTCACCTGCCCCTCACCTGCCGCTCACCTGCTCTTCACCTGCCCCTCACCTGCCGCTCACCTGCCGCTCACCTGCCCCTCGCCTGCCCCTCACCTGCTGCTCACCTGTCCCTCACCTGCCCCTCACCTGCCGCTCACCTGCCCCTCACCTGCGCTGGTGCGAAAGCCGCTGTGGCCGCCATCCCCGGTGTCCTCATAGGCGGTGTCGCTGTCCTCGGGCAGGTCCCGGTGCCAGGAGGGCGAGCAGAGCTCCCGGTGGTTTCCTGGGTGCAGCAGCTCCTCCAGCTCCAGCTGCGGGCACAGACGGGCGGCATGGGGCGCGCTGCTGCGGCACAGCGGGCACCGGCACGGTGCCGGAGCGCCGGCGGCGAGGCTCACCTGCGGATCCGGAGGGCTCCAGGGCTCCCCGTGCAGCTGGATGATGCAGCCGAAGCGGCTCTCCAGCTGCCGCAGCAGGCTCTGCCCGGCCGGCTCCCGCAGGAAGCGGGCGACGCCGGGGAAGCGCAGCGTTGTGGGGTGCGAGGCCACCGAGTCCAGCAGGCTCTGCAGGAATTCCGCCACCGCCCGGCACCGGGCCGGCTCCCCGCTCACCTGGCGGCGCACGGGAAAAGGGCTCAGCACCTGCGCACTCACCTGGGCGGGTGTGGGCAGGTGTGGGCAGCACCGCGGCGTGGGCGGCCTCTGGCACCGGGATGTGCCATGGGCACGGGATGGTGGGAGCACGGCACGGAGCCCTGCCCGCACCCCTGCCTGTACCTGTTGGTACCTATCGGTACCTGTCTGTACCTGTCCTCACCCACCTGTACCTGTCTGTACCTGTCTGTACCCACCTGTACCTGTCAACACCGGTTTGTACCTGTCGTCACCCGTCTGTACCTGTCCTCACCCGCCTGTACCTCTCCTCACCCGCCTGTACCTGTCTGTACCTGTCATCACCCGCCTGTACCTGTCCTCACCCGCCTGTACCTGTCTGTACCCACCTGCACCTGTTCTTACCTGTCCTCACCTGTCTGTATCCGCCTGTACCTGTTCTTACCTGTCCTCACCTATTTGTACCTGTCCTCGCCTGTCTGTACCTGTCCTCGCCTGTCTGTACCTGTCCTCGCCTGTCTGTACCTGTCCTCACCTGCCTGTACCTGTCCTCACCTGCCTGTACCTGTCCTCACCTGTCCTGCCCTGTCCTCACCTTTCTGTACCTGTACCTGTCCTGCCCTGCCCTGCCCTGCCGTCCCCCTGTCCCAGCCCTGCCCGGCGCTCACCCGGAGCCCGGAGACGTCTCCCCCGTCCAGCGGCAGCAGGGTCACCCCGGGGACGCTGCCGAGCACGTCCTGGTACTGCTGCTGCAGGAACCGCAGCGCTCCCGGCTCCGCCGGCACCAGCGCCTCGTCCTGCTGCAGCCCCGCCGGTTCTGCTGCCGGTGCTGGTGCTGCTTCTGGTGCTGCTTCTGCTTCTGGGAGCAGCCCCGGGCGCTGGGCCTGGCCCGGCACGGCCCTGAACGCCTCCGTGTCCCGGTCCCGGCCGGGGCAGGCGGCTGGCGGCTGTCCTGGTGCCGGGTGCGATGTCGGTGCTGCCGGCAGCGCCAGGACTGCGACGGCCGTGTCCGGTGAGGGGCTCACGTGTGACACCGTGGGGTCTCTGACTGACACCGTGGGGTCTCTGACTGACACCGTGGGGTCTCTGACCGAGGACATGGCCGTGTCCGGTGAGGGGCTCACGTGTGCCACGGTGGGGTCTCTGTCCGAGGACGGAGCCGTGTCCGGTGAGGGGCTCACGTGTGACACCGTGGGGTCTCTGTCTGACACCGTGGGGTCTCTGACCGACACCGTGGGGTCTCTGTCCGAGGATGGAGCCGTGTCCGGTGAGGGGCTCACGTGTGACACCGTGGGGTCTCTGTCCGAGGACACGGCCGTGTCCGGTGAGGGGCTCACGTGTGACACCACGGGGTCTCTGTCCAAGGACACGGCCGTGTCCGGTGCGCAATCTCCGTCCGGCAAGGGCTCCGTGACCAGCTCTGGGTGAGGAGCAGCGGCCCTGTCCAGCGTGGGGACAGTGTCCGGGGGCAGGTCCGTGCTCCCCTGCAGCAGCTCCAGGAAGGGGTAGTGAGGGGCGAGCTCCAGCACCGCGTCCTGCAGCCGGTGTTGCCTCCGCAGCACCCGCTCGGCGGCTGGGGAAGGACAAACGGACGGGCAGCCGGCGGCCCAGAGCGGCTCCCCGCGCTCCCGGGGCACCGGCGGGGGTTCCCGGCTCACCTGCCGCATCCTGGAAGGTGACGATGGCCCCGTGGCCGCCGGGCAGCGGCCGCACGTGTCTCACGCGGCCGCCGCCGCTGCGCCGGTTCTCGAAGTAGAGCTCGAGCAGGTCCCGGTCGAGCGCCGGCCCCGCCGCCCGCACCAGCACCGAGGGGCTCCGCGGTGCCCGCAGCAGCGCCAGCCCCCGCTGCCGCGCACGCTGCTCCGCTGAGGCCAGCTCTGCGGCACAACAGGCGCTGACACAACCGGTGCTGGCACAACCGGCACTGGCACAACCGGTGCTGGCACACCCAGCACGGCACAACCGGCACTGGCACACCCGGCGCTGGCACAACCAGCACTGGCACAACCGGCACCGGCACAACCGGCACTGGCACAACCGGCACTGACACAACCGGCACTGACACAACCGGCGCTGGCACAACCGGCACCGGCACAACCGGCACTGGCACAACCGGCACTGGCACAATCAGCGCTGGCACACCTGGCGCTGGCACAACCGGCACCGGCACAACCGGCGCTGGCACAACCAGCGCTGGCACACCCGGCACTGGCACAACCAGCACTGGCACAACCGGCGCCGGCACAACCGGCACTGGCACAATCAGCGCTGGCACAACCGGCGCTGGCACAACCGGCACTGGCACACCCGGCACTGGCACAACCAGCTCTGCGGCACAACAGGCGCTGGCACAGCCGGCACGGCACAACCAGCGCTGGCACAACCGGCGCTGGCACAACCGGCACTGGCACACCCGGCACTGGCACAATCAGCGCTGGCACACCCGGCACTGGCACACCCGGCACTGGCACACCCGGCACCGGCACAACGGGCACTGGCACCGCCGTCCCCGTGCCACCGGCCCCCAAACGCCACCCCGGTGCCCCCTCCAGGTGTCCCCTGCCCCTCACTGCCCCCAGCCCCGTTGTCCCCCCACCCTCAGCAGCCTGCCCCTGTCACCCCTGTACCCCCACCCCAGTGCCCCCCAACCCCCTGGCGGCTCCACCCCGTCACCTCTGCCCCCCACCCACCCTGGGGTGCCCCCCGCGCTCCCCGCTCCCACCTGGGGGGCTGAGGGGGTCCCGCAGGCGCAGCGGGTGCCAGCCGGGCACGGAGCACTGGCACAGGGTGACGGTGCCACGGGGGACCCCCAGCAGGGTCTCCAGGGCTGACTTCGGGTGCTGGGGGGGCGTCCTGGGGTGCGGGCAGTGCAGCAGCAGGTGGTGGGGGTCCCAGGGGGGGGCTGCGCGCACCCCCAGCTCGGCCCCCCCCAGCCTGTGGCTGCCGTGGGCCAGCACGTTCTGAGCATCTGAGGAGGGAAACGGGGGTCACCGGGGACCCCCCAGTGCCCCCCGGGGGTACAGCACTGCTCACCAGTGCTCCCAGTGGGACTGGGACCCCCCAAACCCCATCCCAGTGGGACTGAGACCCCCAAACCCCACCCCAGTGGGACTGAGACCCCCAAACCCCACCCCAGTGATCCCGGTGGGACTGGGAAGCCCCCCAGCCCATCCCAGTGCTCCCAGTGGGACTGAGACCCCCCAAACCCCATCCCAGTGTTCCCAGTGGGACTGAGACCCCCCCAAACCCCACCCCAGTGGGACTGAGACCCCCCCAAACCCCACCCCAGTGATCCCAGTGGGACTGAGACCCCCAAACCCCATCCCAGTGGGACGGAGACCCCCACACCCCACCCCAGTGATCCCAGTAGGACTGAGACCCCCAAACCCCATCCCAGTGATCCCAGTGGGACTGAGACCCCCAAACCCCACCCCAGTGGGACTGAGACCCCCACACCCCATACCTGTGGGACTGAGACCCCCAAACCCCATCCCTGTGGGACTGAGACCCCCAAACCCCATCCCAGTGGGACTGAGACCCCCAAACCCCACCCCAGTGGGACTGAGACCCCCAAACCCCACCCCAGTGGGACTGAGACCCCCAAACCCCACCCCAGTGGGACTGAGACCCCCAAACCCCATCCCAGTGGGACTGAGACCCCCAAACCCCACCCCAGTGATCCCAGTGGGACTGAGACCCCCAAACCCCACCCCAGTGGGACTGAGACCCCCACACCCCATCCCAGTGGGACTGAGACCCCCACACCCCATCCCAGTGGGACTGAGACCCCCACACCCCAGTGCTCCCAGTGGGACTGAGACCCCCACACCCCATCCCAGTGGGACTGAGACCCCCACACCCCATCCCAGTGGGACTGAGACCCCCAAACCCCACCCCAGTGATCCCAGTGGGACTGAGACCCCCAAACCCCATCCCAGTGGGACTGAGACCCCCAAACCCCACCCCAGTGATCCCAGTGGGACTGAGACCCCCACACCCCAGTGCTCCCAGTGGGACTGAGACCCCCCAAACCCCATCCCAGTGTTCCCAGTGGGACTGAGACCCCCCCAAACCCCACCCCAGTGGGACTGAGACCCCCCCAAACCCCACCCCAGTGATCCCAGTGGGACTGAGACCCCCAAACCCCATCCCAGTGGGACTGAGACCCCCAAACCCCACCCCAGTGATCCCAGTGGGACTGAGACCCCCAAACCCCATCCCTGTGGGACTGAGACCCCCACACCCCATCCCTGTGGGACTGAGACCCCCAAACCCCATCCCTGTGGGACTGAGACCCCCAAACCCCATCCCAGTGGGACTGAGACCCCCAAACCACATCCCAGTGGGACTGAGACCCCCAAACCCCACCCCAGTGGGACTGGGAACCCCCCAAACCCCACCCCAGTGCCCCCAGTGGGGCCAGGACCCCCCAAACCCCACCCCAGTGATCCCAGTGGGACTGAGACCCCCAAACCCCATCCCAGTGGGACTGAGACCC
Organism: Cyanistes caeruleus; assembly: GCF_971803275.1. Taxonomy (NCBI): domain Eukaryota; kingdom Metazoa; phylum Chordata; class Aves; order Passeriformes; family Paridae; genus Cyanistes; species Cyanistes caeruleus. Next base: position 497,117 of record NC_141701.1, read on the forward strand.
CCACACCCCATCCCAGTGGGACTGAGACCCCCAAACCCCATCCCAGTGCCCCCAGTCGGAACTGGGACTCCACCCCCTTCCCTCCACGCTTACCCTGGGGGTCCTCGAAGGTGAGGAAGAGGAGGGCCCCAAGGCGCTGGCAGCTCTGCACGGGCCCCCCGCCCGAGCGCCGCCGGCTCTCGAAGTACAGCACCAGCAGCTCCTCGGGGGCGTCGGGGGGGACCCCCTGCACCTCCAGCACCCCCCCCGCCATCCTGGGGCACGCATTTGGGAGTGGAACCCCAATTTACCCCCCCCCCCCGGACCAGGGACCCCCCCCCGCGACCCCAACTCCCCTCCCCAAACCCCCCGGCAGGGCCCCCCCCCCCCCCCCGCACTTCCCGTACCAAGGGACCCCCCCAGCCCTGCGTCCCCGGGAGGGACCCCCCACCCCACCCCACGGCCCGGGGCGGGACCCCCCGATCGATCCGGACCTTCCACCCCCCGTGGGACCCCCGAATCCCCCGGGAGGGACCCCCAAGCCCCGGGGCAGGACCCCCCGATCGCTCCGGACCTTCCACCCCCCGTGGGACCCCCGAATCCCCCGGGAGGGACCCCCACCCCACCCCACGGCCCGGGGCAGGACCCCCCGATCGATCCGGACCTTCCACCCCTCCGTGGGACCCCCACACCCCCGGGAGGGACCCCCAAGCCCTGGGGCAGGACCCCCCGGTCGCTCCGGACCTTCCCCCCTCGTGGGACCCCCGAATCCCCCGGGAGGGACCCCCAAGCCCTGGGGCCAGACCCCGCGATCGCTCCGGACCTTCCACCCCCCGTGGGACCCCCAGACCCCCGGCAGGGACCCCCCACCCCACCCCACGGCCCGGGGCAGGACTCCCCCCACACACCGGACCTTTCCCCCCCCCATGGGACCCCCCCCCACCCCCGGCAGGGACCCCCACGGCCCGGGGCCGGACCCCTCCGATCGCTCCGGGGCAGGACCCCCCGGTGACCCCGGACCTTCCCCCCGTGGGATCCCCACACCCCCGGCAGGGACCCCCCACCCCACCCCACGGCCCGGGGCAGGACCCCCCGATCGCCCCGGGGCGGGACCCCCCGGTGGCCCCGGACCTTTCCCCCCCCCCGTGGGACCCCCCACGGCCCGGGGCCGGACCCCCCGATCGCTCCGGACCTTCCCCCCGGTGGGACCCCCGAATCCCCCGGGAGGGACCCCCAAGCCCTGGGGCAGGACCCCCCCATGCTCCGGACCTTTCCCCGCCCCTTGGGACCCCCGAATCCCCCGGCAGGGACCCCCCACCCCCCGCGCACCGGACACGGCTCCGCCCCGGCCGGGAACCGAAACCGAAACGGGACCAAAACGGGAAGGGGAAGGGCGGGGGGAGGGACGGGGAGGGGACACAGGACCGGCCCCACGGGTGACAGCGGGACAAGTGACCGTCCCTCCCGCGCCAGCGGCCCCACGAGTGACCGGGGGACACAAAACTGACCCCAGACGGGACAAGCGGGGCACACGGGATCGTCCCCGAGAATGGCACGGGGACACGGGGCCAGCCCCGGGGGGGGACAGGGGACACCGGGGGTGGGGGACACGGGGCCAGCCCCACGGGTGGGGACAGGGGACACCGGGGGGGGACAGGGGACACTGTGTGGGGGGACAGGGGACACCGGGGGGGGGACAGGGGACACCGGGGAGGGGGACAGGGGACACTGGGGGGGGGCAGGGGACACCGGGGAGGGGGACAGGGGACACCGGGGGGGGGGACAGGAGACACCGGGGTGGGGACAGGGACACCGGGGGGGAAGACAGGGGACACCGGGGGGGGGACAGGGGACACTGGGGGGGGGGACAGGGGACACAAGGGTGGGGACAGGGGACACCGGAGGGGGGGGACAGGGGACACCGGGGTGGGGACAGGGGACACCGGGGAGGGGACAGGGGACACCGGGGGTGGGGGACAGGGGACACCGGGGAGGGGACAGGGGACACCGGGTGGGGGACAGGGGACACCGGGGGGGGGGACAGGGGACACCGGGTGGGGGACAGGGGACACCGGGCTGTCCCCACGCGTGACACGGCGGGGCCACCCCAGGGAGCGCGCGCTGCCGCCACCAGGGGGCGCTGTGCTGCACAACCCTGGCCCCGCCCCATCAAAGCCCCGCCCCCATCGAGCCCCGCCCCCCACGGGCCTACGCAGTGCTCAGCCGCCTGGCCACGCCCCCTCCCTAAACCCCGCCCCCTGGGGCCTACGCAGTGCTCAGTGGGATGGGCACGCCCCCTCCCTAAACCCCGCCCCCTGGGGCCTACGCAGTGCTCAGTGGGATGGGCACGCCCCCTCCCTAAGCCCCGCCCCCTGCAGGCATACGCAGCGCTCACGGGCTGACCCCACCCCCTCCTAAGCCCCGCCCCCTGCAGGCCCCGCCCACCCCCGCGCAGCGAGCGGACCCGCGCAGCTCGGCCCGGCCGGTGAGCGGGGGCAGGGGGGGCTCGGGGGGTCCCGGGGGGCTCCGGGGCTCGCACGGGAGGTGCGGGAGGATGAGCGGGGGGTGCGGGAACCCCGGAGCCGCCGCCGAGCGCGGTTCCCTCCGCCGCTTCCCGCTGCCGCATTCCGCAGCGCGCGGGGCTCGGTGCGGGCGGGGGGGAGTGGGGGGGCGGCGGGGCCGAGCGGGACCCCGCACCCCCCCCCCCCGGGCACGGCGGGGGTCTCCCGGCCGCTCCCCCCTCCCCAGAGGAGGCAGCGCTCGGGGATTAGGCTGGCTGGTGCCGTAAATAGGCCGCGGCGGGGCTTTACCGAGCAAAGCGGCTTAGGGGGCTCGGAGAGAACCGGCGGGGGGGGGCGGCACCCCCGCAAACCCGTGATGCGGGAACACCGGCACCCCCGCAAGGCCGCGCCTCCCGTGGGCATCCCTGCGCCCCCCGCACGCCGGGCTGCGGCTCCCCTGCGCCCCCCGAACCGCCCGCACACCGGGACACCCGCACCGGGAGACCCCCACACCGGGAGACCCCCGCACCGGGACCCCCGCACCGGGAGACCCCCACACCGGGACCCCCCCGCACCGGGACCCCCCCCCCCACACCGAGACCCCCCCGCACCGGGACCCCCGCACACCGGGACCCCCGCACACCGGGACCCCCGCACCGGGAGACCCCCGCACCGGGAGACCCCCGCATACCGGGACCCCCGCACCGGGAGACCCCCGCACCGGGAGACCCCCGCACCGGGAGACCCCCGCACCGAGACCCCCCCGCACCGGGACCCCCACACCGGGACCCCCACACCGGGAGACCCCCGCATACCGGGACCCCCGCACACCGGGACCCCCACACCGGGACCCCCGCACCGGGACCCCCCCCGCACCGGGACCCCCGCACCGGGACCCCCACACCGGGACCCCCACACAGAGACCCCCGCACACCGGGACCCCCGCACCGGGAGACCCCCGCACCGGGACCCCCGCACACCGGGACCCCCGCACCGGGACCCCCGCACCGGGACCCCCACACACCGGGACCCCCGCACAGAGACCCCCGCACACCGGGACCCCCGCACCGGGAGACCCCCGCACCGGGACCCCCGCACACCGGGAGACCCCCGCACCGGGACCCCCGCACCGGGACCCCCCCGCACCGGGACCCCCGCACCGGGACCCCCACACCGGGACCCCCACACCGGGACCCCCACACAGAGACCCCCGCACACCGGGACCCCCACACCGGGACCCCCCCGCACCGGGACCCCCCCCCCCCACACCGAGACCCCCGCACACCGAGACCCCCCAACACTGGGACCCCCGCACCGGGACCCCCACACCGGGACCCCCCCACACCGAGACCCCCCCACACCGGGACCCCCGCACCGGGACCCCCACACCGGGACCCCCCCCACCCTGTGCTGCGGGGTGTCCCCGGTACCCCGGTCCCGTGCGGGTGTCCCCGGTACCCCGGTCCCGTTCGGGTGTCCCCGGTACCGCACGCTCCCGGTGCCCCCGGTAAAGCCTCCCCCCGCTCCGCGCGCCCCCCGCCCGGTGTCGGTGCCGCCCCCGCAGGGCCGAACCCCCCCCGGTTCCGCCGCTCGCCCGGGGCCGTCACGCGGCCGCGGTGCCTGCGCCACCGGCCGGAGCTGCCCGTGGGCCGGGCCGGGCCCGCTGCGGTACCGGAACAGCGGCGGTACCGGAACAGCGGCGGTACCGCACCGGTACCGGAACAGCGCTGCTACCGCCGCCACAGCGGTACCGCACCGGTACCACACCGGTACCGCGCCGGTACCGCCGTCACAGTGGTACCGCACCGGTATCACACCGGTAGCGCACGGGTACCGCTGTTCCGCTGCCGGTACCGCACCGGTACCGCACCGGTTCCGCCGCCACAGCAGTACCGGACCGGTACCGCTGTTCCGCTGCCGGTACCGCACCGGTACCGCACCGGTACCGCACCGGTACCGCAGCGCCGGGTGCGCGGTCCCCGCTTAGGGCGCAGCCGCCGCTCCCGCAGCGCTCGGTTTTGTAACCGGGCTCGGGCAGCGGGGGCGGCCCCGAGGCTGCGGCGGAGCCGGCCCGGTTCCATGAGGCGGGTCCGTGAGGCGGCGGAGCCGGCCCGGTTCCGTGAGGCTGGACCGGCCCCGGGGCTGCGGCGGAGCCGGCCCGGTTCCGTGAGGCGGGTCCGTGAGGCGGCGGAGCCGGCCCGGTTCCGTGAGGCTGGACCGGCCCCGGGGCTGCGGCGGAGCCGGCCCGGTTCCGTGAGGCTGGACCGGGCCCGGGGCTGCGGAGGAGCCGGCCCGGTTCCGTGAGGCTGGACCGGCCCCGGGGCTGCGGCGGAGCCGGCCCGGTTCCGTGAGGCGGGTCCGTGAGGCGGCGGAGCCGGCCCGGTTCCGTGAGGCGGGTCCGTGAGGCGGCGGAGCCGGCCCGGTTCCGTGAGGCGGTTCCGTGAGGCGGCGGAGCCGGCCCGGTTCCGTGAGGCTGGACCGGCCCTGGGGCTGCGGCGGAGCCGGCCCGGTTCCGTGTGGCGGTTCCATGAGGCGGGACCGGGCCCGGGCCTGGCGGGACCCCGCTGCTCCCGGTGACGGCCCGAGGGGGCCGTGAGGCAGCGCCGGAGCTTCCCCCGCAGCGCTGCCGGGAATCGCGGCGGGGAGCGGGCCCGAACAGGGACCCCCGACCCAAACGGCGACCCCCGGCCCCGTACAGGGACCCCCGGCCCAAACAGCGACCCCCGACCCAAACAGCGACCCCCGACCCAAACGGCGACCCCCGGCCCCGTACAGGGACCCCCGGCCCGAACAGGGACCCCGGCCCAAACGGCGACCCCAGGCCCGTGCACGGACCCCCGGTCCCTCACAGGGACCCCCGGCCCCGTACAGGGACCCCCGGTCCCTCACAGCGACCCCCGGCCCAAACAGCGACCCCCGGCCCCGTACAGGGACCCCCGGCCCCGTACAGGGACCCCCGGCCCAAACGGCGACCCCAGGCCCGTGCAGGGACCCCCGGCCCCGTACAGGGACCCCCGGCCCAAACGGCGACCCCAGGCCCGTGCAGGGACCCCCGGCCCAAACAGCGACCCCCGGCCCAAACAGCGACCCCAGGCCGAGCCCCCGGCCCCGTACAGGGACCCCCGGTCCCTCACAGCGACCCCCGGCCCCGTACAGCGACCCCCGGCCCAAACAGCGGCCCCAGGCCGAGCCCCCGGCCCAAACATCGCCCCCGGCCCCGGGGCTGTTGCCATGGCAACGGGCTGGCCGCCGCCATCTTGTGCGGCCGCGGGGGGAGCGGGACGGGACCCCCGATGGTGGGGACCCCAACCCGGGACAGGGGACCCCAAACCGGGACAGGGACCCCAAACCGGGACAGGGACCCCAAACCGGGACAGGGGACCCCAAACCGGGACAGGGGACCCCAAACCGGGACAGGGACCCCAAACCGGGACAGAGACCCCCAAACCGGGACAGGGGACCCCAAACCGGGACAGGGACCCCAACCCGGGACAGGGGACCCCCGATGGTGGGGACCCCAAACCGGGACAGGGGACCCCAAACCGGGACAGAGACCCCCAAACCGGGACAGGGACCCCCAAACCGGGACAGGGGACCCCAACCCGGGACAGGGGAACACAAACTGGGACAGGGGACCCCAAACCGGGACAGGGGACCCCCGATGGTGGGGACCCCCAAACCGGGACAGGGGGACCCCAAACCGGGACAGGGACCCCAAACCGGGACAGGGACCCCAAACCGGGACAGAGACCCCCAAACCGGGACAGGGACCCCAAACCGGGACAGGGACCCCCAAACCGGGACGGGGGACCCCAAACCGGGACAGGGGACCCCAAACCGGGACAGGGGACCCCAACCCGGGGCTGCCCGGGGGCTGCAGAGCCCCCGGCCTTGGGGGGCTGCTGAGGACAGGCTGGGGGCTGTGGGGGGGTAACGGGCATGAGGGTCTGGGGGCTGCACTGGGGGGGTCTGGGGGCTGCACTGGGGGGGTCTGGGGGCTGCACTGGGGGGGTCTGGGGGCTGCACTGGGGCGTCCCTGGGGTGTGACAGCAGCAGGGGGGTGACAGTGCAGGGTGGGTCTGGGGGCTGCACTGGGGGGGTCTGGGGGCTGCACTGGGGGGTCTGGGGGCTGCACTGGGGGGGGTGACAGTGCAGGGTGGGTCTGGGGGCTGCACTGTAGGGGTCTGGGGGCTGCACTGGGGGGTCCCTGGGGGTGTGACAGCAGCAGGGGGGTGACAGTGGCTGTAGGGGTCTGGGGGCTGCACTGGGGGGGGTGACAGTGCTGGGTGGGTCTGGGGGCAGCACTGGGGGGTGACAGTGGCTGTGGGGGTCTGGGGGCTGCACTGGGGGGGGTGACAGTGCAGGGTGGGTCTGGGGGCTGCACTGTAGGGGTCTGGGGGCTGCACTGGGGGGTCCCTGGGGGTGTGACAGCAGCAGGGGGGTGACAGTGGCTGTAGGGGTCTGGGGGCAGCACTGGGGGGTGACAGTGGCTGGGGGGGTCTGGGGCAGCACTGGGGGGGTGACAGTGCAGGGTGGGTCTGGGGGCTGCACTGGGTGGGTCTGGGGGCTGCACTGGGGGGTCCCTGGGGGTGTGACATCAGCAGGGGGGTGACAGTGCTGGGTGGGTCTGGGGGCTGCACTGGGTGGGTCTGGGGGCTGCACTGGGGGGGTGACAGTGGCTGTGGGGGTCTGGGGGCTGCACTGGGGGGTCCCTGGGGGTGTGACAGCAGCAGGGGGGTGACAGTGCAGGGTGGGTCTGGGGGCTGCACTGGGGGGGGTGACAGTGGCTGGGGGGGTCTGGGGGCTGCAGTGGGGGTGTGACAGCAGCAGGGGGGTGACAGTGCCCTCTCTAAGCCGTGTCCCCCTCCCCACAGCGGCCGCAGCCCGGGGGTCGCCATGTCCCACGAGAAGAGTTTCCTGGTGACGAGCGACGGCTTCGGGGGGCAGCAGCCCCCCACGGCCCCCCCGGCCTACCCGCAGCCCCCCTACCCCGTGGCCCCCTACCCCCAGCCCCAGTTTGCCCCCTACCCCCAGCCGGGCTTCGCGCCGGGGCCGGGGCCGTACCCCCCCCCTGGCGGGCCGTACCCCCCCCCGGGCGGGCCGTACCCCCCCCCGGGCGGGCCGTACCCCCCCGGGCCGTACCCCCCCCCCGGGCCGTACCCCCAGGGGCCCTACGGGCAGCCCCCCTACGCCCAGCCCCAGCCCATGGTGCCCGGAGACCAGGACTGTGAGTACCGGCAGCGGGGGGCTTCACTGGGGGGGGGGCTCTGTCCTGGGGGGCTTCACTGGGGGGGGGGCTCTGTCCTGGGGGGGCTTCACTGGGGGGGGGGCTCTGTCCTGGGGGGGGGGGCTCTGTCCTGGGGGGGTCCATTCTGGGGGGGCTCTGTCCTGGGGGGCTTCACTGGGGAGGGGCTCTGTCCTGGGGGGGGGGGCTCTGTCCTGGGGGGGCTCTGTCCTGGGGGGCTTCACTGGGGGGGGGGCTCTGTCCTGGGGGGCTTCACTGGGGGGGGGGCTCTGTCCTGGGGGGGCTCTGTCCTGGGGGGCTCCATTCTGGGGGGGCTCTGTCCTGGGGGGCTTCACTGGGGAGGGGCTCTGTCCTGGGGGGGCTCTGTCCTGGGGGGCTTCACTGGGGGGGGGCTCTGTCCTGGGGGGCTTCACTGGGGGGGGGCTCTGTCCTGGGGGGCTCTGTCCTGGGGGGCTTCACTGGGGGGGGGCTCTGTCCTGGGGGGCTCTGTCCTGGGGGGATCCATTCTGGGGGGGCTCTGTCCTGGGGGGGGCTCTGTCCTGGGGGGATCCATTCTGGGGGGCTTCACTGGGGGGGCTCTGTCCTGGGGGGATCCATTGGGGGGGGGCTCTGTCCTGGGGGGATCTATTCTGGGGGGGGGCTCTGTCCTGAGGGGCTCCATTGGGGGGGGGGGGCTCTGTCCTGGGGGGATCTATTCTGGGGGGGGGCTCTGTCCTGGGGGGCTCCATTGGGGGGGGATCCATTCTGGGGGGGGATCCGTTCTGGGGGGCCTCCATTGTGGGGGTGTTCAGTTCTGGGGGGGCTCCATTGTGGGGGTGTTCAATTCTGGGGGGGCTCCATTGGGAGGGGCTCCATCCTGGGGGGGGGCTCCATCCTTGGGGGGCTCCGGATGGAGTGTGGGACCCTCCTGGCTGCCAGATTGGGGGGTGCAGACCACCCCCCACCCCCCCCGGGCTCCTGTTTGAGTCTGGGGGCTTCAGGGCTGGGGGGCAGCCCCTGGCTGGGGGCACTGGGGGGGTTCCCTGGGAGGGGGGGTCCCCCTGCAGATATTGGGGGGCTCAGGGGGGGCTCAGGACCCTCCTGTGGCTCCTGGGGGGGTTCCCTGGGAGGGGGGGGGGGCACCCTGCAGATATTGGGGGGCTCAGGGGGGGCTCAGGGGGGGCTCAGGACCCCCCCGTGGCTCCTGGGGGGGTTCCCTGGGAGGGGGGGGGTCCCCATTTTGGCCGTGCAGATATTGGGGGGGCTCGGGGGGGGCAGCAGGGACCCCCCCCCGTGGCTCCTGGGGGGCAGCTGGGGTGACCCTGCCGTGCCCCTGGGGAGGGGGTGACAGCGCCCCGAGCTGCTCCGGCCGGCTTTGGGGGGCACAGAACCCGCTTTGGGGGGCACAGAACCCCACTCCCCCCGGCTCCTGGGACCCCCCCCCGATACCCAGCGCCCCCCTCCCCTCCCCACAGCCCCCCTGCACAGCACCTACCACGAGGACGGGCCCCCCTCCTACTATGACAACCAGGACTTCCCCTCGGCGCACTGGGACGACAAGAGCGTCCGGCAGGCCTTCATCCGCAAGGTTTGGGGGGGCTGGGGGGGTTTGGGGGGGCTGGGGGGGTCTGGGGACATCGGGGGGCTGGGGGGATGGGGGGTCTGGGGGGGCTGGGGGGGTCTGGGGACATTGGGGGGGGTTTGGGGGGTCTGGGGACATCGGGGGGGCTGGGGACATCGGGGGGCTGGGGGGATGGGGGGTCTGGGGGGGGCTGGGGGCTGGGGGGTCTGGGGACATCGGGGGGCTGGGGGGATGGGGGGGGCTGGGGGGGCTGGAGGGGCTGGGGGGTCTGGGGACATCGGGGGGCTGGGGGGCTGGGGGGGTTTGGGGGGGCTGGGGGGGCTGGGGGGGTCTGGGGGGGATGGGGGGGCTGGGGGGGCTGGGGGGGTCTGGGGACATTGGGGGGGGTTTGGGGGGTCTGGGGACATCGGGGGGGCTGGGGACATCGGGGGGCTGGGGGGATGGGGGGTCTGGGGGGGGCTGGGGGCTGGGGGGTCTGGGGACATCGGGGGGCTGGGGGGGTCTGGGGGGGTTTGGGGACATCGGGGGGCTGGGGGGGTCTCGGGGGGGCTGGGGACATCAGGGGGGTCCTGGGGGGTCTGGGGGGTCTGGGGGGTCTGGGGACATCGGGGGGGGCTGGGGGGTCTGGGGGCTGGGGGGGTTTGGGGGGGGCTGGGGACATCGGGGGGGTCTGGGGGGTCTGGGGGGGTTTGGGGACATCGGAGGGGGGCTGGGGGGGTTTGGGGGGGTCTGGGGACATTGGGGGATCTGGGGGGTCTGGGGGGTCTGGGGACATCAGGGGGGTCTGGGGGGTCTGGGGACATCGGGGGGGCTGGGGACATCGGGGGGGGCTGGGGGGGTCGGGGGGCTGGGGGGGCTGGGGACATCGGGGGGGTCTGGGGGGTCTGGCGGGGTTTGGGGGGTCTGGGGACATCGGGGGGGTCTGGGGGGGTCTGGGGACATTGGGGGGGTCTGGGGACATCGGGGGAGTTTGGGGGGATCTGGGGACATCGGGGGGGTCTGGGGACATCAGGGGGCTCCGGGGGGGGGTTTGGGGGGTCTGGGGACATTGGGGGGCTCCAGGGGGGTTTGGGGGGTCGTGGGGACATCGGGGGGCTCCGGGGGGGGGTTTGGGAGGCTCTGGGGGGGTTTGGGGGGTCGTGGGGACATCGGGGGGCTCCAGGGGGGGGTTTGGGGGGCTCTGGGGGGGTTTGGGGGTCGTGGAGACATCGGGGGGCTCCGGGGGGGGTTTGGGGGGTCGTGGGGACCCCCCCGCCCCCATTGGCTCGATCTCCTCGAGCGTGGCCCGGCTGGCTCAGGGATGAGGTTTCTCTTCTCTCGGGTTTGGAGCCAGCAGGGGTTTGTGGGGTTCACTGATTGTCTGCAGGAATCCCAGTTTATAGAGTGAAGAAACCAGGGGGGACTCTCTCTCTCCCTGGTTTGCATCCCACAGTTTATTCCTGTGAAGGGGAATCCAAAGGATTCCAAAGGATTCCAGAGGATTCCAAAGGATTCCAAAGGATTCCAAAGGATTCCAGAGGAATCCAAAGGATTCCAAAAGATTCCAAAGGATTCCAAAAGATTCCAAAGGATTCCAGAGGATTCCAAAGGATTCCAAAAGATTCCAAAGGATTCCAGAGGATTCCAAAAGATTCCAAATGATTCCAGAGGATTCCAAAGGATTCCAGAGGATTCCAAAGGATTCCAAAAGATTCCAAAGGATTCCAGAGGATTCCAAAGGATTCCAGAGGATTCCAGAGGATTCCAAAGGATTCCAAAGGATTCCAAAAGATTCCAAAGTATTCCAGAGGATTCCAAAGGATTCCAAGGGATTCCAAAGGATTCCAAAGGATTCCAAAGTATTCCAAAAGATTCCAAAGGATTCCAGAGGATTCCAAAGGATTCCAAAGGATTCCAAAAGATTCCAAAGGATTCCAGAGGATTCCAGAGGATTCCAAAGGATTCCAAAGGATTCCAAAGGATTCCCAGGGATTCCAAAGGATTCCAAAGGATTCCAAGGGATTGCAGAGGATTCCAGAGGATTCCAAAAGATTCCAAAGGATTCCAAGGGATTCCAGAGGATTCCAAAGGATTCCAAAAGATTCCAAAGGATTCCAAAGGATTCCAAAGGACTCCAGAGGATTCCAAAGGATTCCAAAGGATTCCAAAGGATTGCAGAGGATTCCAGAGGATTCCAAAGGATTCCAAAGGATTCCAAAAGATTCCAAAGGATTCCAAAGGATTGCAGAGGATTCCAGAGGATTCCAAAAGATTCCAAAGGATTCCAAAAGAGAGACCCAGGGTTTGGGGTCTGGGGGTCTCTTTTAACAGGGATTCTCGGAGGGAGGGAACATCAGAGAGAGAAATAATTATTTTTCTCAGGAACATCTTATAAACTTTCTACAAATCAAGGTTCCCCACAGCAGGATAAGAAATAACAGACACCAACTTCTCCAAATGCCCAGAGAGGTGTGGGAGAGTTCTCCAGAGAGGGGGTTTGGTTTCCTGGCAGCACAGGGGGGAAGAAAGGGAAGGGAAGGGAAGGGAAGGGAAGGGAAGGGAAGGGAAGGGAAGGGAAGGGAAGGGAAGGGAAGGGAAGGGAAGGGAAGGGAAGGGAAGGGAAGGGAAGGGAAGGGAAGGGAAGGGAAGGGAAGGGAAGGGAAGGGAAGGGAAGGGAAGGGAAGGGAAGGGAAGGGAAGGGAAGGGAAGGGAAAGGCAGCAAATCTCAGGTTTGGAGCCAGCAGGGGTTTGTGGGGTTCACTGATTGTCTGCAGGAATCCCAGTTTATAGAGTGAAGAAATCAGGTGGAATCTCTCTCTGGGTTACATTGCACAGTTTATTCCTGTGAAGGGGAATCCAAAGGATTCCAAAATATTCCAAAGGATTCCAAAGGATTCCAAAGTATTCCAAAATATTCCAAAGGATTCCAAAGGATTCCAAAGGATTCCAGAGGATTCCAAAAGAGAGACCCAGGGTTTGGGGTCTGGGGGTCTCTTTTAACAGGGATTTTTGGAGGGAGGGAACATCAGAGAGAGAAATAATTATTTTTCTCAGTTAGGAACATCTTACAAACATTCTACAAATCCAGGTTACACGTGCCAAGATAAGAAATAACAGACACCAACTTCTCCAAATGGCCAGAGAGGTGTGGGAGAGTTCTCCAGAGAGGGGGTTTGGTTTCCTGGCAGCACAGGGGGGAAAGAAAAGGAAGGGAAAGAAGGGAAAGGCAGCAAATCCTCTCAGCTTGCACAGCTCGGAGCCATTCTGGGACAGGAAAAACAGAATTACAAACTCCTGGGTTGGAAAGGAGGGTCTCAGACCTCCCAACCCCGCGCTTTCCTGGGCTGGAGAAACTTCCAGCAGCTGGAAATGCCAGCGGGGCCCTCTCTCGGCTCCATCCCTGGCGCTGAGGAGAGAGAAACCAGTGAGTGTGACAACTTGATGTGGTGAAAAACGAGGAGGAAGAGAAGCTGGGGGGGAAAAATCCCAACCAAAAAAAAGGGGAAAAAACGGCGTTTCAGTGTGTCAGCCACGCCCTCCCCACCTGTGCAGGTGTTCCTGGTGCTGACGCTGCAGCTGACGGTCACCTTCGCCTTCGTCACGGTGTTCACCTTCGTGAGGGGCGTGCGGGGCTTCGTGCAGCGCAACGTCTGGACCTACTACGTGTCCTACGCCGTCTTCTTCATCTCCCTCATCGTCCTCAGCTGCTGCGGGGACTTCCGCCGCAAGCACCCCTGGAACCTCGTGTCCCTGGTGGGCTGGGGGGCTGGGAATGGGGGTACAGGGGGGCTGGGGGGGGCTGGGAATGGGGGTACAGGGGGGCTGGGGGGGGAATGGGGGTACAGGGGGGCTGGGGGGGCTGGGAATGGGGGTACAGGGGGGCTGGGAATGGGGGGCTGGGGGGCTGGGAATGGGGGTACAGGGGGCTGGGGGGCTGGGAATGGGGGTACAGGGGGCTGGGGACACTGAGGGTTTGGGGACATTGAGGCAGGGGACAGGTGGCGTGTTTGGGGACACTGACCCAGGGGACACTGAGGCAGGGCACAGGTGCCATGTTTGGGGACACTGAGGCAGGGGACAGGTGCCATGTTTGGTGACACCGATCAGGGCACAGGTGCCGTGTTTGGGGGTGCCACGCTGCTGGGCCAGCCCTGACTGTCCCCCTGTCCCCGCAGTCCATCCTGACCGTCAGCCTGTCCTACATGGTGGGGATGATCGCCAGCTTCTACGACACCGAGGCCGTCATCATGGCCGTGGGCATCACCGTCGTCGTCTGCTTCACCGTCGTCATCTTCTCGCTGCAGGTCAGCGCCAGGGCTGCCCTGCTGCTCCTGGGGGGCTCCACACCGGGGTCACAGCCCCCCTCAGGGGTCTTGGGGGGGTCTGGGGTCTCCCCTCAGCTCCCTGGTGGGTCTGGGGGCTCTGACCCCTCCCTCTCAGCTCCCTGCTGGGTCTGGGGGCTCCCCTTGGCTCCCTGCTGGGTCTGGGGGCTCTGACCCCTCCCCCTGAGCTCTCTGCTGGGTCTGGGGGCTCTGAACAGGGTGGTGACCCCTCCCTCAGGGGTCCTGGGGGGGTCTGGGGTCTCCCCTCGGCTCCCTGATGGGTCTGGGGGGCTCCACACCGGGGGTACAGCCTCCCTCAGGGGTCCTGGGGGGGGTCTGGGGTCTCCCCTCTGCTCCCTGCTGCTCCTGGGGGGCTCCACACCGGGGTCCTGGGGGGGTCTGGGGTCTCCCCTCGGCTCCCTGCTGCTCCTGGGGGGCTCCACACCGGGGTCCTGGGGGGGTCTGGGGTCTCCCCTCGGCTCCCTGCTGGGTCTGGGGGCTCCACACCGGGGTCCTGGGGAGGTCTGGGGTCTCCTCTCAGCTCCCTGCTGGGTCTGGGGGCTCCACACCGGGGTCCTGGGAGGGTCTGGGGTCTCCCTGAGGTCCCTGCTGCTCCTGGGGGGCTCCACACCGGGGTCCTGGGAGGGTCTGGGATCTCCCTGAGGTCCCTGCTGGGTCTGGGGGGCTCCACACCGGGGTCCTGGGGGGTCTGGGGTCTCCCCTCGGCTCCCTGCTGGGTCTGGGGGCTCCACACCGGGGTCCTGGGGGGTCTGGGGTCTCCCCTCGGCTCCCTGCTGGGTCTGGGGGCTCCACACCGGGGTCCTGGGGGGGTCTGGGGTCTCCCCTCGGCTCCCTGCTGCTCCTGGGGGGCTCCACACCGGGGTCCTGGGGGGGTCTGGGGTCTCCCCTCGGCTCCCTGCTGGGTCTGGGGGCTCTCAACAGGGGGGTGACCCCTCCCTGAGCTCCCTGCTGGGTCTGGGGGCTCTGACCCCTCCCCCTGAGCTCCCTGCTGGGTCTGGGGGCTCTGGGGTCTCCCCTTGGCTCCCTGCTGGGTCTGGGGGCTCTGGGGTCTCCCCCCATCTCCCTGCTGGGTCTGGGGGCTCTGGGGTCTCCCCTCGGCTCCCTGCTGGGTCTGGGGGCTCTGGGGTCTCCCCTGAGCTCCCTGCTGGGTCTGGGGGCTCTGGGGTCTCCTCTGAGGTCCCTGCTGGGTCTGGGGGCTCTGGGGTCTCCCCTGAGCTCCCTGCTGGGTCTGGGGGCTCTGGGGTCTCCTCTGAGCTCCCTGCTGGGTCTGGGGGCTCTCAACAGGGGGGTGACCCCTCCCTCTCAGCTCCCTGCTGGGTCTGGGGGCTCTGGGGTCTCCCCTCAGCTCCCTGCTGGGTCTGGGGGCTCTGACCCCTCCCTCTCAGCTCCCTGCTGGGTCTGGGGGCTCTGAACAGGGTGGTGACCCCTCCCTGCTGGGTCCTGGGGGGGTCTGGGGTCTCCCCTCAGCTCCCTGCTGGGTCTGGGGGCTCTGACCCCTCCCCCTGAGCTCCCTGCTGGGTCTGGGGGCTCCCCACGGGGCTCTGATCCCCCCCAATCCCCCTCCCCACAGACCAAGTACGATTTCACCTCGTGCCGGGGCGTTCTCATCATCTGCCTGGTCGTGCTCATCCTCTTCTCCATCCTCTGCATCTTCATCCGGAACCGCATCGTGGACATCGTCTACGCCTCGCTGGGGGCCCTGCTCTTCACCTGCGTGAGTCGGGGTCCCGGGGGGGCTGGGGGGCACTGCTGGGGGGCACTGGGGCACTGCTGGGGGGCACTGCTGGGGGGCGCTGGGGGGCACTGGGGCTGGGGGGGCACTGCTGGGGGGCACTGGGGCTGGGGGGCAGAGCTGGGGTCCCCAGGGGGGCTGGGGGGCACTGCTGGGGTCCCCTGGGGCTGGGGGGGCAGTGCTGGGGTCCCCAGGGGGGCTGGGGGGCACTGCTGGGGGGCACTGCTGGGGGGCACTGGGGGGCACTGGGGCACTGCTGGGGGGCACTGCTGGGGGGCACTGGGGGGGCTGGGGGGGCACTGCTGGGGTCCCCTGGGGTTCTGGGGGGCACTTCTGGGGTCCCCAGGGGCAGTTCCAGGGTCCCCAGGGGCTGGGGGGCACTGCTGGGGTCCCCAGGGGCACTGCTGGGGTCCTCAGGTGCTGATGGGGGGCACTGCTGGGGTCCCCTGGGGCACTGCTGGGGTCCCCTGGGGTTCTGGGGGGCACTGCTGGGGACCCCTGGGGCTGGGGGGCACTGCTCGGGTCCCCTGGGGCTGGGGGGGCAGTCCTGGGGTCCCCTGGGGCAGTTCCAGGGTCCCCAGGGGCTGGGGGGCACTGCTGGGGTCCCCAGGGGCAGTTCCAAGGTCCCCTGGGGATTCTGGGGGGCAGAGCTGGGGTCCCCTGGGGTGGGGGGCACTGCTGGGGTCCCCAGGGGCACTGCTGGGGTCCTCAGGTGCTGATGGGGGGCACTGCTGGGGTCCCCTGGGGTTCTGGGGGGCACTGCTGGGGTCCCCAGGGGCAGTTCCAAGGTCCCCAAGTGCTGGGGGGCAATGCCAGGGTCCCCAGATGCTGATGGGGTGCAGTGCCAGGGTCCCCAGGGGCAGTGCCAGGGTCCCCAGGTTGGGTTTTGGGGTTGGGGTTGGAGTTAGGGGGGCAGTGCCAGGGTCCCCAAGTGCTGGGGGGCAGTGCCAGGGTCCCCAGGTTGGGGTTGGGATTAGGGGGGCAGTGCTGGGGTCCCCAGGCTGGGGTTAAGAGTTGGGGTTGGGTTTAGGGGGGCAGTGCTGGGGTCCCCAGGCTGGGGTTGGGGTTAGGGGGGCAGTGCTGGGGTCCCCAGGCTGGGGTTGGGGGTTAGGGGTTAGGATTGGGGTTAGGTTTAGGGGGGCAGTGCTGGGGTTCTCAGGTTGGGTTTAGGGGGGCAGTGCCGGGGTCCCCAGATTAGGGTTGGGTTTAGGGGGGCAGTGCCGGGGTCCCCAGATTAGGGTTGGGTCTAGGGGGGCAGTGCTGGGGTCCCCAGATTAGGGTTAGGTTTAGGGGGGCAGTGCTGGGGTTCCCAGATTAGGGTTAGGTTTAGGGGGGCAGTGCCCCCAGCCCCCCTGGCTGCTCCAGCTCGGGGGGCACACACAGCATGGGGGTGTCCCCTGGGCTGGGGTGTGCAGGGGGGGCGCCCGGCCGCTTTGGGGCGGGGGGCAGCTCCCGGCGCCCCCCAGCACCGCCCCGTCCCGCAGTTCCTGGCGGTGGACACGCAGCTGATCCTGGGGAACAAGCAGCTGGCGCTGAGCCCCGAGGAATACATCTTCGCCGCGCTCAACCTCTACACCGACATCATCAACATCTTCCTCTACATCCTCGCCATCATCGGCAGGGCCAAGGAGTGACCCCGGGCCGCCCCCCCCCGCGCCCCCCCAGCTCGGGACCCCCTCCCCGTAGCCGGTTTTGTTCTCTCATGGCGTTCCCCGGCCCCGCGGGGTCCCCCCCGCTGCTCCCCACCGTGACCGCGGATCCCCCCCGTGGACTGGAAGCACTTTGGAGCCCCCCCCGTGTCCCGTCCCCTCCCCGTCCCCGCTCGGGCAGCGCGGGCAGGGCCGCTGGTGGCACCGCAGCCCCCCCCGAGCCGCGGTCCCCGCGTCCCCAGCCGCCCGCAGCCAGCGTCCCCGTGTGTCCCCAGAGCCCCCCGAGCACTGAGCCACGCTCCTCTCACGGAGCCACTCCCCGACCCCCGCCCGGCCACCAGCCCTGCCTGTCCCCACCCCCCGACCCCTCCCGCCCCCTCCCCATCCCGCTCCTGCTGTTAATAAATCGGCTGGTTCATCTCCCAGCGTGTCACAGCGTGTCACTGCGTGTCACTGCGTGTCACAGCGTGTCACAGCGTGTCACAGAGTGTCACAGAGTGTCCCTGAGTGTCACAGAGTGTCCCTGACGGTCCCTGAGTGTCCCAGCGTGTCCCTGAGTGTCCCTGAGTGTCACAGAGTGTCCCTGAGTGTCCCAGCGTGTCCCTGAGTGTCCCTGAGTGTCACAGAGTGTCACAGAGTGTCCCAGTGTGTCCCTGAGTGTCCCTGAGTGTCCCTGAGTGTCCCTGAGTGTCCCAGCGTGTCACTGCGTGTCCCAGAGTGTCCCTGACTGTCCCTGCGTGTCCCTGGGTGTCCCTGAGTGTCCCAGAGTGTACCTGAGTGTCCCTGCGTGTCACTGCGAGTCCCTGAGTGTCCCAGCGTGTCCCTGAGTGTCCCAGCGTGTCCCAGAGTGTCACAGCGTGTCCCTGAGTGTCCCTGAGTGTCCCTGAGTGTCCCAGCGTGTCCCTGAGTGTCCCCGAGTGTCCCTGAGTGTCCCCGAGTGTCCCTGAGTGTCCCTGAGTGTCCCTGAGTGTCCCCGAGTGTCCCAGCGTGTCCCTGAGTGTCCCAGAGTGTCCCAGCGTGTCCCTGAGTGTCCCAGAGTGTCCCTGGGTGTCCCTGAGTGTCCCAGCGTGTCCCTGAGTGTCCCTGAGTGTCCCAGAGTGTCCCAGCGTGTCCCCAAGGACAGCCTGGGGACAGCCCAGCGGCACGGCCGGGTCAGGGGGGGTCCTGCTCCCGGGGGACAGGGGAGGAGGGAACCCTCGGGGGAGGTTTCAATTGGGAAATTGGGAAATTGGGAAATTGGGAAATTGGGAAATTCCTTTCCTGGAAGGGCTGTCCAGCGGTGGCCGGCGTGCCCGGGGGTCGGGGATGGGGGGATGGGGTGGCCCTGGCAGTGCCACGAGCAGCGCTGGGCTCGGAGCCTTTTCCATCCAAGCCCAATTCCGCAATTCCTCCATTCCCGACCCGTTCCCTGGCGCTGGGCGGTGTTTCCATCGCCCGTTCTCCCTGGAGAGGCGATCCCTGCTCTCCTGCGCTGATCCCTGCGCTGATCCCTGCGCTGATCCTTGCGCTGATCCCTGCATCGATCCCTGCGCTGATCCCTGCGGTGATCCCTGCGCTGATCCCTGCATCGATCCCTGCGCTGATCCCTGCTCTCCTGCACCGATCCCTGCACCAATCCCTGCGCCGATCCCTGCGCCGATCCCTGCTCTCCTCCGCCGATCCCTGCACCGATCCCTGCACCGATCCCTGCGTTGATCCCTGCGCCGATCCCTGCGCCGATCCCTGCGCCGATCCCCGCTCTCCTGCACCGATCCCTGCACCGATCCCTGCACCGATCCCTGCTCCGATCCCTGCACTGATCCCTGCACCGATCCCTGCGCTGATCCCTGCGGTGATCCCTGCGCTGATCCCTGCACCGATCCCTGCTCCGATCCCTGCACCGATCCCTGCGCCGATCCCTGCACCGATCCCTGCACCGATCCCTGCACCGATCCCTGCACCGATCCCTGCTCCGATCCCTGCACCGATCCCTGCGCCGATCCCTGCACCGATCCCTGCACCGATCCCTGCGCCGATCCCTGCGCCGATCCCTGCACCGATCCCTGCGCCGATCCCTGCACCGATCCCTGCACCGATCCCTGCACCGATCCCTGCGCCGATCCCTGCGCCGATCCCTGCTCCGATCCCTGCTCCGATCCCTGCTCCGATCCCTGCGCCGATCCCTGCTCCGATCCCTGCTCCGATCCCTGCGGTGATCCCTGCGCCAATCCCTGCACTGATCCCTGCGCCCATCCCTGCTCCGATCCCTGCGCCGATCCCTGCGCCGATCCCTGCTCCGATCCCTGCGCCGATCCCTGCACCGATCCCTGCGCCGATCCCTGCATCGATCCCTGCTCTCTTGAGCCGATCCCTGCTCCGATCCCTGCGCCGATCCCCGCTCTCCTGCGCCGATCCCTGCGGTGATCCCTGCACCGATCCCTGCTCTGATCCCTGCGCCGATCCCTGCACCGATCCCTGCACCGATCCCTGCACCGATCCCTGCGCCGATCCCTGCGCCGATCCCTGCACCGATCCCTGCGCCGATCCCTGCACCGATCCCTGCACCGATCCCTGCACCGATCCCTGCGCCGATCCCTGCTCCGATCCCTGCTCCGATCCCTGCGGTGATCCCTGCGCCAATCCCTGCACTGATCCCTGCGCCCATCCCTGCTCCGATCCCTGCGCCGATCCCTGCGCCGATCCCTGCTCCGATCCCTGCGCCGATCCCTGCACCGATCCCTGCGCCGATCCCTGCATCGATCCCTGCTCTCTTGAGCCGATCCCTGCTCCGATCCCTGCGCCGATCCCCGCTCTCCTGCGCCGATCCCTGCGGTGATCCCTGCACCGATCCCTGCTCTGATCCCTGCGCCGATCCCTGCACCGATCCCTGCACCGATCCCTGCACCGATCCCTGCGCCGATCCCTGCGCCGATCCCTGCACCGATCCCTGCGCCGATCCCTGCACCGATCCCTGCACCGATCCCTGCACCGATCCCTGCGCCGATCCCTGCTCCGATCCCTGCTCCGATCCCTGCGGTGATCCCTGCGCCAATCCCTGCACTGATCCCTGCGCCCATCCCTGCTCCGATCCCTGCGCCGATCCCTGCGCCGATCCCTGCGCCGATCCCTGCACCGATCCCTGCGCCGATCCCTGCATCGATCCCTGCTCTCTTGAGCCGATCCCTGCTCCGATCCCTGCGCCGATCCCCGCTCTCCTGCGCCGATCCCTGCGGTGATCCCTGCACCGATCCCTGCGCCGATCCCTGCGCTGATCCCTGCGCCGATCCCTGCTCCGATCCCTGCTCTCCTGCTCTGATCCCTGCGCCGATCGCTGCGCCGATCCCTGCTCCGATCCCTGCTCTCCTGCTCTGATCCCTGCGCCGATCGCTGCGCCGATCCCTGCTCCGATCCCTGCTCTCCTGCTCCGATCCCTGCTCCGATCCCTGCACCGATCCCTGCGCCGATCCCTGCACCGATCCCTGCCCCAATCCCTGCTCTCCTCCGCCGATCCCTGCTCCGATCCCTGCACCGATCCCTGCGCCGATCCCTGCGCCGATCCCTGCGCTGATCCCTGCACCGATCCCTGCTCTGATCCCTGCTCCGATCCCTGCACCGATCCCTGCGCCGATCCCTGCACCGATCCCTGCGCCGATCCCCACCTGCAGAGCTCCCAGAGCAGCTGGGAAGGGTTTGAAGGTGGCACCGGCAAAAGGCAGCAGCAAAAGGAAAAGCGGGTTGGAAATGAGAGCAGGAGCAGGTTGGAAATGAAACCAAGAGCGGGTTTCAAATGAAAGCAAAAGCAGGTTTGAAATGGAAGCAGGTTTGAAATAAAAGCGGGTTTGAAATGCAATAAAAGCGGGTTTGAAATTAAATAAAAGCGGGTTTGAAATTAAATAAATACAGGTTTTGAAATGAAATAAATACAGGTTTGAAATGCAATAAAAGCGGGTTTGAAATTAAATAAAAGCAGGGTTGAAATTAAATAAAAGTGGGTTTGAAATGCAATAAAAGCGGGTTTGAAATTAAATAAATACAGGTTTGAAATGCAATAAAAGCGGGTTTGAAATGAAATAAATATAGGTTTTGAAATGCAATAAATACAGGTTTTGAAATGCAATAAAAGCGGGTTTGAAATGAAATAAATATAGGTTTTGAAATGCAATAAATACAGGTTTTGAAATGCAATAAAAGTGGGTTTGAAACGCAATAAAAGCGGGTTTGAAGTGGAAGCAGGAGCAGGACGAGGTTTGTTGGCTCTGCTGCTCGCTCGGTGTTTAAAGCACACGGGAAAAACAACCCGGGATCGGCGAGTGCCGGGCGGGAATCGCTGCAGGCTGAGCCGGGGGGATCTAACGGGCTGCAGAGGAGAGCAGCGCCTCTGGTGCATTCCCTGCAGCGCTCCCGGTGCATTTCCTGCGGCGCTCCCGGTGCATTTCCTGCAGTGCTCCCGGTGCATTTCCTGCAGTGCTCCCGGCGCATTTCCTGCAGCGCTCCCGGTGCATTTCCTGCGGCGCTCCCGGTGCATTTCCTGCAGTGCTCCCGGTGCATTTCCTGCAGTGCTGTCGGTGCATTTCCTGCCGTGCTGCCGGCGCATTTCCTGCAGTGCATTTCCTGCAGCTGCTGTCGGCGCATTTCCTGCAGTGCTCCTCTGGTGCATTCCCCGCAGCTGCTGTCGGTGCATTCCCTGCAGCGCTCCCAGTGCATTCCCTGCAGCGCTCCCAGTGCATTCCCTGTTGAGCTCCCGGCGCATTCCCTGGTGAGCTCCCGATGCATTCCCTGCAGCTCTCCCAGTGCATTCCCTGCAGCGCTCCCGGTGCATTCCCTGCAGCTCTCCCAGTGCATTCCCTGTTGAGCTCCCGGTGCATTCCCTGCAGCTGCTGTCAGTGCATTTCCCTGCAGCGCTCCCAGTGCATTCCCTGCAGTGCTCCCGGTGCATTCCCTGCAGCGCTCCCGGTGCATTTCCTGCACCACTGTTGGTGCATTTCCTGCAGTGCTCCCGGTGCATTCCCTGTTGAGCTCCCGGTGCATTCCCTGCAGCGCTTTCGGTGCATTCCCTGCAGCTGCTGTCTGTGCATTCCCTGCAGCGCTCCCGGTGCATTCCCTGCAGCGCTCCCAGGGCTCAGGATGGCGTTTCCCGGCACAGGACAGAGGATTTTTTCCATTTTCCATCCCGGCTGCAGCTCGGGCCAGGAGCTCTCTGAAAGCGCCACAGCAGAAATGTTCCTCTGGGCTGCTCTGCGGGCACAGAAATGCGTTCCCAAGGCCGCTGGTTAGAGGAGGAGCTCGTTATCCCGCAGGAATTCCTGGTGAGCTCGGGAGGAGCTCGGCACAGGTGCTGGGAAGGCAGAATCAGAAAGAAATGACAAATATGACTCTTTAGCCAGAAAGGCTCAGGAGGAAATAGAAATGAAAGCGGGGTTTGAATAATTCAAAATAATTCAAAATAATTCAAAATAATTCAAAATAATTCAAAGGAACCAGGCTGGTGTGGCAGAACACATTCTGTCCCCCAATAAAACTCAGCTCTCCCCAGCCTCATGAGGAAAGCTCTGAAGGACCCCGAGACAACTAAAAATACGCAAAAGCAGCGATTTCTATCGGTCACACACAAATGTTCCTGTGTTGGTGCGCTCAGAAAGATTGGTTAGTGAAGGAATGGAATATTCAATGTATAGATTATATAAACAATTGTGAAAGAGAATTCGCTCTCTTGGCTCTCTTGTTTTCCCTTCGTCCCTCTCGGCCTTCTCGCCTCACGTTTTCTACTCTTGCTGCTCTCTTTTTCCTGCTCTTTCCTGCTCTTCTTTAACTCTTTTTTCCCAGCTCTCTCACTTCTGTCACTCTCTTCCTTAAGTCTTGAGCTCCTGGATTCATGTTTTACCCCGTTTGTGTTGTTCTCTCTGAGCCTGCTCTGAGCTCTGCTGGCTCCTAACAGAGCTCTCTGTCTCTGTCCCACGCCCTGGGATAAACTCCTAACACCTCACTCGACCGGAGAGGCCTGGGCCGTGTCTCAGACCGTCCACCCCGAAGCGTCTCTCACACACAGGCGCTGCTCCTCGCGCTCTGAGGGCATTTCTGAGCTCACGGAGCGCTGGGGAGGGGATGCAGCTCCGGCTCCCCATCCCCGGGTCTGTTCCAGGGGTGCAGCCTCTCCTCTCCGTGCCCTGTCCCCGGTCTGCAGGGGGAACAGAGATGACCTGGCAGCTTCTCCTTGCTTCTGTCCTCGGGATCCTCATCCCCTGCTGCCCTCGGGATTCCACCCTGCCCTCGGGATCCCACCCTGTCCTCAGGATCCTCATCCCCTGCTGCCCCCAGGATCCCACCCTGCCCTCGGGATCCTCATCCCCTGCTGCCCCCAGGATCCCACCCTGCCCTCGGGATCCTCATCCCCTGCTGCTCTCGGGATCCCACCCTGTCCTCAGGATCCTCATCCCCTGCTGCTCTCGGGATCCCACCCTGTCCTCAGGATCCTCATCCCCTGCTGCCCTCGGGATCCCACCCTGTCCTCGGGATCCCACCCTGTCCTCAGGATCCTCATCCCCTGCTGCCCTCGGGATCCCACCCTGCCCTCGGGATCCCACCCTGTCCTCAGGATCCTCATCCCCTGCTGCCCTCAGGATCCCACCCTGCCCTCGGGATCCCACCCTGCCCTCGGGATCCCACCCTGCCCCCAGGATCCCCATCCCCTGCTGCCCTCAGGATCCCACCCTGCTCTCAGGATCCCACCCTGTCCTCGGGATCCCCATCCCCTGCTGCCCCCAGGATCCTCATCCCCTGCTGCCCCCAGGATCTCACCCTGCCCCCAGGATTCCACCCTGTCCTCAGGATCCCACCCTGCCCTCAGGATCCCACCCTGCCCCCAGGATCCCACCCTGTCCTCGGGATCCCACCCTGCCCTCGGGATCCCACCCTGCCCCCAGGATCCCACCCTGCCCCCAGGATCCCACCCTGCCCTCGGGATCCCACCCTGTCCTCAGGATCCCACCCTGCCCCCAGGATCCCACCCTGCCCTCAGGATCCCACCCTGTCCTCAGGATCCTCATCCCACCCTGCCCTCGGGATCCCACCGTGTCCTCGGGATCCCACCCTGTCCTCGGGATCCTCATCCCCTGCTGCCCCCAGGATCCCACCCTGCCCCCAGGATCCCACCCTGCCCCCAGGATCCCACCCTGCTCTCAGGTTCCCACCCTGCCCTCAGGATCCCACCCTGTCCTCAGGATCCCACCCTGCCCTCAGGATCCCCATCCCCTGCTGCCCTCGGGATCCCCATCCCCTGCTGCCCTCGGGATCCTCATCCCCTGCTGCCCTCAGGATCCCACCCTGCCCCCAGGATCCCACCCTGCCCTTGGGATCCCACCCTGCCCCCAGGATCCCACCCTGTCCTCGGGATCCCCATCCCCTGCTGCCCCCAGGATCCTCATCCCCTGCTGCCCTCGGGATCCTCATCCCCTGCTGCCCTCGGGATCCCACCCTGACCTCAGGATCCCACCCTGTCCTCGGGATCCCACCCTGTCCTCAGGATCCCCATCCCCTGCTGTCCTCGGGATCCCCATCCCCTGCTGCCCCCATGATCCCACCCTGCCCTCGGGATCCCCATCCCCTGCTGCCCTCGGGATCCCCATCCCCTGCTGCCCCCAGGATCCCACCCTGCCCTCGGGATCCCCATCCCCTGCTGCCCTCGGGATCCCCATCCCCTGCTGCCCCCAGGATCCCACCCTGTCCTCGGGATCCTGTGGAGACTTTTGTGGCAGAATGGTTAGGCGAGAAAGGCCATGACTGTACAAACTTGCTAGAGATAAAACACCACTAGTGCAGAGGCAGTCTCAAGGACGGATTGCCCTTGAGATATGGGGAGGAGAACAAGAATGTGGTAGACAGAACGAGAAAGAAGAACCAGGGACGGTCTGGTAACCGCAAGAATGCAGAAGCACATAGCTATGTACCGCAGTAACATAGATAGCAGAATAACCAATGATGAGCTATACTTTTGCAATATGTATGAGCTAATTAAATCATGTATTTAAACACGAGTGTAATGATCAATAAACGAGATTTGCTTGACGACCACCTGGTGTCTGCGTCTCCCTTCTCCGACAGGATCCCACCCTGATGCCCCCAGGATCCCACCCTGCTCCCAGGATCCCACCCTGCTCCCTCGGTTTATTTTTGTCAACCCCTCCCCTGCACCTGCTGCTGTGCCCATCGCACCCCCAGGCTGTGTGTGTGTCCCCCTAGGGGATCCCCGGGCTGGCCCTGTGTCCCCAGGGCTGGCTCTGTGTCCCCCTGTGTCCCTCTGTGTCCCCAGGGCTGGCCCTGTGTCCCTGGGGATGGCTCTGTGTCCCCCTGTGTCCCCCTGTGTCCCCCTGTGTCCCCGGGGCTGGCTCTGTGTCCCCGGGGATGGCTCTGTGTCCCCCTGTGTCCCCCTGTGTCCCCCTGTGTCCCCGGGGCTGGCCCTGTGTCCCCCTGTGTCCCCCTGTGCCCCCCTGTGTCCCTCTGTGTCCCTCGGGGATCCCCGGGGATGGCTCTGTGTCCCTGTGTCCCCCTGTGTCCCCCTGTGTCCCCCTGTGTCCCCCTGTGCCCCCCTGTGTCCCTCTGTGTCCCTCGGGGATCCCTGGGGATGGCTCTGTGTCCCTGTGTCCCCCTGTGTCCCCCTGTGTCCCCCTGTGTCCCTCTGTGTCCCCCTGTGTCCCCCTGTGCCCCCCTGTGTCCCCCTGTGCCCCCCTGTGTCCCCTTTGTCCCCCAGCCCCTGGAACCCGTGGGGTGTTGGTGTTGGCTCTGGGCTGGCAGCGGGGCGGCCACCGAGCCCCTCCCAGCAGGGCCATCGCTTGTCCTTGGGGTCACTCTGCCACCTCTGACCCCTGAGTGTCCCCAGCAGGGCCATCAATTGTCCTTGGGGTCACTCTGCCACCTCTGACCTCTGAGCCCTTCCCAGCAGGGCCATCAATTGTCCTTGGGGTCACTCTGCCACCTCTGACCCCTGAGTGTCCCCAGCAGGGCCATCGATTGTCCTTGGGGTCACTCTGCCACCTCTGACCCCTGAGTGTCCCCAGCGTGGGCCATCGATTGTCCCTGGGGTCACTCTCGGTGCCCAGCTCGGGGTCACAGCTCGGGGTCACAGCTCAGGGTCACAGCTCGGGGTCACAGCTCGGTTCCGAGCTGGTTCTGAGCCCGCTCCATCCCGAACCGATCCGGGACCGGTTCCGAGGCCGCTCCATCCCGAACCGATCCGGGCCCGGTTCTGAGCCCGCTCCATCCCGAACCGATCCGGGCCCGGTTCCGAGGCCGCTCCATCCCGAACCGATCCGGGCCCGGTTCCGAGGCCGCTCCATCCCGAACCATTCCGGGCCCGGTTCTGAGCCCGCTCCATCCCGAACCGATCCGGACCGGTTCTGAGCCCGCTCCATCCCGAACCGATCCGGGCCCGGTTCTGAGCCCGCTCCATCCTGAACCGATCCTGGCCCGGTTCTGAGCCCGCTCCATCCCGGACCGTTCCGGGCCCGGTTCTGATCCCGCTCCATCCCGAACCGATCCGGGCCGGTACCGGGAGGGGGCGGGGCTCAGGCTCCCCCTGCCGGCGAGCCCGGGAAGCGCAGCCGGGACTGCGCATGCGCAGTGCGCTGGTTTCCCACGCTCGCTGCTGCCCTCGTGTGGACAATCGGGGAAGCGCAGCCAGAGAGATGTGCGGGAAAAAAGAGGGGAAAAAGGGAAAAGAAAGAGGGAAAAGAAGGAAAACAGGGAAAAGAAAGAGGGAAAAGAAAGAGGGAAGAGAGGGAAAAGAAAGAGGGAAAAAAAAGAGGGAAAAGAGGGAAAAGAAAGAGGGAAAAGAAAGAGGGAAAAGAAAGAGGGAAGAGAGGGAAAAGAGGGAAAAGAAAGAGGGAAAAGAAAGAGAGAAAAGAGGGAAAAGAAAGAGGGAAAAGAAAGAGAGAAAAGAAAGAAGGAAAAGAAGGAAAAGAAAGAGAGAAAAGAGAGAAAAGAAAGAAGGAAAAGAGGGAAAAGAAAGATGGAAAAGAAAGAGGGAAAATCCCCTTTGTAAAGGAAAAAATGCTTTCCTCAGCCAAACAGCCGCTTTCTGCACAAATTCAGGGGTACTGGGCTGTGAAAAACGAGGTTCACCTAATTTTTATAGAACTTAAAAGTTTAATGAAAAAGACAATTAGGAGAAAAAAATAAAGTAAAGTATACAGATCTGGCTGGGTGTCTCTGCATTCACCTCACTGACAAAGGATTGTCCCTTAAAAACAGAATCCTGCTACATATCCATAAATTCTTATATATATCCATAAATTCTCATACATATCCATAAATTCTCATACATATCCACAAATTCTCACACATATCCATAAATTCTCACACATATCCATAAATTCTCACACATATCCATAAATTCTCACACATATCCTTAAATTCTCACACATATCCATAAATTCTCACACATATCCATAAATTCTCACACATATTCAGACATTCTTCTGTGGATTTTTGGTGTTCTTCTGTTCAGTTTTCTCTTGCTGCCTTCCCAATAGATCAATCCTCTTGGTGCCATCGAGATTTACATTCTCTGATACCAGAAATGCAATAAATTCCTCCCCCCAGAGTTCTGGGCACTGCTGTCTTCATCTGGATAAGAGAGTTTACAAATGCAGGAGTTCTCCAGCTATTTTTTTTTTTGTTGTTGTTGTTGTTTTGTTTCACAGTCTTTGGGTTACACAAACAAAAGCAGTTTTTATTCTAATACTATTCAATATACTAACATATACGTATTATACCACTATTTCTAAATTTCATCAATAATAGAAATAAAACTATATTAATACAACAAAAATTGCTCATTCTTATACACGTAACATTCATTTTAATATTTGCAAAAAGCCAACAATATAAAATGTAACTATAACATCTATTTTATAAAAACAGCC